>NC_054754.1:19657093-20257093 GCF_018143015.1 Lytechinus variegatus
TTTATATTTAAAAAAAGAACAAGCTGTGTGTCTAAAACAAATGCGAGCGCGAAGCACGAGCTTATATTTTGATATACTGACATGATAAACAGATAAAGGAGCATTTTGACAAATTTTTGAAAGAATTTCCAGAGGATAGATATCTCACAAATCAAACAATGCGAGGGCGCAGCACGAGCCTGAAAATTTTTATATAGCAATTTGTGTAAATCAAACAAAATAATGAAAGCTTGGTGTGCGAGCTAAAATATTGTGTGCAAATTGATATAAGAACTGAATATATTAAGTGTTTTAACCCTCTTGAATGTGATTCATTACACAGGCAATGCGAGCGCGAGCGAATTTTTTTTTTATATAAAGTCTTTTTTTCCGATTCTTCCCCTCACCCTTTTCTTGTTTCCTTTCGGGGTCTGGCCGGCCGTTACGAGGCTGCATGTAAATTTCACATCATGGTTGTAATACCTTACTTTTCTTTCTGTTTTTCGTAGTTTCTATCAAGTTAAAGAGTACACTTTTTTCTGCAGGTTGTCAAAAAATAGGGGGGGGGGGGCCGGCTCGGCCCCCTCCTGGATCCGCGCCTGCAAGTCACTGCAAACGATCCTAAACAGGTGTCTTTTCGGGCCAGTACTGCATTGACAAATAAATAAGATACGCATCTTATAAAAATTGCTTAAAATGTTGAATTTCAGGTTTAAATAATGGGTTATCCAGGGCCCTATGAAGTTTTTAAAAATACTTTTTTTATTTATTACAAAAAATTAGTGGGAGTGCTGATGTAAAATTGAAAAGCAAAAAAGTTGGAGTTGGAGGGGAATATACCCCCCCTCCGGAAAACGGCATCCGACAAGGTGAACGCCTGTAGTAGTCTCCCTGCATTACAATATACGTTGGATTGTTGACTTAAGATAAAAATGTCTTATCTTTTCCATTTATCATGTTTATCCTTTTAAATTCTATAATCTGTTCATCAAAAGCAATGAAAGGGCTAGGTTCTGACGACTTGCCCCAATGCCCATTTATTGTCCTGGGAAACATTTGGTGCCCTTTTTAATCCTTCCCATTTTGTGATGTAATGAAAAAAATGTGCCTTAAGAAATAATTGTACCCTCTGTAAAAGTGGATAAGAAAGAAATTATTTCTTAATCTCGTGAAATTTGCCTAATGATTGTGATCACCAATGGGACGACTACCACCACTACTGATTTTTATGTATAAATATAGGCCTATCGTTCATACATAAGTGTGCCCCCACCCTTTCAGAGTCACAGCGAATTATTAAAATTGGAATGTGGTTCATACACAAGGATTTTCCCTCTTCTTTTTACGCAGGATAAAATGACCTTCATTTTATAATGGAAATCATTTTTTTTGCTTTTCCAATTTCACTATGTAAAATGTCCCCCCCCGACTACCACAACCATCACCCATCCCAGGCATGGATCCAGGGGGAAGGCAAACGACCTTTTCTTATAAATTACTTGTCAAGTTTTTGGAGAGACAAAATGCCCTCCATTCTGGCCTGATAACCATTTTTTTGCTTGTCCAATTTTTAGGACAATTAGACGCACCATGTCTTCCCCCCCTAAAAAAAATCCTGGATTTGTGGATGTATCTACAGGACTATTCACGTTTTGTCTCCGCTTTAATCATCACCATCATCATCATCCCCATCATCTCCATCATCATCACTATCGCCATCACCATCATCATCATCATCATCACCACCATCTTCATCATCATCACCACCACCATCATCATCATCATCATCATCATCATCATCATCATCATCATAATGGTTTTTACCAGTTTTGCAACCATGGATATTTTGAACCACTGTAAACTACACATTATAGTGTAAAAGGTCAGTCTATAAATGGTAAAATGTTTCTTGGTGGCTTAATCATGCTAAGGGTTTTACAGCCATGGACAATAATCAATCTATTATCAGTTATCATCACCAACACCACTATCATCTTTATATCACAACTACCATCATTACCATCATCATTACTTCATCATCATCATTATAATGCAACCCCAATTTTACTTATTTCTTCACTAAACAAGAAATCTTCATATGGGTGAAGGGAAGGGAGATATTCAAACATGTGATAAAAATATGTGAAATCAATCAAGAAAAGGTCAGTTTCCTCTTAAATTTCGTGTAACATTTATTACAGTTTCCATGAAATTGTTAAGACGAGCTAAACATGAATGTTGTACACATAGTACGTTATCAATACATTCATTCATTGTCTTTTTTGTCGTTTTCAGCAATTTGAAATGATCTTCTTACCATGGATGGTATCTTGTATTCATAAAGCATGATTGTGCTTGCAGCAGTGAGATAATAGAAAAATCATGAACACAAAAATTGAATAAACAAAAGACATAGTTAAGTTCCGAGGTCCATGGCATTCTAAAAACCTAATACAAACAGTAGAGAATGTATGTACATGTCAAAATCAGAAATGCAAGCACACTTGAAGAGTGAGAGAGGCAGAGAGAGGTACATTCATTTTGGATGGTATTGGTCTAAGTCATGGGCATCGATATTTTCATCGAAAACATATCTGTACGAAAAGTATGAATCCAGGGTAAAGAAATCCTCTTTTGTTGAAAAATTAAAGATAAATAAACTTTTTTGTTTGTGAGTAATGTCACATTCAGTAAGACTCGGCATGAGTCGATCTTCCAAAAATCAAATAAAACCCAAGTCAGAGCATTTTTTTTCTAAAGACCAGAATATGCATAACGTGTGTCAGTCAAATCTTCCAAATTAAATTACGCGTAAGTCAAACACACTTCTGCGGTCCCAACGAGATTTGACTTATGCATATTTATTCACATGTCGGTGTTCAATTGGCATTTTATCTAAATGGGTATTTTTACCCACGATTCAAAGTGGATCACTTTGAATCGTTGAATAATTTGTGGAGCGTTGTGCCCTGTGGATTAGTCTCCGGACTTTGAAACAGAGGGTTGTGGGTTCAAATCCCAGCCATGGCGTAGTTTCCTTCAGCAAGATATTTATCCACATTGTGCTGCACTCCACCCAGGTGAGGTGAATGGGTACCTGGCAGGAATTTATTCCTTGAAATGCCCCAGCGCTGTAAAAGGCTGCGGGGCTAAAGCCAGGGTAATAATATCCAAGTCCTTTGGAAGCGCATAGAGACGTTATTTATAATGTGTTATGCGCTATACAAGAACTGTCTATTATTATTATTATCACTTGAACGTGATTACTACGCAGACGCTTCCTGGAACATTGAGAATCTATTGTCCAAAGCCCTTCACCACAAAGCAGTCTTTATCGAAAGTCTGTGAATCAAAACAGCAGTGACGTCCTACTCTCTGGACAAACGACACATTTGCAATTTTTCGTCAGCTCCGAATCTTGGGACGACCTGCAGTCCCGGTTCACCAATTTTCCACAAAGACCAAATATCTTCTTTTCCCTCGGTGAACTGCAAAATTTGACATCTTAGACCAACCTGTATGAATTCAGGATAACACGTGTTCTCCGAGGTAACAAATACCAAGAGTTTAACATTTTGAAACAGACTCTGTTGTATCTAAAGCATTTTGCATATCTGATTATTCTGAAATTCTTGCATAAAGATAAATCCCCATTCCAAAAAGTAAAAAAAAAAAAATAAATAATTGTTTTTTTAAACATGGTATCAATAATAATGCTGAAATTTATTCCCAAGTTCACATTATCAACATAGACAAACCCTACCAATAAATTTTTATGAACATTGTAGTTGTAGAATTTTAGATTTAAAGATAAATTCCAGTTTTAGTTACGATCTCAAAATGACTTTTTACAGAATCTAATATAATGACCACCCAAGTGTCTGTTTGCATGAATAAAAAATATGTGCCAAAGGATTCTGGAAGAAATTGTGTAATTGCTGAGAAATAAGCAAAATAAGCGCGGATTCGGTCACTTCCGTCGGGTCTTTATTCCAGCAATAATAATAGACTGTCCCAGGTGTGCCTATCTGTGTTGGTGATCTTCAGTGTGAACATTTTTCAGCATAGATTTCAAGATTTCACAAAGTTCAGTTTATGTAACTGTACCAGATCTAGATCCTCAATGATATTCTGACAATTTTACAGACTTTCTCATGAAATCAGTGTTTACTGCAACTACTGGCATTTCTCTTTAAAAATAATTTCTTAAAACTAGATACCTTTTTTGATAGAACTTGGTCTCCCTCTTCATGTTCCATCATTCAAATATTCAGTCAATAGACACAACTGAATGATAACCCCTTTAACATACATACAAAACAAAATAACTCCCTCCCCAATACAATTACATATTTACAACGCTCATGAAATAATTAATTGGCCAACTAAAAAATACTGATGAAAAATTACTGATGGCTTTATACCCATCAAAATTTCATATTAAATTAATTTCAAGTGTGATAAAAGCAAGAATTATTTACACGATACTAGTATCTTATTCACTACACTTTCATACATACTAAATAGTATAATGGCCAAAGCACCAGAACTTTTCTGCTTCTGATAACTGAAATTAGGTTTTCTAATGACCACTCTATTCTGTGTTTGCCTTTGGTGTTGGCGGGCCATGACCAAGACAGGAGGCTGTAGCAGATAGAAAAGAGGTCTTCTGAAATCTAGAAATAAGGTTCAAGAGAGCAATATCTTCTATTACGTAAATCAAATTCTACGAACGCTTTATAGTCTCAAATTTTCCCAAGTTGATGGTGTATACAGCTGCATTCTGTTTTTGTTTAAGTGAATATCACAGAGCTTATGAGAACATAAGGTAAAAATGGAATAAAGATTATCCAATATACTCATCAACAACATCAAATCCCTCGCCAAGAGTACCAAGATCAAAGAAATCTTCTTCTCCCATGACGCCTTCAAAATCATCACCCATATCTCCTTCAAGATCCTCACCTACGACGGTCTTTCTTGGTTCTATGTCGGGGCTATCTTTTATTACAATCACATCTGATTTATTGGAGGATTTTTGTTGAGATGACAGCCTTGAGGAGCTTCGAGTTGCGACAGGGGTCTGTTTGGAGGAGGGTTTTGCAGGAGTGGTCTTTGGCTCCTTGCTCCTGCTTCGCTCCCGCGAGCTGGAAGTTGGGTCTTTGCTCCGTGACTCCCTACTCTGGGACTGTTTACCTGAATCCTGGGATCGACCTCTGCGAGAGGAACTCCTGGTGCTTCTAGATGGATGGCTCTCTTGAGGTAGGTTGTATGCTTTTCTTGTTTCCCTCATTTCACGGTCTCTCTTTTCCTGTTCAGCCTTCTTCTCTTTTTCCCTTCGCTCCCTATCTTCCCTTTCCCTCTGTTCCCTGGCTTCTTTTTCCCTCAATACCCGAGCTTGTTTTTCCCTGGCTTCTTTTTCCCTCAATTCCCGAGCTTGTCTTTCCCTTGCTTCTTTTTCCCTTAATTCCGAGCTTGTCTTTCCCTGGCCTCTCTTTCCCTCAGTTCCCGAGCTTGTCGTTCCCTCTGTTCCCGTTCCCTTGCTTGTCTTTCCCTCAATTCCCTTGCTTCTCTTTGCCTCAATTCCTGAGCTTGTCTTTCCCTTCGTTCTCTAGCCTCTCTTTCTCTCTGTTCCCTCGCTTCTCTTTCCCTCTGTTCCCTCGCTTCTCTTTCCCTCTGTTCCCTAGCTTCTCTGTCCCTTTGTTCCTTAAGTTCTATTTCCCTCAGTTCTTGAGCAACTCTTTGTTCTGCTTGCTCTCTCATTTTATCCATGGCTAATCTCCTTTCCCTTTCCTCCCTATCTTTCCTCTCATGTTCAGCTCGAATTCTTTCTTGTTCTTCTATTTTCCTCAAAAGAGCAATTTTCCTTTCTTTTTCTTTCTTTTCTGCCTCTTCTCTGACTCTCCTTTCCTGGGCACGAAGCTCTTCAATGGCCCTCTGCTCCTGTTCCCTCTGCTGCTCTTGTCTCTGCATCTGAGCTCTTTGCTCCTGTTCCCTCTGTTCCTGGGCCATCTGCTCCTGTGCTCTCTGCATCTGAGCTCTCTGCTCCTGTTCCCTTTGCATCTGAGCTCTTTGCTCCTGTTCCCTCTGCTCCTGGGCCATCAACTCCTGTGCCCTCTGCATCTGAGCTCTTTGCTCCTGTTCCCTCTGCATCTGAGCTCTTTGCTCCTGTTCCCTTTGCATCTGAGCTCTTTGTTCCTGTTCCCTCTGCTCCTGGGCCATCTGCTCCTGTGCTCTATGCATCTGAGCCCTCTGCTCTTGAGCTCTTTGCTCTTGCATCCTTTGCTCCTGGGCAATTTGTGCTCTCTGCATCTGAACCCCGTTGCTCCTGTACCCTTTGCTCCTGGATCATTTGCTCTTGTGCTCTCTGTAGCTGAACCATTTGCTCCTGTGCTATTTGCTTCTGAACCATCTGCCCTTGTGACATCTGTCCCTGACCTCTCATATTGCCAAGCTGCGCCTCGCGAGCTAGCTTCTCTCTCAGCATTCTTTCTTGCTGTACATGGACTTCAATCACCTTCTGCGCTTGCTGTTGCTTGGCAGCAAGAATCAATTCTTCATGCAACTTTTGCTGAGCAGCAAACCTTTCCCTGAACAACATATCTTCTGCTCTCAATTTATCTTGCAAAAGAAGCTCTGCTCTCAGCTGTTGTTCATGCTGCAGCTCCACCTGTAACTGCTCTTGTAAAAGCCTCTCCTGAAGCAACTTCTGTTGCATCAGTGCTTCTCTCTCACGTTCCCTCTCTGCAAGCTGCTCCAGTTGCATCTCCTGAGCCTTCAGCTTCTCAATCTTCCGTTGCTCCTCTCTCATTTTCATCTCCAAGACCCGCATCTCCCTCGCCTTTTCCTCGCTCTTCTGCTGCTCTTCCAGCAGTCTCTGTTGGAGCTTTATCTCTCTGTCCTGTCTGTCTTTCTCTTCTCGAACCTGGTGGCTTCGAAGCTGGTTCCTCAGCTTTTCAATCTCTCGCTGCCGTGCTGGTGTCATCCCATTCTTCTGTGCCTCTTCCTGGAATGTTGTGATCTTCTTTATCAGTTCTTCTTTCATCAAGACCTCGGTTAAATGCTGGTCTTTCGGGCGTTGGGGACCACTATCTGAGTTCTGCCAACGGTCACCTGACTGCTGCTGCTTGGTGTAACAGTTTGGGGAGAACCAGAAATTTCTGGTCTTGACTCTTCTGGAGTTTTTTTGTCAGCTACATGAAACAATGGTGAGAGAGAAATAAAAAAACTCATTTGTTTTGATGCACAGGACAGATATACATGTAGTTATATAAATTGCAACTATTCCTAGTAGAGGGTGATCTACAGCATTACAGCCTATCACCCTTGAATAATTACACATACCTTTGAATCGTCCATTTTCAGAATTCTCAGAAATTCAATATTCTAGTTATAAGGCAAATAAGTAATAACTTGGTCATGGTTGACTTAAAAAAATAGGCTATACGGTCAAACTTGCTATAGCCACTGCCTCTAAAGAAGGACCACTTGCAGATGAAGATCACAAATTCAGCTTTCCATGGTCAGGTTACCCTACTGAGACCTGTATTATATGGCGGTCTCTAAACCAGCAGTATGTGGATAGCCCTGTAACTGCAGTTGTGAAATGCTATCGAGTGTAACCATAAAAATAGAAAAAAAATTGTCCTAAGGGCCCGAATGCACAAAGGTGGTTTTGAAAACCTGTGGTTTATGCAGATTTCCTGTATAAATTACGCTTATTTTACTGCGTATATTAAGAAATGTCCAATACCAGAGCTGTCAACCTGAACAAGAACATTTCAGTATTTTCAAGGATGAAAATCAGTATTTTGGTGAGGAAATTAATATTTTCACAGGAATACCATTAGACAACACATAAACTGAAACTTAACAAATCAGTATTTTGCATGAAACCATCAGTATTCTTCTATATTTTCAGTACTAAATACGGAAAATCAGTACTACTTCGCAGCTCTGCAATACTGGTGTGCGCTTTTGTCACAGTTAGTGCTGCAGCCGAACCGCCGAACCGAACGGAAGTTCGCCGAACTTGGCACTTCCGAACCGGACCGAACCGAACACAAAGGCCTGGTTCGGAAGTTCGGTAAAAAAAAAAAATGTTAACATGCAATGCGTAAATGTGATGACTGCATACTAGATTTAAGTATAAAATTGAACAAAAAAATATTGGTTGGTGATTGTGCACAAAGAGAATTCCACTCAATATATTTTTAAAATCCACTATGATAGCTCCCATCACGTCTTTGATTGAACTGTTATCAACTTAAGAATATTTTATTAACATAAATATATTTTTTCTTGATAAAATGAGGGGACATTTTGAAGCTTAACTCGGTATAAAAGTGTGGTGTAATTACGTATTGCCATAATCGATCGTGATCGTAATCGGACCTAATCATTTTGTATTTAATAAAGAAAAAGAACCAGACATAAATTCATTCCTCGTAAATGACAAAGTATGACAGTTTCGGTCTCGTGTTTGATTAAATTTTTATCATTTTCAATTTTTTTTATAAACATGAATATATTTTTTTCCTTATAAAATGTGGGGACATTTTAAGCTTAACTCAGTTAAAAAGTGTAGTTGAATTACGTATTGCTGTAATCGGACGTACATTTAATTGTTTTGTATTTAAAAAAAAGAAAAAGACAAGACAAATTAATTCCTTGTGACTGACAAAGTAATGGTAAAGTATATATATTCCACCTTCTGAAATTTCCATATTAATATAAAAGATAAATAAATAAGAGATGAAGGAATGAGGGTGAAAAACAGAAAATATAAAAATTCAAACCAAATCAACGCATGTCCCTGATCGATGTTCCGGAAATGGTTGGTAAGGAAAGTTGAAACAGGAAGTCCAAATAACCTGCTCTCGGTTGCTATTATACAGGTAAAATTCGTATTCCGAACTTGAAACGTTTTTCCATTGTCAATATTTTCTTAAAAGTGGTTTAATCTGGTCAATTACTGAAAATGAAATGATAAATTATCAGTTCCGTCTTAGTTCTGACGATCAACGCCGGGTGATTTCACAACACTAAAATACAGTGTAGTCCCATGTACTCATTTTCGTGTTGGAAATATGTTTGAAGTCACGTAGCGTCGATCTTTCTGGACAAAGAATGGACTGATATTTTATCTTTTTAAAGTAATTCATTGACCAGATTTCACCACTTTTGAAAATAGGGACTTTCTAAAACACTCATATTCTTTGGAATGTGAATTTTACCGGTATAATAACAGTTGAGTGGAGGTTGTAAGTCTACTGTTTCGACATTCCGATCAACACTTTCCAATTTGAGAAGCTGCGTTGGCAATGACATCGTAATTAGGCCTGGGACGATTGTCATTTTCACCATTCGATTATTTCCTGAAAAAAATAATCGAATGATTCGATTGTTCGTTGGGGAATCACGTCTTTTAAGTCACAATAGGTGACCTAATTTATGGTGACCCCCCCATGAAGAAATCTCCATCAAAGTCACATGTTTAGCATAAATGAAAGTAGGCCCTTTTCCTCGTTTCCATGATTTTTATATCAAAAGAAACTACATGAAATGAGATTAAATCTTTCAGTATATTGTTCCAATGATAATCTTTCCTAAATCAATGCTGTTACTCTGGCATCATGCATACATCCCTCCAAGTGCCACACCCCTTCATATGAATGAATCAGCCCAGATCAGCCCAAAGACGTAAACAACTCATTCATGAAGTATTCTTTGAGATTGACCCCAGGTGGAGCATTTCACTTGAAAAATTTCATCCCTTGCCCACACCATTTCTCCGCCCCCACTTGTGGCACTGTCCACGATGCTACACATGTATTTAAAAAAAAATATTTTGCAAAATATTTCATTTGAAATACCTTCAAAATTACGATTTTTTTATCATTTGAACCTACATGTATAACTGGGTCTATTTTTGGAGACTAGTCGAGAAAGTACTGGGGAAGACGGGCGCATGTTGGAATGTCGTTTTCATTGTGTGAGGGGGATATAAAAAGGTTGCATTGTTTTGAAACATGAAAGGAATTGTCCGGCTCCCACCCTATCTTTCTCTCTCTCTCTCTCTCTGTCCCTCTCTCTCTCACACACACACACAGATGGGGGAGGGGTCAATTCATTTCTGAAGTCATGACCTTTCCTGATAAGGGAACCACTGCCTTCTTCTTTGTTTCCCAAAGTTTCATTGGCTATCCGAAGGTCCAATCAGCTCAAGTGAGCTGGTTGTGTGTTTACTTATTGTTTTGTGCACGCAGACAATGACTTATTTTGTGTATCGACGGCAAGGTCGGGTGGGATTAAAATTTTCAGAGCGCTTTCATGTTGGTGTGTAACTGTGAATGTGATACAATCATTGATCATTTTTGAAAAATTAACTCGGTAACATTGTAATTTTTAAACCTATATGAAGTATTCAAAAACCGTTGTCATCGTTGTTTTCTTGTTTTTGTTATTATTACTTGGGTATTCGAGTTATCCCAATGTCATAATGAGGATCTACCGAACATTCGATTAGTGTAAATGTTTCTAATTTTTTTTTTTCGATTGGTGATTGGCGGCATGCCAATCGAACCTTTCGATCAATCGATGTTTACTCCCAGGCCTAATCGTAATCGATCATGATCAAAGCTACTTGAAATAATCATGAAAAAAATATTCTGATCTTTGTAATTCTGTTTCTGTCCTGATTCTCTCATTATCAATATTTTTTCTTTTTTTTTAATTTTCATTTTAAAAAAGAAAGTAGAAATGACTTATTTTTTGTTTAAAGATTAAAACAAAAGAAAGTTCAACAATTTTCATAACTATTCTTTTTAGAAACAAAATTTATTATAAATATATGACATATGACACTTGTTTGAGGGTCGGCGATCTTTATTTTTTTATATGTTAAATATAATTTGGCATTTATTGCCGAACCCCGAACCGAACCAAAGTTCGGAAAAAAATTGCCGAACCCTGCCGAACCGAACCGAACCCGAACATGCCGCCTGACTTGCAGCACTAGTCACAGTACGCCAAATTGATGCCTGTTCCCGTGGTTATTTACGCTATTTTATTATTCATGAGTCCACTGTTTTGAATAATGACTCCACTCTTCAAACAGTGGACTTATGAATAAAATAGCGTATCTAACCATGGTAACAGGCGTCAATTTAGCGCGCTGTGACAAAAGCGTGCATCCGCATTGGACATTTTTATACATGCATAAATCACGGATTCAAACCACCTTTGTGAATTCGGGCCAATGTGTCTGGGTGTGATTATCCTCTGTATTGGTTAACCTAAGGAGTGGGTGGGTTGTGCTGGTTAGCAATGGATGGTATTTTCCTTTTGAGGGTGGTGGGATCAATCTAGCTAGAGGTAATTTTTCATGTTGCGATTGTCCTCAAGGGAAACTGAAAATATTTGGTCTCTGTCTGGGGAATAATTTCCCTTCAGTGGGGTCTCGAAGAGTTCAATATTCTGAACATAACCGACAACTACCCGTCTGTCTCAGTTTTGAGTAGTGTAGAGGTGTTGCGGCTCAGCGGATAAGTCTCCTGACTTCCAACCACAAGGTCTGGGGTTCAAATCCAACCGCAGCACTCGAGTCCTTTGGCATGGCATTTATCTACATTTGCCACTCTCTACCCAGGTGGGTGTTTCATAAAGCTGTTTGCCTTATAATCCCCAATAAACATTCAATCATCTTCCAAAAGGATCACCGGTCGTTCTTAAAGTCACTGTTTACGTTAATACAAACAGCTTTATGAAACTGTCCCGGGGTAGTAAATGGGTAAATTTCAAAACCTTACTCATCAACTAAGAATATACTACCGAACTTACAGAGTTTCTTGGCTTTGGCCTCCAATTGCTGCATGAGGAGATTTTCATGGCGATTACGGATCTGAAAATTCAAAAAGAAAAAAAAAATTCATGAAAAAAGTGCATGTATCGGTATTCACTCATTCTCCATCTAACAAATTCAGTGAACTCTGGAGAATTCAACCTTCTATAGGTCAAACAATTGCTTTGAAGATAAATGCCAGTTGTGGTAACTATCTCAAAATGAGTTCGAACAGAATCCAATGAAATTACCACCAAAGTTTTTGTATATATTAGTAAAAAAATATGTGCCAAATAGCTGTGGAAGAAAATGCATAATTGCTGAGAAATTAGCAAAATAAGCAGGGAATTCCATTTAATGTCAGGTATTTTTTCGAAGCAACATAAATACACTGTCCCACATATGCTTTTCTGTGTTGGTGATGATCAGAATTATCGATTTTGAGTTAAAATTACACAATTCCTCGCACGCACCACGAATCGTCCTCTCTGCGCACTTTGATGCGAAAGTTAAGCACACTGTATCTATTCCATGAACCGTCCTCTCTGTTACGTTGCCCACTGTGGCTTAAATAATTAACTTCAAGAAAATATAGAGATACGGGATGAAACTTTGGAACCTGAACTTTTTAACTAAGACACTGGTAAATAATTTGCTCGCCTTGTAGGTGCACTTATTGCTGGTTAAAAAAAAAAATCTTTATATGCGTTTTCTGCCAAAGTAACTTTCGCATCGAAGTGCGCAGAGAGGACGGTTCGTGGTGCGTGCGACGAATTTTACAAAGACATGTTTACATTAATGTACCAGATCTAGATGTATGATAACATTTTGGTCACCTCCCACATTCTAATCCTTTGTCTAAATAGTCTAATCCAGTAACGTAATGAACTAAAAATTTTGAGGGGGCAAGATATGGTGTATCAGGCAAAAGATATAGTCATGAAAACCCCTTCAATAACACATTAAACATAAACTCTGGTACAGCTAGCAAGAAGTCGTAGAATTGAAGAAATCTTAGACCGATTATACATGTAAAAACTATAAATAAACAATATTTCCCCGATTGACTTTTCAGGGAAAATATTCAATTACAGAGAAATGAGCATATGTAGATTTAAAAAAAAGAAAAATACCTATCCATTTACAGTGTGGTCCCACATGTTGATTCATGTGCAAGCTATTCCAAGAAAAGCATATGGCAATGAAATGAATAGAATTTACTAATTATCTAATTTATTTGAAATAAACTTTGTTCTAAATAAGAATCCTGGCATATGACAAACACTTAAAGGATTGCCTCCAGCCATTTCCTATAAAAATCAGATTTCTATACCAAAACTTGAACTTGACTCTAAAAGTCGAGTACTTACCAAAGTCTTGGTATGATGTTTGTTGCTCCTACAGTGAACCTCAAAGGCCAGTTTCTTGGTATTAAAGAACTTGGAACAGACCTTGCAGAAGAAGCCTGTCACTGGAATGATGTAGTTTTGGCCTTGAAAAAATATCACAGTAATAGGAATATCACGATTAATACCACTGCTTTGTGACAATGGCCTAATTGCTGTAAAGGCGACCGCACAACTTACGATTGGTCTGCGACTCAATTTTGGAATATACGTAGTAGAATTTGATGCTAATATTGAGACTTGGAATGGAATATCTTACTGTGTAATGTTCAAAATCATCTTACAAATACCTACGTTCAAATCTGTGACTATGCTATCATCCTTCTTAGAATAAAAGCCAATTAATATCTAGTTGTAATGACGTCATAGCAGTCGTACGATTGGCTACGATTTGAAACTAATTTGGCCTTTACTCCAAAATAAAGGCTTGCAATCTTTCAAAATGGTTATATTAGTATTCTTTCAATTAAATCTAACCTCAAATAAAATTATATGTTCAATTCGCATTTTCAGAAAATGAGCAAAATGCGATTTGTTCCAAAATTGGATCGCGAACAGTTGTAAAGTGTGCCGTGGCCTTTAATACATCATGCAGTTTCTGACACATTCAATTAATGCTTTTTGCACGTCTTCATTCCCCAGTAAATGTATATGCCAAGTCTTTTGAGAATTGAGCGGAAAAACAGAGCCAGTAGCTGCTAAACAAAATTTAGTACAGACCCACAAATCCTACTCTAAACACGTAGGCCCAAAATTCACAAAGGTGGTTTTGAAAACCCACGGTTGAATCCATGGTTTATGCAGATTTCCTGTATAAATTACGCTTATTTTACCGCGTATCGGGCGCATGTATTAAAAATTCCAATGCTGATGCACGCTTTTGTGTGCGCTGAATGGACGCCTGTTACCATTATCAACAACGCTATTTTATTCATGAGTCCACTGTTTAAAAAGTGGACTCATGCATAAAAACAGTGGACTCATGAATAAAATAGCGTTAATAACCATGGCAACAGGCGTCAATTTGGCGCACTGTGACAAAAGCGTGCATCAGCATTGGACATGTTTTTTACACGCGCTAAATTAAGCGTAATTTATACAGGAAATCTGCATAAACCAACCGTGGGTGTTCAAAACCACCTTTGTGAATTCGGGCCGTAGTGTTGACTCTTGGGGCAAAAATACATCCTTTATAATACAGTTCTATCTTAAATTTTTACACCCTCCCAAATTTGACAATAAACATGTACATGTAACTTTCCTAGTGAAAATAGATACCCTTTTTTTCATTACATGTATTTGAGTGTTTTTGACACCCTTATCACATTGCGTACGTAACGTGCCCTATCTTGAAAAAGACATAATTTTTACGTTTTTTGGGGGGTTGAGCATGGTATCCACTTGCCAATGTAAGTGGCCCCCCCCCCCGGCATAGTTCCAACACTATCCAAACTTACACCTATCAGATGCTTAATCTGTAATTAAGGCACAGACTCTGATTAATATTAGAACGAGTGGGTCTTCACATATTAGAACTTGCTGGGAATTGTGACATGTGCCTGTAATCTAAGCTATTACATGTACAAATTGATGCAGAGGTTCGAACCCAGGTCACATCTTTTGGATAGTGACAGTAAAGGACGGTCCAAGACGTAACTTATCAATATCTGATTGATGCACACAGACATATATGCTGGCCTGAAAGAAAAGGCATTTCTGTACAAAAGTCATTGGCAGGGACCTTATTTTAGGCTGCATACCGGTATTTACACCACTTAACCCTAAATAGACTGACTATTTCAATGCCCAAGAAGACAGGGGGGTATGATCTCGGCCGTTGATCACGGGATTGCGACGAAAATTGGCACATGCGATACCCATGGCATAATCTACAAAACTATATTAAAGATCGAAGTCTGCAAAAAATCTCATTGCAAATTAATTATGCCAATTTATGCATTTGCTCTTATTAACTAAATAATGACCCTAAAATGCTGATTGGTTCACAGACACTCTACAGGAATCTGATAAAATAAATTCATTATCACATTTATTTTCACATGTATGTTATTGTTTTCTAAATTTCTTACATGTATGTATTTCTTTATATTTTGACTTTGTTTTTTATTGTTTTGTGGAAATTGCTGGGTACTTTATTTTTACCTTTAACAAGATAAAATTGATTGATTTTAATCAGTAAAAGCAAAAATAATGACACATTAGGAATTTTGGCTAAAAACAATATTTGCACTGAATTTGTACACAACTTCATCTTTTTGAGCAATTTTGGGTCGGCATGCACTTATGAAATGTTGCGTAATTTTGGAACCGAATACCCAGGGGTCGCAATTTTGGTCTCAAAGAGTTGCGCGAGACTTGTAAGTACAAAGTCAACAAGCGATGCCCTCTCCCCCCAGTCTAAATAGGGTTAACTCCAGTAAAGGGTTTGCCAAGCAGATGGGTTGATATCCGTAAGATTGCAATATACGGTACTGACTTGTAATTGCATGCGATTGTTCAAGGGAGATGACTGGATTATACAACTCCCAAGAATGCTCTGTAATCTGATTTGTCCAAATCGGATCACATGATATTCAGCAAATTGCACTATTGCATCCAAAACGCACTATCCTGCACTCTGACGTCAGAGTGCAGGATAGTGCGAGGTCTGGAATTATCTAGAATTTAGAAAAAAAATATAGCATTTGGGGCAACTCAGTAACATGGGGTTGTATAAAACAAACAATGCACGCATTCTTGTGCATAGAGGACCTAACTATGCTCAACACGCCAAATGGATATACCGAACTCGGTCCTGCGGACCTTGGTGCAGTATATCCATTGGCTCTTCATTATTTGGCCCTGCATGCACGCGCTTCCATGTATACTGTACTTACCGATCATCTCATTATCTGTTACCCCTGGAATACGCTCATGTTGACTTAATATGTCCTCTTCCTTCAATGGACTATGGGTGTCACCTTCATTGGCAAGGGACCCAGAACTATAGAGGGCGAAAGATTAGAGAGGGGGGGGGGAAGGGGTGGGTGTAAGAGAACAAAGAGTTGGGAAATGAAAATAAACTGCATTAAAATTGGTATGGAGCTGTTGCCTCATGTCCAAAATAAAAAAAAATCTATTTGGTATATTTCTCATCCTTTGTTCCTATTACGAGGGACTACGCTGGGACTACGCTGGTAATTTAAGCTGCAATAATAAACAAAATTATTGAAACAATAATTTCAAATTGAAAAGATAACGATGGAAATTACCCAAGATGTCCACATGATATAAAGAAGATCTATAAAAAGAATTCACCGCAAACAATAAGTATACCAGATGAGTTTGATTTACAGTTGACTTCAAATCTGATTGCCAGAGATAAATTCAACATCTTCAAAAAGTGCACAAATATATAGTTCTTTAAAAGCAAGTATTATGTTATCATGCAGAGAAATATCAATGTACCAAAAATCAAGCAATTATCAATATCACCTAAGTAAAGATTGTAATCATAGTTATGATTCATGATGACATCTATATCTATAAATTACATAAGAGAAATAATAAATCTCTGTTTACCTGTAAAGTAAAAAGGTTAGTCATATTTAATCAAGTAAATTGAAATGTATAATGAATTTATTATATTTGTTCAAAGTGTTCTGTTTTCAATAACAGAGAAAACACCAACATTTTTGGACTAAGCAAAAACAATAATTTTACTGGGTAAAGAAGATTCAAGTATTATTCTAAAGGTTGGTTTTAACCCCCCAAAAAATCATTTGCGGATGACTCCAATTTCTCTTAAACCAATACGATCGGAGAATGATGTTCAGTCATAACTGTGGAAGAGCCGTGGTGTGGTGGTCCTGACTCTTGCCTTGTAAACAGAGGGTTGTGTGTTTGAATCCCACCTTGGACTGACGTCCTTTGGCAAGGCATTAATCCACACTTTGCCACTCTCGACCCAGCTGCTAAATAGGTACCCGGTAGGATGCGAAGGATATCGTATGTTTGAGCTTGCTAGTGCCATATGAGGCTGCAATGAATGCAAGGAATGCTCCCAAGGGAGTGGAACTTGTGCACTTTTCGTGTGGGATTGAAATGAATCCAATGACCAGGGTAATAATATGCTGTAAAGTGCATTGAGCCATTTCTGGGAAGAGCGCTATATAGAATTGGCTATTATTAAGCGAAAACAGCAATAGCCATTGACAGAATGTCTTGAAGATGCAGCCCAAAAGCAGATACAACCACAGAAGCACCGAACACCCATGTTTCTTGTGATACCTCTGTGGAAGCACAGGGCCACCAGGTACAGATGTGTCCTAAGAAGCATTTAACAGGCAGATAAGTTCTTGCAGTACTTTGTATATTGGTTGTTTTGGATACATCCTTGAAATTAGCATATTAAAACCTTTGAAAGCATGAAGCACAGGTACAGATATAGATATATCCTATAAAGCCTTCCAGATAAGTCATCAGAAGAACTATAGATAAATCTAGATGTCCTCAGAACTATCAAAGAAAAATCGCTGGAAGCAAAGAGCAATGGTCGTAACAGAGATGCACTCCACGAAGCCTTTCAGATACATCGTAAGAACTATCATGGCTGTACATCATTATAAAGCCGAGAACATGGAGATACAGCAACTCAGGTGATGAAGCTTCAGTTTTATACAGTGTGTGGATATGCCATTGGTTGCGCTCCTTTCAGATACCCAGTGGCAAAAGATTATTCCGATACTACAGAGCCCACACCTTCACAATGACTGCAGTTAGGATCTAGCCAGTTTGTAGAATCTACCGTAGGACAGTCAATGACTGTTTGCTTGTGTTGCAATAAATAGCTTTCATGTCATCTACCGAATTTTTGCCATGGCCAGGATTCTTAAATGTCTCTGATTCTGACTGTTTCTTGATCACATAGCCCAATATCCATAAACTTTCTCATCAGAAGCATGGAAGGAGTGTCCTGTCATGACTTGTAGCTTATAGTGCTCCTGTCATTTTATTGCTGGCATTTAAAACAAGCCCGAACTGCACAAAGAAAATGGTCAGTGTCAAGTAGTGGCACACACCACAGCCATCATGGCAGATATTGATAGGGTTTCTGCTGGATCTTTTGGTTGCTTCTCCATCAACAGGTCATCTATGACATGAGAAATCATTCTTTTCTTCACAATCATGAAATTTGAATTGTTTTGGTAGCTCTCCCTTGGTAGGCTACAAGATTCATCAAACCTACATTGTAGAAAGCATAGTTGCTGACACAGCAAGACAATCTGTTTAGAATGGAATAGAAGAGGGGAGAGTATATCGCCACAAGTCTCTGTTCGAAGGGGGTTCCATCCTCCCCAATCTATCTGGTAGACTAGTCATTATCTTAAGCAAGTACGGTTCTTTCCTTCCAGTTCCTTCAAGATGTTGGTGAAGACATCATGGTTACTTGATGGTTACTAATAGCAGACCTTTTTGGTTGAGAAGATACCGGTTTTTACTGTGTTTTAGTGCACTTTGCAGAACTTTCACTTTAGGCTTTCCTTGATTTCTGGTCCTTACCAGTAATTGTTTCTCCTGATAATCTATGTCATCATGCAGATGGGTAGGGATCCCTCGGTCTTCATCGACTATACTGCTCCTATAGGTTTTTCCCTATGGTATCTAATGCTGGTTTGGTTGTATCACCAGATCTTGAGTCCAAAGAGCTCAAAAGTCTGACTGGTGGCTCTTCTATCAAATAGTACTCTGTGATTTTCAATGGATCCTTTGCCATTATCAGGGCCAAACCTCTAAGTGCAAATACAAGACGTCTGTCCTTACCAGTAAAAATAAAAATAATTGCCATCAGCTTTACTTTCTTTCAGATCACCAGGACTATGGATCAGACTGTTTACTCTCCTGACTGGCCATGGCCTCTACTGTACACATAGCTCTCTTCAATGGACAAGGTTGCAGGATCCCCTGAACACTCCTTTACAGATACATCAATTTTGTGCTCCCTTGAAGATGGTTGCAAATTGGACTCTCATTGTAGCTGCTCCAATGTTTCACCTACTGACAATTGTTCCTCCAGAGTTCTGAACTCCAATAGTCCTTAAAATTTGATTCCTGATAGTCTTTGTCATCATCCAGATTGGTTGGTATCCATCAGACTTTGACCTTACTGCTCTTCAAAGTAGTTCACTGTGGTATCTATTGCTGGTTTCGTTCATCACCAGAATCTACAATCCAAACAGATCCTCAAAAGACTGACTGTTGGCTCTTCTGTCAAACAGTTCTCTGTGGTACATTATGGATCCTTTGCCATCATCAATCTCCAAGTGCTAATACAAGATGGCTATCCCTACAACAAATATAAATTCGGCTTCACATTTTTTCACATCACCAAGAATACAGATCAGCTTGTTCGCTCTCCTTACTGGCCATGGGCTCAGTCGTCAATCATAGGATTTTCATTGGACAAGGTTGCAGGACCTCCAGAAGACACCTTTACAGATACATCAATGTCCTTTTTCCTTGAGAATGGTTGCTGGTTGAACTCTCTCTGGCCACTCCAACAGCTCACCTACTGTCAGCTGTTCCTCCAGAGTTCTGGTGGTCATTGTTAATCAAACGACTCCTCTGGTCTTTACCAGCCGTTTCTCCTGATAGTCTTTATCAACATCCAGATGGGTAGGGTTCCCTCATTCTAGATTGACTCTCAAAGTACTTCCTGCGATATTCATCACTGGTTTGGTTGTAACACCAGAATCTAGAGTCCAAAGAGATTAATAGGCTGACTGATGGCTCTTCAATCAGTTTGCTATGGTTCTATATGATACTCTATGTGGATCTTTTCCCATCATCAGGACCAAACAAGATGTCCATCCCTGCAATATTGCCATCAGCTTCACTTTCTATCACATCACCAGGACAACAGGATTTCTCATTCTTTCTTCAATCCCTACTGGATATCTTTGAATATTGCAAGAACGCAGTTTTACTTCAGAAAGAACCAGTATCCCAAGCGCAAAGGCCGATTGCAATGACAAATCTATTAGTGACCGGCTCAAGAGGACATATATTGTGCCTTGCTAAAGTAATGTGCAAGTATAAAGGGTTACAGAAGCATCTTTCTTTTTGGTGCTGCATATGACTGGCTTTTTCATGAAGGGAGTGTTTCTTTTCTAAATCATGAACAGTGTAGTCAATCACCCCATGAACTAATTTGATCATCAACTCTAAAAACAGCAAGTTCTATTTTCAATACCTCCAAAGATAAAGTGTATGCTTGAACAAAGAATTCTGCATTAAACATTTTCAGCCTGTTCAATCATTCGCTTGGGTGAATGAATACTCTAGGTTTTAGGGACTAAAGTATAAAGATAAAAATCCCAAATCATTCACCATCAAACACTCATATTCATTGTCTAGACAGCCTCTGCACCAAATAAAACAATCTTCTAACAAATTGAAAACTTCCAATACGAATATGTCAAAGTCTGTGCTCAGACAATGGAAGCTAAACAGTTATAAAGATTCTCCCCTCAGGAGATGAGATCCTCATTCATACAGACACTTATAAAAACCTGGCAAACCATTCATTATTCCATTCTGCATTACAGAGGTGGCTTTGACTCACTCTATATTTGTAAAGTGAGTACATGCATCATCACCTTGTACACTGTTCTTTGTGCGAATATGCTTGTGTCTACTCTATGTCTGTCATAAAAGACTAAAAAAGAATGCTGTTTAACATCAGAGATTTTCAAAGACCACAGCTTCACGGTCTCTGACCTCATGATAGCATTAAGTAAATCCCACAGAGTTATGATAAATCTGGCATATTAAAAGGAAGATTATTGTGTGGAATTTGACACCATTCAGGTCTAAACCACCCAGTGGGAAATGAGATTTTATGACCAGCAGACGTGATGTAATTCCACTTTCTATATAAGGTCATTACTTCACTTTCTCAACCTGACAGTTGCCACAGGCTATCAAAGTAGGCTTTGCCAAAGAATTTCTCGCTGGTACTTCCCCAAAAGATACTGTATCTCTATTACAGCTACTTCCTATGCTTTCCACAAAGTCTGGGGTTAGCATGTAACAATCTGGTCCCCATGAATGCTGACTGACTTTCACGAGTCATAATATATGGTGCCATCTCACACAGCTTTGGTCACACTGGATAACTATACTGTAAAGATTGAGAGAAGTGTCATCACTGCTGTTCAAAATGCGAGAAAATAGCCCTGGAAACGCAAATATTGTAGGGCAACATGTGTGTCCAAGTGCGACAAAAGCAAAATCAGAATTCTAATCAAGCCTATTAACATCTGAATCCGATGCCAATGAAATATGAGACCCAATTTATAACATCCGCTGATCCTCCTTCCATAAATGTCTTGTCCTTCCATTATTTTATCCATAAAGACTAGTTATACATCACTTCTGCAATGATACAAGTAATGTAGCCACAGAGAAATCGACATGGTCATGTAAAAAGGGAAATTTTCCAAGACCACTGATGTATAAATAGAAAACAGAACTTCAAGTTCCATTATGTTGCATTTTTTTATCAACATACGATTAGAACGCACAATCAATCTATTGAATGTTGAACTCTACAGTAATGCTTGATTTGGAAATGGCTAAATCTATTTGTCGAGTTTCATTTGCTCCCGCTCCAGTGATTAAGGAGAAAGCAAAGTTAACCATTGTTAATGAATTACTGCTATTTTTAGAATGCTTTCTCCTTCGGATCTTACCTGTCATCAACTTTTATTACTTCCTTTGCAGATTGGGTGTTGTCTGTCCAAGGAACGGAGCTAGATTCATGACTGGCCATTAGATCAGCCTGTTCACTCTCCTGACTGGCCATGGCCTCAATCATTGACAGCTCTTCATTGGACAAGGTTGCAGGGCCTCCCGAAGACTCCTTTACAGAGTCATCAATCTCCCTTTCCCTTGATGATGGTTGCTGGTTGGACCCTCTCTGTTGCCGCTCCAACAGCTCACCTACCGTACCAGACTTCCTGTAGGATGTACTGGCTTTTCCTTGAGAGTCTAAGTTAGTTGAGCCTTTCGCTCCTCTTGAGCTGGAGATGCTAGCATCTTCCTTTTGCTTCAGGTCTGCACTGGCCTTGTCCTTGCTGGCACTCTTAGGGCGGTTGTAATACTCTAAAAGAGCTTCTTCTTTCTCTCGACGAACCTTGAGCTTCTCAAGATGCTCAGGGGTCAAGCAGTGTTTTATGAAAAGCTAAATAAAAGTGAAGCAGACATCAGATACAGTTACATACCTGTTGACACTTAAAGCCATAAAAGTATTGACAATCATCCAAGGAAGATAATAATACAGAAATGGTAGTTTCCTACACATTAGATTGGAAAAAAATACATCAAGAGCACAAGGATATTCGCAAGTATCATCACCAGGTTGTCACAACAAAAACAAAATTGTTCTTTCCCTTCACTGTAATGAGAATGTTATAGAAAATAAGAATACATCTGGGGCCTGTAACACAAAACTTAGCAATGATCGTAGAACATTCTTCTACGATTGATTCCATTGACTACAATGTACAATCAATCGTGAAAATCAAGCGTACGATCAATCGCTAACCTTTGTGTTACGGAACCTGAAGTTGGTATGGCTACATTATCATCTTGATGTCACATGAAGGAGGACTAATTTGAACATTCTTATATTTGCTCTCCCGAAAACCACATAAACAACCTAAAATATACATTAAAAAAATATTTAAATATATCTTTGGCAGAAAGAATTTTTTGGGGTATGTGTTCCCTTTATCACAATAACATCTTGATACTCTATCAGTAGTTAACATCGAAAAACAATACATCCAGAGAATAAAGTTTTGACAAAAATACTGCTATTTGCAGATATAAGTTAACCTAAATTCATTCTATACTATTAAATTGCCTATTGCTTCAGCATAAAAATAGCCCATGTAAGTTATAAAGCTAAATTCATACAAGTGGAATGCCTCTGGCCGTCTCACCTGCATCACGTGGTTCAATATAGCAGCAGTGCTGACTTTGAATACTACTCTAACTCACACAAGATGTTCAGTGATACATGGTTACTCTTATGTCCACTTTTTATGAACGAGACCAATAAACTTACAGAGATATGATGGTTATTCAACAAAAAACCCCAACAAAGCCAAAGTTCATTGACCTTACATGACCTTTGACCTTAATCATGTGACCTGAAACTTGAACAGGATGTTCAGTGATACTTGATTACTCTTACATGTACAAGTTTCATGAATCAGATCCATAAACTTTCAAAGTTATGATGGTAATTCAACAGATACACCCAATTCGGCCAAAGTTCATTGACCTTTGACCTTGGTCATGTGACCTGAAACGCGCACAGGATGTTCAGTGACATTTGATTACTCATATGTCCAAGTTTAATGAACTAGACTAATAAACTTTCAAAGTTATGATGGTAATTCAACAGATACCCCCGATTCGGCCAAAGTTCATTGACCCTAAATGACCTTTTACCTTAATCATGAGACCTGAACCTTGCACAAAATGTTCAGTGATGCTTGATTACTATTATGTCCAAGTTTCATGAATCAGATCCATAAACTTTCAAAGTTATGATGGGAATTCAACAGATATCCCCAATTCGGCCAAAGTTCATTGACCCTAAATGACCTTTGACCTTGGTCATGTGACGTGAAACTCATGCAGGATGTTCAGTGATACTTGATTAACCTTATGTCCAAGTTTCATGAACTAGGTCTATATATTTTCGAAGTTATGACATTTCAAAAACTTAACCTCAGGTTAAGATTTCGATGTTGATTCCTCCAACATGGTCTAAGTTCATTGACCCTAAATGACCTTTGACCTTGGTCATGTGACATGAAACTCTAATAGGATGTTCAGCAATACTTGAAAACCTTATGGCCAAGTTTCATGAACTAGGTCCATATACTTTCTAAGTTATGATGTCATTTCAAAAACTTAACCTCAGGTTAAGATTTGATGTTGACGCCGCCGCCGTCTGAAAAGCGGCGCCTATAGTCTCACTCTGCTTCGCAGGTGAGACAATAAATGATCGTTGCACACTATCAAATTGACTATTGACACAGCATTTTTAACCTAAATTCATTAAACGATAGTTCGAAACCATCAAATTGTCTACTGATTTGGCATGTAGTCCATGTACATTTAAGATTATCTATTTGTATTATACTTCTCACTTCAAGGCCTACAAAGTCTCAACAATGAACATCTAGCAAGCTACAGTATAATTACTATTTCAGATGAAGTTTTCTAGTTACACATCCGAAATTGCTCCAACATCCCATTTTGAATATTTTCCTTGCCAAAAATAAACAAAATAATACGAAAGAGCAACACTTCAGCTTTCTATTGATACCCTATTAAATACCTCATACTAAGATTGTTATCATTGATTAGTCAAAACTGCCTCTTGTATTCAAAAGCAATTCATTTAGCTATGTATGGTGCCAGTGGCACAAATGAGGTAACAATAAAAAGGTAAGGAAGTGCTCCTTTAAATGAATTCTGGTAAATGTTAATTGTAATATTTAAAGATTACCATTCTACAGATCACCTTTTATTTTTTTATATGCACAGTATAGCAAATCGCTTGATGCAGTGACATTTGCTCCTGCGACAATTGCTCTTGCGACAATTGCTCTACTGACCAATGACCAAGTTTAACCCTGGATTTAACAAAATGACTATACCCTATCCTAAACCTCACATAAATCTCTATATTGCAACACTAACCCAACTGTACATGTATATCTTAGACGAAATAAAGCCCAGGGGAGCGTTTCATGAAAGGACTTGTCGACGTTTTATCCGACAAGTCCCATTTTATCCGACAGTTACCAGATGAACAGCGCCTCTCAGCCAATCAGAATCAAGGAAAGATGTCAGATCTGACAACTTGTCAGACAAAAATGTTCATGAAACGCCCTCCAGATAAATTGTCGCCGGAGCAAATGACGTGCCACCAATCCACATACTCTCTACGGTCATGATAAGATGCTTTTACAAGCCAGAACAGCTTTCTAATAAAGAAAGCTTACAGACGAGGAACTTACCGCTTGAGTTGTGAAGTTTAGAGAGCAAATAATGCACCTAAAGTCACCCTTTGTTTTAGACTTGTCAGTCCACTGAAAGTTAAGGTTCTTCTGAAATGAATAAAGAGGACGAAGATGTACAGTAAGCCTATATCATACTGCAGGCCTACATGGTGAAATGTTTATGATGCTTCCTCGTTTGAAAGTGGATATAAATAAAATCAATTAAAAAGGACTGTAAATGTAGTTTCACTGAAAAGATGTACTATGGTGTATTACTTCCACACAGGTTAGAGACAAATGCGACTGTCTCCAACAAAAACAAAAAGTTGCCATGAGTGTTTCAGTATTAAATGGGCCAAAATAAGAAACTATGAGTGCAATGTCAGTTTAAGGTAGTTGCCATTTTATGAAAGAAAACATTCCTTTCTGTCATATATCAAAATGCCAGGTTCAGACCTTCCAGTGATTGATATAATGATCCATATGTGCCAACACACAGAATGTAAGCTACTAGAATATGAGCCCTATTCATTATCATTTCTTTTAAATATACAGTAACTATGAAAAATCAATAAATCAGTAAAATTTGATGTTATGTTTTAGAAAATGATGGCATTATGCCCTTTAATACTACGTGTGCCCAAATTCTGAGCTGTGCAGAATTGCTGGAGCACTTTTTTGATGTGAAGCATTAATTGCACATTATTTGACAGGGTTAACTCGATAATGCAATATTGCTCTGTAAGTCTTTGGGCTTCAGCTTGATATCATCATTAAAGTAAAATAAAATGATTTAAATCGAATACAGACAGCTTTGGTCAACATAGAGAAGTACTGACTCACCTTGTCTCCTTTCTGGTTTCCTTCTTTCTGGTTTTCTTTCCCGGCTGTCCTCAAGATCCCCCGGATTTTATTCACAGCTGCATGCGCCGTTTCCTTGGCCATCTCCTCCATAATCATCTGTGAGACAGGTCCGTCACCATCGCTGTCTATGTCCATGGGTTGCTGCACCAGGTCATCCTTGCTAAATGCCTTCTTAACGTGTTCCTGGGTTTTCGCTATGTTAGCTATGCTCGTCGGTTCTTCCTTCTTGGCTTTCTCGGCCCACTCTTCTTGAGACTGTATGACTGCTTGGTTCCAGGTCTCTTGAAACTGGTTGCCCGTCCACTGCTGGCTGGCGATGAAAGGTTTCCTGGCCTTTGAGGCATCTCGATCCTTCGATGGGCCTTGCTGGGATGATCCTCTGTCAGGGTTTTTACTGGTATCTGAATCTTTCACATTTCCTCGACTGGAACTGCGACTCTTCTGACCATCTTTATATCTGTCTCGACTGTCCCGGTCATCGATGTGCCTGTCCTGACTTCTGCTGCCTGGTTGACGATCTCTTGAACTTGGGCTAGTCTCCTTTTGTCCTCTGCTTCTGCTGTCATCTCTGCTTCTGCTGTCATCCCTCCTTCTATTCTCATCCCTCCTGCGATCCTCATCCTTCCTTCGATCCTCACCTCTTCTTCGATCTTCATTCCTCCTTCGATCCTCATCTCTTCTTCGATCTTCTCTCTTCCGTCGATCCTCATCCCTCTTTCTATCTTCGTCTCTTCTTCGATCTTCATCCCTCCTTCGATCCTCATCTCTTCTTCGATCTTCATCCCTCCTACGATCCTCTTCTCTTCCTCGGGTATCATCCTTCTTTCGGTCACGATCATCCCTCCGTCCGTCATCTCTTCTTCGATCATCATCATCTCTCCTGCGATCACTCCCACTGCTTCTAAATCTATCATCCCGACCATCTCCTGGTCTATGTTCCTCTCGTCTAAGAGGCCCTTCGCTTGAGGCTCTTTCCCTCAGATTACGTTGCCTCGGATCTTGCGTTCTCTGGTCAATTTCTCGCAATTTCTTCTCTCTTGATTCCTGTTCCTGCTCTCTTGATTCCCTTTCCCTCAATTCTTGTTCTTGCATTTCGCGCTCTCTCACATTTCTTTCCCATATTTGTCGCTCCACCAGTTCGCGCTCTCTCAAGGCTCGCTCCCTGAGTTCTCGATCTCGTAACTCTCGCTGTCTTAGTTCCCGTTCCATCAAGTCTCGTTCTCGGGATCCACGCACTCTTGGATCTTGATCTCTTGCAGTCTGATCCCGGGATTCCCGATCTTCTTCCTCACCCTCGCCGGGGAAGCTAACGATGGACGTGACAACATCCCATAAAGCAGATTCTGCATTATTTTCGGCCTCCCGCTTTTCTCTCTCCTGTTTCCTTCTCTCCCTTCTTCTGGCCTTGCTGGCTGCTTTTCTTTTCTTTCCATCATCATCATCATCTCCATGGGGTGGAGCATCTGGACTATGCTGCTGCAAGTAAGCATCAAGAATTCAAATTACACTTTAAAACATTTTTCCAAAAAGACAAATGCTCATTACCTTACTTGCATCATAAAAGGAGAAGTCTATATCAGATATGATACATGTACATGCATATTTCATATTATTATGGATATGACAATATGTATGCCACAGGCACCTATAGAGAAGGTATCCTGATAGACATAACCTGGCGGAAAAGAATCGTTAGTTTCAAAATTCATAACATTAACACAATGAAACACATACTGTTGTTGGAAATAGGCCTAGTTAGAAATTAGAAAAATAGTACAAACAGAAACTGAAATGCCAAATGTAAGTGTATTCATACAAAATTCAATATATATGTATACACGTATTTGAAAAATTGATGAAATAGCCAAAAATACCGGTAATTGACAAAATATCCTAATAATTGCACCGCCAGAGCAACAATCTGAACATTGCAACATCACTATTGTCATTGGAATCCTGGAAGTATGACTTCTGTTAATTGAATACAAAGAATATTTTCAAAGACATAAGCTGCATGTTTATTTTCCTAACACAAGAATCAAATGAACGAATAAGCAGAAGACTAGTTAGGTAATGTTATAGTTCAGTCACCTGGTTAGATTGTTGTAATCTCAAAACCCTGTTATCTATTAAAAGTAAAGGGATTGATAGTGAATCAATATCAACATAAACTCTTCACTAACACACACATCACATAATGAACATGGGTAAAGCTGTTGGCTAATTCAATGATCATGTATTTACCTGTTTGGCAATATACAATTGTACATTATATAAAGTATACAAAAAGTTGAAGACGACAATGAGGATTTTCACTCAACTGATCAGCGCAAACAAAAAGATGAGATGGATAAAGTCCTAAAAATGACCGAATGTGCAGCTCTACTATTCAAAGTTTCGTAATTGTCCATGAAAATGTGTGATTCTACACATTAGTTTGTTGACTTAGCACTGATTTCTGTAATATCCATAGTTTTGCACATCCAGTTTAATACTGTCATGGCTTTTTACTTTGGAATGGGCAAAAGCAGAATAATCCCTGTGCAGACTCCCCTGACCCACAAACGCCTATAGATGAAATTAATACTATACATACTTGAAAACCAGGTATATGTATACCTCTCGACACAGTACATACATGTACATGTACAGTGAACATGTTCAGAGAAAATGTTTCTGACAGTATAAAACTATGTATTGTATCGCATACATGACACATACATGTGCCAATGAATGTGATAACAGATTGAAAACAATACAGCACACTAATCCTCTGTCTTGTCCTACATGTATATCAATACCACAAAGTCAAATTGATATGACAGCCTGGATAAAATGCCATCAGAGTTCAATGCTCAGTAGAAGTATTTAAAGGTCAAGTCCACCCCAGAAAAATGTTGATTTGAACACATAGAGAATTTAAATCAAACCAGCATAGTGCTGAAAATTTGCATGTAAAATAAGATGGCATTTTAAAGTTTAGCTTATTTTTCACAAAGCAGTGAATATGCACAACTCAGTGACATTATGGGTCAGTCAATGATGTCTATCACTCACTATTTTCTTTTGTTTATTGTTTGAATTATGTAATAATTCATTTTTTTTACAGATTTGACAGGACCAACTTGACTGGACCATATGGTATCAAACAATGCTAATTCCACATGTTCAGTGAGGAATAATCATTTCACTTGACAATGAGGAGAAAATTAGAATATTTCATATAATAAAATACAAAGGAAATAGTGAGTGGATGACGTCATCAGTCTCCTCATTTGAATACCAACCAGTATGTGCATATAATTGTTTTGTGAAATTAAGCGAAACTTTAAAATATTATAACTTTCTTATTTTAGATCCGATTTTGATGAAATTTTCAGTGTTATGCTACATGTAGTTGGATTTTTCTCTTTTTATTCAAATCAACTTTTCGTTGGGCTGGACCTTTCCTATATACACAGCAGTAGGGCAAGTTGTGGTGGTGGTGATTTTTTTTCCACCTGACTGCTAAAAAAGATGCTCAATAATACTTGTAAGAAAGCAACCAGGGGATTGAGGGCTCAGGGTCCTCTCTGAGGGACCTGGTAGTGAGGGGCACTAGTGCACCAAGTGGAAATCAAATATATATTTCCAACACAAATGGAAAACAACAAAAAGGGGCATAACAGATATCAAAGACCAATCTCCAAGGCAAATCAACAGAGCATCCATGAATATGGCCTTCGATGGACTTGGATTGATGTATAAGCATAGCTGAGGGCCCTTTCACACTTCCTGAAAAAAACGATTTAAAATCCAGATTAAATTCTGAGACAGTCCCTTCCACTGAAAAAAAGGGTGGCTGATCCCAATTAAAGCCCAAGTCCCCTTTTCACCATCCCAAAAAACTTTATAGAGTAACTCTTCTCAAGTCCAAGTCCCTTTTCCATTCACGAAAGAAAGGGTATAGAATCAAGATACAAGTCACTTTTCTCATTCAGTGAAGAAAGGGTAGTGAATCCAGATACAATAGGAACATTCCCATTCAGTTTAAATTCAAAACCCTGTTCACATTCACAACACGAGAATCAAATACACATACACTGTAGGTGTGAAAGATCAAGTGCTAGTTATAGACAATCTCAGTCTGCGATGAAAAGGAATTTCCAGGCATGAAAAGAATGATTACAGGTCTATCAATCATCACTTGCAGTATCAGAGCTCTGGATAATTACTTGACCGAATGATCATTAGCAGTGTATGATTACATTGAACCTTTGGCGCCCTTTGCAAGCCAGTATCAGGTCAGATGCATCAAAGGCTGTTTATAACCAAATGCAAACATGTACGCATATATGTAGATACATCAGGGCTCCACACTAACCCTTTTTTTCTACTGGTCCGATCTGATCATATCAGACCAGTACATACCCATTTTTTTTCATTTTTACTGGACCAAACCTAAAATTTACAAGTTCTCCGAAATCAAGGAAAATATAAAAAAAGACTTGATATTATTTTGCTGTCTTTTATTGAGTTTTGTTACTCCCCCCAAAACAGTACACACACACACAACATAATTCATAGAACCATTTTTTGAGACACCTGAGCCTTTTTTTTATAATCTACAAAAGAGAAGAAAATATATTTTGTATCAGTTAGATATAAACTTACTGGTCAAGTCGGACCAGTAAATGTGGATTTTTCTGAAAAGTTTCTGGCCCGACTGCAATTTTGACCACTCTGGTACCATCGGACCAGTGTCAAATACTGGACACATGTGTTTGTAACAGACAGACATCAGAATTAACTGAAAAGGTTCATCTAATTTGCGTGATGACATGAGAAAACATGAAAAAGGATTTTTTTCTCAAGAGATCAGGGCCCAGTCTTACGAAGAGATACGTTTGATCCAATTGATCGTAACTCTATGAAAGTCCATCACTGTCATAATTTTTCTACAGAAAATTTGCAATATGTTCTTTGTAAAACAAAGGAAAACACATAAAAATGTTTAAGAAATCTATGACTTTATGGATATACATTCATATCTAGAATTTTGTTTGAACAAACATGCATTCCATATGTTGTCTTTGCTGGCTTCCGTAGTTGCGATGATCGGATTAATCGCAACTCTTTGTAAGACGGGCCCCAGGAGTCCGTTGTATAAAAGTTACTGTCACGGAAAAAAAAAAAACTCTGCCTGTTTTAATGCTACATGAAAATTCAATGAAACCTGTGATTTTGATTGGCTGTTATTATTGTTACCATGGTAGCTACCATTTGATAGCAAAATGACTATAATAGTAACTTTAATTAAATGGGGCCCAGAACTGTCTGTGAATGTGAACATTGCAGATCCCTGGCTCTCTTGGCTTTTTCACCCTTAGAACATGTTCTTTTTTTCAAAGATTTGAAGTTAACAATATAATCACATTCAAGCAAATTTAATACTTTGTTGGCTGCAAATCGTATGTCAAAACATGCTAAAAAGGACACTTAAGGAACTCTGCACATCCATTGAAATCGCTTGAATGCATTCTTTCTCATCCACGATTCAATCAAGCCAGCCTGTTTTCATTACTGGTAGTACATTCCAACTACCTTATAGGGTCAAATTGTGAATGATGGATGGTGGATGGGTGATCGAGGTACTAGAATAAAGTGTGGATAAAAAAACACTAGAATGCTACATGTATAAATGTGGTAACTTCCTGTGTTTGAATTTTGATAACTGTTGAAAATCAGTAATCACTTAAAGTACGCCCTTGGACCTTTCCAAAGAAGAAGTGGAACAATACTGCAAGAGCATCTAAAAACATTTAATGCTGCTCAAGTTGTTATAGAATGTTTTATGAGGTCCCTTTCTATTTGGTGGTATTTTTAAAAAGAAATTTTACTTATGGAATAGGTAAGTCCATTTTTTATGTGGGAGCTTTTCAAAGCAAATGAACAAACTTCCATGCCACTTTCCTGACATACGCGTACATGTAGTAACATATACATGTAGGCCTACATGGATATGTAACCCATCTTGATGATGCTTTATAGTTTTAATCTTGTACATTCATATTTTAAACACTAGTACTTCTACAAAAGCATAACAAGAAAATCAAATGAGCCCCTACTTCTACTTCTACTCTACAACTACTGACACAATGAATGTATTAGAATTATCCATGACAAATACATGTAGCAACTCCTGGTATTACTGATCAAAAGATAAAGATAAATCTATAATTGGAAGCAACTAGAATAGGTTGATCAGCTGTACTTTTAAGTCAATTAATTATCATATACCACAACTGCCCATGCATGAAATAATGCAAAAGAAAAATACTAGGCTTACCCAAAACAATAAGATTACTGTACATCCAAATAGAGCTACGATTCCCCCCTTGTAGTCTTTTCTGTAGCTGTCTCTCCCCATGTCTCTGAACTTAATAGGATCGCATCTGTCGGATCCATCATCCTTTTCACCCATCTTACATGTATCTATCGCACAAAGATGCTGTGCTTTGAGGGAAAGTGTAGTCTCCCAGTCCCACTACAGACCTTTTGTTGAGTACAATACATGACCATTGAACAAGGGGTCTTATCTTTAGTCTAACACAGTGTTGAAACTTGAAAGAAACTTGCAAAGAATCGCATGTCAATTTCGGATGAAAAAAAGATCAATCCTAATCATAATGTCATGAAATTTATTGAAATTTTTATGCAACAGGATGTTAAAATCTGTTACAATCAACCAATAAATCACTTGTAAATTTTTATTAGAAATCTGTGATTGATCACATGCTTTCTTGCAACATCCTCTACGACTATCATTGCCTTTGTAGTATCCAGGTTCAGCTGCAGAAATTTTCTTGTTTCAACAAAGATAATACAAAGAATATGAACATGGACATTTCATAAAGATTCTGCAGGATTAGACTAATATTGAGTGGGTGCCTATGTGTGATATGTCAGATCGTGTAAAGTATATTGGCAATATGAACTGCAGATGATAATGATAATTGATATTCTGCTTTTGTTAATGCATTTGAGAGAATTAGCGTGTTGTGTCAAACATACAAAAGAAGGGATTCCTTGAATTTGATAAGGTCCAAGATTTCATTTAACACTACAGGTTAAAATGAATTATTTGTTACATAATACTCATTTGGTTTTTGTAGCATAATTTCTGGCGAATACAAAGCACTTTTTATTAAGGTCATGACAAGTTTCATGACTTATAGATAAATGAGGTAATTAAAATGTTTCTAAATTGGAAGAAGTTTGTTTACTAATATACAAGGATGAACTTGTTATGCTTCCCCTTTCCCAACAGTCACCCCTTGCCCCTACATGTACACTGTACCCCAGTTGGGGGGAAACAAATCATAATTGTTCAAAATCTATTAATGTTTTCACTTCTCAAAAGCTACAAAGGGTCAAGCATGTCTGTACATGTATATTGAGGAAAAAAAGAAAAGATACTTTTTCAAATTTTATTCATGCTACAAAATTGTATATGCGAGCTCTTAAAGGACAAGTCCACTGCCACAAAAACTTAATTTGAATAAAAAGAGAAAAATTCAACAAGCATAAAACTGAAAATTTCATCAAAATCGGATGTGAAATAAGAAAGTTATGACATTTCAAAGTTTCGCTTATTTTTAACAAAATAGTTATATGAACGAGCCAGTTGCATCCAAATGAGAGAGTTGATGACATCACTCACTCACTATTTCTTTTGTATTTTATTATATGAAATATGAAATATTTGTATTTTCTTGTCATTGTCATGTGAAATGAAGTTTCATTCCTCCCTGAACACGTGGAATTCCATTATTTTAACATTTTGTGCTTCAGGCAAGGAGGTCCTAATCATCAAATTCGTAAAAATTGAAATATTGTATAATTAAAACAATAAAAAACAAAAGAAATAGTGAGTGAGTGACGTCATCGACTCTCTTGGATGTAACTGGCTCGTTCATATAACTATTTTGTTAAAAATAAGCGAAACTTTGAAATGTCATAACTTTCTTATTTTACATCCGATTTTGATGAAATTTTCAGCATTGTGCTTGTCTGATTTTTCTCTATTGATTCAAATCAACATTTTTCTGAGGTGGACTTGACCATTAATTTAGGAAATACTTACATGTATATACACATATGTATTATGAGGTGTCAAAATGGTGACATTTAGAGGGAGGCTCCAAACAAAATGGGTGGTTTCAGACTGCCTCGAAGTTCGTCAGTTCCAGGTATTCTCTGATCGGGAAATTTACCCCGGTCAGAAAATACCAGGTATTTTGGTAATAAATGTGAAAGCAAACTATGGGTAATTTCCCCGAAAGAAAATACCCGTTATTAAAATAGTAGGTACTTGGCGAAATTACGAGAACTTTCGAGGGGATTTTTCTAAGGTCGCAGGTATTTTGGCAATGTGAAAGCGATTTACGGAAACTTTAAGCCCAGCGTGTCGTTGAGCGCGGGTGCCGTGGGTGGCTGCTGGGCTAGTGATTTTGAATCTCGCCCTTTGCCTGCTTATCAGACCATACTGCGCATGCTCGTAACTTCAGGAACTTATCCCGAAGGGTGTGTTTCAGGGCGGTGTGAATGCAGGATTAATGGGTATTTTTTGGCCTAAAGAGTTCTCGTAATTTAACGGGGATTCTTCTGATCGAGGCGGTTTGAAACCACCCAGTGTGTATGGACGCCATGGGTACATTGTATATACATGTATACAGAGAATGCTGTGGGTCAAATAAGAAACTGATATGGGTCACTCTCTATAATCCTCCTAATGACGTTCAGAGATCTTGACAAAATAAATTTTTGTGATGACGTCTATCACTAATGACCTATTAACACTGCAGGCGGCTCGGCATGCTTGCAGTATCCAACACACAGTCCCAGTGGGTGCATCCATGGAATTGGTGTTGATTTACATGTAGTCCGTAAGAAAGGTTCATTAGTCAAATCGCTTCACTCGCTTGTGACTTACAGATTTATGATACACCCACCCAGACTCCATAAAAAACAAATGAATTCATCAAATAGTTCATTCATTATTCATTTAAATTCAATTGCTTATTAAAATTCATTCATTATTCATTTACATGTACTTATTTATATATTTTCTATTCATTTATTTATTATTACTATTTTTATCAGCATTCTTTTTATTTATTATTCATTTATCAATTTCTCTATTTATTTTTTATCTCATTTCATTTTATTCTATTTTTTATTATCATTTTTTCTTTATGGGGGGGGGGGTCACTAATCATACTATCAAATGACAAAAAAATACTTGGGGAAACATATACATGTATGAACATGTATGCCAATAATGCCATATTCACTTTAAAGATAAATTCCAGTATTGGTAACGATCTAAAAATGACTTTTTACAGAATCTAATATAATGACCACCCAAGTGTCTGTTTGTATGAATAAAAAATATGTACCAAAGGATTCTGGAAGAAATTGTGTAATAGCTGAGAAATAAGCAAAATAAGCGCGGATTCGGTCACTTCTGTGGGGTCTTTATTCCAGCAATAATAATGACTGTCCCGCGTGTGCCTATCTGTGTTGGTGATCTTCAGTGTGAACATTTTTCAGCGTAGATATAAAGATTTCACTAAGTTCTGTTTATGTAACTGTACCAGATCTAGATCCTCGATGATATACTGACAATTAAGCCTGGTTGTACAGACTTTCTCATGAAATCAGTGTTTACTGCAACTACTGGCATTTCTCTTTAAGTATGCCTTTCTATAATACAAGAAATGAAACTTTAGGAATTCAATGCAGGATGCCCCTTGAGCAATCATCATTCTCTGACCATAGGTTCCCTGTTAGATGATACAGAGAAAGGAATGCTTGTAATGCCATCTCTGCAGGACATCACCATCCATGCATTCCATTTAATTTCTTGTTTGGTACCACTGGGAAGTCGGTCCAGTTCAAAGAGGACAAATGTGTCCAGATAATAAACAATTATGAATAGATATGATGATCTTTAAAGGCTAAATATTACTGAGAAATTACGATTCAGAGGGGTCTCTTGCTAGTATAGCTCCTGAAGTCCTTGGATCTGGTTGGATGAGAATTAATTTGTTGGTGAAAATCACAGTTCAGGTCCTTCACTATTACCATCATCACCATCACTATCACCATCACCATTACTATCACCACCAGCAGCAGAACCACCTACATCATCATCATTATCATCATCATCATCATCATCATCATCATCATCATCATCATCATCATCACCATCATCATCGTCGTCATCATCGTCGTCATCATCGTCATCATCATCGTCGTCATCATCGTCGTCATCATCATCATCATCACCATCACCATCGCGATCATCATCAGCATCATCATCATCATCACCATCATCTCATCATCATCACCGCCATTGTTGTCATAACCATCACCACTATCCATATCAATACCATCATCACCACCACCACAACCATCATCATCATCACCACCACAACCATCATCATCATCACCACCACCACCATCATCGTTGTCATCATCCTCATGTACACACACCTTGTCCTTGGACAAACTAAAATGTATACACTGCTAGATTCAAGACGAGAACTGCCTTGACAACAACCTTTGAACACAAGAGACAATACAAACAAATTGACAGCAGTATCAAATTCAAAGACTGCTACATGGATAAAAGAAACAAAGCTAATTCTAGTCATATACAAATGACAGAAGTGGCTAGGAAAACAGAGAGCGTAACCGTTGCAAGGTCAAGATGGGCGTCAATTGCCACCTTGGACTATTCAACTAGAAGGTCAAGCAGGTGACTATCACAATAAATCAGGCCTAAAATAGCACAGGTGGCATGTGAACAAGGAGGAAACAATAACTATCCCATTTTAAATTTTGTATTCAGGTCAAAGAGGTAGAAAATACATACACCATTTTCCTGTTTCAATACTTATAATTCAAGATACTGAACTATTTTGTGAAATCCCCCCCCCCTGTAGATCTCTGCCATGCTTTCAGCAGCAAAAAAGATAACATGATGAGCTGGTGGTAGAATTTGCTAGCAACAAAGTGGTTATAGAAGCACTTTCTTCCTTTAATAATGTTGCAATAAATTACAAATAATATGAATGTAATTGACATGTACATGTAAATGTCAGTTGACTCATTATACATAATGATATTACATGTAGTCTGCATGCAGAGACTCAAATTCGACACTTTACAAATTACAACAAGTTTAGCATGGAGATTAGACTCCCAAATCCCATTGGAAGAAGCAGCCATAATATGAGTGAACTATGAATCTACATGTAGTCTCTCATTTCAGACTCTGCAATATGCACTATGTGAAAACAAAAATCCAAGGAAATGTACACTATGAATATACACTATACATATACACTATACACTATGAATATACACTATACACTATGAATATGTTCATTATAATACCGTATGTTGAAAATTCTGTATTAAATGTACCAATGAAAATCATGGTTAATTCCCATGAATTACATGTAAATATACAATAGATTCTACTCTCGTTATATCATTTCCAATAAATGTGTATCAATCATGAAGACACTTCCATAACATACAGCTTCGAGCAGGATCATAGGACTGATTTCAACACTTGATTGCATAGATCATTAAATGCGATCCAGCATACAAATTAAATGTTTGATAATTTGCTACATTATATGATATGGGCTACAGGGCTCTCAACATCTAGTCTGCTGGGCAAACCCTTCACTCGAGTTGAGGGTCTGAAAGTGCAGCCTACTCATGCCTTGTGTACCGAAGGCCCTCTCGCTCAAGCCAGCAAGGTTTGCATGTGCTAGTCTTTGCATGGAGGCACACTTGTTGACCAAAGTTCCAATCAGGGTCTGTGCCTGCAGACTACTCAACATGTAGTCTCCACTTAGCACAGTGGGCAAGGCAAAGATTACAAATATCAATCAGAATACATGAAAAATATGCAAACTATATTTCATTGTTAATAATGAAATTCCTAAATTGAAATACCTCGAAAAGTCATTTTGCCCAATTCATCGTGGGCCCGGCAGCCACTGTGCAGCGCCAGATTGACAAAGCTCTATCCCTTGAATCATTGAACGCTAAACAGGGTAGCAGCAACTCCCATCGTTTTATGCCTTTTTGTCTGACGCGGCCCGGGATTGAACTCCCGACCTCCCGGTTGTGAGACGGATGCTCTACCAACTGAGCAAACACACTGGTATGTACATATATTGCTTTATGAATTATGAGGCAAGACGTGAAATCCATAACCCACGCAACCATGCAAACGGATGAATGTCAAAATATTTAGGATTTTATAAGGGAATGGGGATCCTTCTTACCATCTTGCTGTTTTCACTGGCATACAGTCCCACTTTCCAGCCCGGCGTCACGTTGACTGCAAGAGAAACAGACAACATCCACATGTCAGTCTATCATGGATTTGTGCATTATCCCGACCTTGGGTTCTCATAAACTTTCAATGATCCTTGACTTTTAAGAACTTTCTGAGAGCTACAAAATCATTTCTTCATAAAAGATGTGAAGTTGTCATGGTCTGGTGGATACCCTGTCTATGCATGATTAGGTGCAGGGTTTAAATCAGTGTATTTTGGTAAGAATTGGGCTGTATTTGCCACACTCTACCCAGGTAAGGTATAAGTACAGTAAATAAGAATATCAGGGGTTTCTAGATAAAAGCAGCTCTCAAGGTGACATGCACATGTAAAGGTGTTGTGGCTCAGTGGATAAGTCTGATTTTGAGCCACAAGGTCTGACGTTCCAATCCCACTGCAGCACTTGTGTCCTTTGGCAAGGCATTCATCTACATGTACATTTGCCACTCTTCACCCAGGTGTAATAAATGGGTACCTGGTAGGAAGGAATTCCCTGAATGCTTGAGCGCCCGATCATGGTAGCCATGCTTAAGTCGGGGTATTAGTATGCAGCGCTTAGAAACATTTGTATTAAGCGCTAAATGTTGCATATTATGTGCTTGAAAGTGTCTCACAAAGACACAAGTGCTAGTATCCAGTAAAGACCAGTGTTATGTACTCAATTATAAAGTTAACATGATCCCAAAAGTTTGCCAAAGGACCTTTTAATAATCATGTTAATCAGATGAACTTACCACTTTGTGAAGAGCTTGGAGGGAACTGCTGCTGTGGCATTGGTCCCTGCTGTTGAGGACCTGGGAACGGCATTGGACCCTGTTGCTGAAATGCTGGACGAACCCCCTGGTTCTGCTGTGGAAATGGCATCTGCTGTGGATGTGGCATTCTCTGTTGTTGGTGTGCCTGGCCGTATTGCATAGGAGGTGCATCATACTCCCGATGCTGCTCCATGCCCATAGGCTGGTTAAGCATTGGTTGATTCATAGGACCGTGGTTAGGTCGCGCCCAGGGGGGTTGGTTGCCCATCATGTTATTACCCATGGGCATGCCTGGACCTTGCATTCTTGGACCGGGACCAGGACCGCCCATATCATGCACAGGAAACCTAGGACCATCTCGGTGCATCATGCCCTAAAAAGAGAAAAAAAAGATGTCTGTCAATGACCAGTTTATATATTCAAGAATTCATTTGCTTCACTTTCAGGAAAGATGGTGGGAAATCAATATATTTAAAATTGTATGACCAAAGAGGCACAGGGTACAATGTAATTCAACGAAACATTCCCTCCTAATATGAACAGAACATCTGTGAAGAGTGAAGACCCTACATATGAATGAAAGTTCTGTAGTAACCTTGGTGAGTGCCCAATACCCAAGTACACTTGGAGCAGAAGTTGCAGTTCCTATAGAAGGATATGTTAAAAATCCTGTAGGAGATATTGCAGTTACTGTAGAGGATTTTGCTGGTTCTGCAGAAGTCATTGCAGGTTCTACAGAAGACTTTGGTTTCAGAACACTGTTGTCCAAGTCTTCCATGACCAGAAGCCTTCAAGAAGTAAAAAAAAGATGAGTCAATGGGTAATGTAGCGAGTCACAGGGCTTTGAGATCAAGGTTCTCCTGTTGGACTAGAAGACCACAGTGAAAAAACAGCATCCAAGGGAATTGGTCTAGAGAAACAGTACTGCTAATAGCAAACATACAGAAAGTCTTTCTTTTCCATGGACCACAATACACGTACGTATGGAATGGAATACTCTCCCATCAAGCAGTAATTACCACTTGTTCACACTTGGTCTAGATAGCCAATGAGAGTAGAAGTTTTTCCATACAATAAACTTTGGCTTTGTGTGATACAAGTATTTAAATTCAATACTGATACTCAGCACTGGATCTTCCACTTATGAAAAAATGTATGCTTTCAAAGCCAAAATAAAACTTGGCTACAGAGCAGTGCATCTTCAAATTGCTTTGTAAGACTGATTTGTTCTCCCCACTTCAGAAGTCTTTATCAGAATTCAAAATAAGATTGTTGAAAGTTGACAACTAACAAAAAATGGGTTATTCAATAAAAACAAACAATAACGAATACTTCTACAGTGTCCGTTCCTGCCATATGAGGCATTCATTGGCATTGTTCTCACTCTAATAAAAAACACAATAGGGTCTAATGCCAAGGGTGCAGTGGTTGTGGTCAAAGAGTCTGAATGGTGAGATGTGTCGGAGAGTGGGAGATATAAAAACATATACAGGGTTAACTCCGACGTGATCAAACTGAAGTTCCCACAGAAGTTTCAAAGGAAAAAATCATCTCTACATGGAATGTCAAGTTTATAATGCATCCTACACAGTCATGCAATGTTCTGATTGGCACTCCTATAAAGTGCATTAAAGTCACCGGTAATCAAAATTCAGAGAGCTACATGTAATGTGGGAATATTATTGATAATTTATTACAAACCAGAATATAAAAAAAAGCATCTCCTATAAATCTTGCTATCATCCCTAAAAAACACACAATAGGGTCTAACACATGTACATGTACAGTAGCTGAACAAATTAATCTGGAAAACACCATGCCTATATATTCGGTCAGAAAAGGGCAAGAAATACTTTTCGAAGTTATGTAATATACAAAAGCGATATATTACATAGAATATGACAAAGAAATCACTAAGATGTCGAGAAGTTTCATCTCAGCCTTATCTGCCAAAACTTGAAAGAACAAAAAGGAAGAAACTTAGACAAGTAAAATAATACATACATGTATTGTTGCAGTCATCATGAAGCAATAACGCTACAAAAAGGTGATTCTGAGATATTAAAGTGCTTCAAAATACTTTCACATAATACAGTACACTACACGTATGTAATGTTATTTTTCCATCATTTGAAAGATAAGATTTTGGATATTCTGACACTGTACAGGTATCTATATTCTTCTAATGAATCCCATTTTCTTGAAATTAAACTGAAACTTAGGTTAAATTTTTATAGTTGTCAGTTTGTAAAAACATAATCCAAAGTAACACGCGAGAATATTTCACAAAAAAAACCCAAACAATATCACGTTCGAGTCACCATCTGTGTACAGCATAAATGTACATGTGCATGTATGGAATGTAAATGAACATGCATCTAGCTTTCCTTGATACATATAGAGCTCAAATTAAAGGAGAATGAAACCATTGGAACAAGATAGCTTGTGTGAAAACAGAAAAATCAAAGAAACGGATCAACGAAAGTTTGAGAAAAATTGGACAAATAAAGTTATGAGCATTTGAATACTGCGATCACAAATGCTATGGAGATAGCAAATTGGCAATGCGACAAAGATGTGTGATGTCACTTGTGAACAACTCTCCCCATTACTCTAGTATATATTTCACTAGAATTGCCTCTTTTATCACATCTATCCATAAATCATGTGTTCTGTCTACATGAGGGCATGTAATGCATATTTTTTAAGAATACATCATGGATAAAGAGTTTGTATCATCATAAGAAAAAGCAAAAAGAGACATTTTGAGGGTATTTTATAGTCCAACAAAGGGAAAGTTGTTCATCAGTGACATCACACATCCTTGTCGCACTGCCAATGTGAGGATCTCCATAGCATTAGTGATTGCAATATTCAAATGCTCATAACTTTCTCATTATTTGTCCGATTTTTCTCAAACTTTCTTTATTCTTATTCTTTGATTTTTCTGTTTCTACACAAGCCTATTTGTTCCAAAGGTTTCATTCCCCTTTAAATATACATGTAAGAGAATGCATATTTTGGTTTTATAATGAAGTGACATTTTAACTACATGGATTGCTAAACATATGGGATGATGACCTACATTGAACATGTGGGGGGGGGGGGGGTTCAATGCCTCAATGCCAGCAGAGCTGAGCCTAATGGGATGGCAAAAGTATTTGTGAAAGTGAAACAAATTTCAGAGAATTCCATTTTCATGAATAACCATCGTAACACAATGAAGCACTTTTTAAAAAAGCTTTGTGAGGTTATTCCAGACCTATTTCTAATTACAAAAAATGTAAAAAGTGACAAAAATATGATTTTTCCTGTGTCTGCCAGTTCATGTTGGCAATAACGATAATCAGATAATCAAAAACTTTTTTTCAAACAGGCACTGTTAATTGTTAAAGATGCATGTGACTTGTGCAACTACACAAATACCTCCATATAATCTTTCAGCAACAAATGTATGAAGAGTCGCTTGCTTTTCTTAATGCTTGATCACTGAATAAGAACTTACATGTATCCTTTGCAATACTAATTTTATTGATTGTTTCCCTGATTTTTCTGTTTTCACACAAATTGTTCCAAGGGTTTCAAATTTCACTCTCCCTTAACCTCACATTCTGTCATTTTATTCTCTCATTATCTAATATTATTATTTCTAATAATGTAAGCCTAAAAACTATTCTCATTTACAGTACATGTAGGGTGAAAATCTTTAAACCAGTTAAATTGTTTAAAAGGAGGATGAATATCAACCAAAGAGATTAGTGAGTCCGAGAAGAAAAAAGTCTAAGACAGAATACTTTACATCAAATTGTCAAAAGATAAGAAATTCACATACTTGGAAAGGGGGGGGGGGGGTAGGCAGCAGCAATTCCGATAGTAACTTAACATTGTATGGTAGTTACACATGGATTTCTCTGGCTATATGCTAATTTGTCTTTTTTTTTACCCCCCCCCTGAAAAAAAAAAAAAAATGGCAGAAAAATTAATCAGTCTCCTCTCCTACATACATGTACCATTAGGGCTGTTATCGATAACGTCTTTATCGATAGTTCTGTCGAAAATCGCTTGTTTTTGCCACTTAGCGATAACCTTTCTCTCTTAGTTTATAATACCCACTATTATGTAGGAACACAGTGATTTTCGGCGATTTCATGGAATTCACGGTGACGGCCCTTCGAAAGTGTCTTTTCAAACGGAAAATCACGGAAAACATATTTTTCATCAAACTGCACAGAACAGAAACAGAAATTACTAACAAATCTCAACAAAATACTAGCCACAAAACACGATCTCAACCCCACTTCGCTATTATTTTTGGTCGAGGGGGGTACTCAACCAAAAAAGTGGTAGGTATGTGCCGTGGGCTACACAAAAAACGGGGGCTTTGGAGCGGGCTTATTGAAAAAAAGGAGAATCCTCGGCACGGGCTTTGGCACTACAAATGTCTGTGAAAACGGGGGTCCTTGGAACCGGTAGCCTGCGTGAGTGCATACATGCATCCCTATGGAACGGGTATACATTCGCGCAGAGGCAATGATCGATCAGCGCTCTGCAGCCGCTTTTCACCAAAATTGCAGCTCATTGTAGCAGAACTTTTTATATATTTTTATAAAATCGAAGAGCCCCATCAGGATTTTTTTTGCAATAATGGCGGCTGCATGATCCCGAGCCGTCTGTTTCCGATGGGAAATGAAAAAAATTAAAAATGTTGAATTAAAAAAAAATCCTCGAAACAGACGGCTGCCAGCCGTCTGTTTCAACAGTAGAAGCGCACGGCCAATATTGGAGACTGTCTCCCATGAGAGAGAATATCTCCAATATCAAAGACTTTTATAAAGAATTTAGGTATCCAATTTTAGAGACAGTCTCTAGTTTGGGAGACCAATTTTCTTTGTTTACATTTGCTTCAAAAGGATTACCTTGGCGGCAAATAAAAATGTGGTAAGCAGATTCCTCTACTTTACAAATTCACCGTCTACTCTTGTTTGTCTAAGGATTTTTGTTGTCATCCACACACAAAACAAACGGGCTTCTGACCTCAGTGGGACAAAAGTTTGGGTGGAAAAATCATGCTTTTGTTAGTGTTGTTTCTTTTTTTCTTTTGCAAGTCTCCAATATGGGAGATTGTCACCCTTATTGGAGAGAGTCTCCCATATTGGCCGTGCGCCTCTACACTAACTGTTCAAGTTTTTTTACATTAAATTTTTTTTAAACTCTCTCCTCGTACACAGACGGCTCGCTTTCGTGCAGCCACCATTAGGGGGTTAACAATGCAAAATCCCCCAAAGGGGCTCGTCGATTTCTGTCTTCAATCATAAAAATATAAAAAGAACTGCACTAAAATAAAAATTATTTTAATTTTTATTATTCCATTTTGGCCTGAAGTGCACCAAAACGGGGAAAATAAACTTAAAAGGGGAAAAAACAGTGACTTACTTCGGCTGTCGCACAACTTCACTTCGCTGTTTTATCCGAACTTAATACATAATAACATAAATATATTATATGGCAGGGCTCCACACTAACCCATTTTTCTACTGGTCCAACCTATTCTTGTCGGACCAGTAGATTCCCAGTTTTTCAAATTTTTACTGGTCCGAACCTAAAATCTACTGGTCCCCAAAATAAAGAAAACATAAAAAAAAGGCGCAAGTTTATTTTTCTAGCCTTTCATTCCCCCCAAAAAGAAATAAAATGAAGGAATGAAGGACAAAAGAAAGCAAGACAGAAATGAAGAAAGAAAGGAAGGAAGGAAGAAAGAAAGAATAGAAAGAAAGAATACAAGAAAGGAAGGAAGGAAGGAAGAAAGAAAGAAAAGAAAAGGAAAGGATAGATGTGAAGGAAGGAAAAATGGGTCAACAATTAAAGAAGAAAAAGCTTTTCAGAAGAAGAAAGCATTTTAAGTGAATTTTTTGAAAAATTAATAAATTAATTCGCATAAATTAGAATAAAAATTGTTCTGGTCAAAATTTCACAATTCTGTGTACAGGATTGGTGAACCTCATGAAGCTCTACCAGATGGAAGCAAAAAATTCAAAATCGTTAAACAAATAAAGAAGCATTTTATGTGAATTTTAGAAATATGCATAAATTAGCATTAAACTTGTTCTAATAAAAATTTCAAAATTCTGTGTACAAGATTGGTGAACCTCATGAAGCTCTTCCAGATGGATGAAAAAAAAATCAAAATCGGTCAACAAATAAAGAAGCATTTTATGTGAATTTAAAAATATGCATAAATTAGCATAAAAATTGTTCTGGTCAAAATTTCAAAATTCTGTGTAGAAGTTTGGTGAACCTCATGAAGCTCTACCAGATGGAAGTAAAAAAATCAAAATCGGTCAACAAATAAAGAAGAAGAAGCATTTTATGTTAATTTTGAAAAATGTGCATAAATTAGCATATTTAGTGAATTTAAAAATTCTGTGTAGAAGTTTTGAATGCCCCACCTAGTGCTATCATATAAAGCAAACAGAATTGAAATTGGACTTGAAATGGCGAAGTAGTAGCATTTTGAAATTGTGGACGGACGACAGACGACGGACGCCACGGCATAAGCTCATCTTGCCCTTCGGGCCGGATGAGCTAAAAAGACTGAGACAAAGAAAAGAAGGAATGAAAGAATAAAGGAGAGAAAGGAAGCAAGCTTAGCAGTCAAAAAAAAGGAAAGGAAAGGAAAGGTAAAAGGATAGATTTAACAAAGGGAAATGGAAAGAACAAGACAGAAAGAAAGGAATGAATGTAAGAGAGAAAGGGCTGAAAGAAAGAAGAAATAAAAAAAAAAAAACAAGGGTAAATAAATGATGGATGGAAGAAAGAATCAAAGAAAGTAACAAAGAATAAAGGAAAGAAAAGGGTAAAAAGAAGGAAAGGAAGAGAAGATATAGGATGGATGGACTCAAGAATTAAAGAAAGAAAAATATCAAAAAAGAAAAAAAAAGAATGAAAGAACAAATTAAAGAAAAAAGGGGAAATTAAAAAAGAAAGACAGTAACAAAAAAATGAAAAAAGAGAGGGAAGAAACAAAGAAAGATTGAAAAGAAAGAAGGAAAGAAAATAGGAAGAATTTAGCTAAAGCTATAATCATAAATAATTTATCAGTTTCATTTTGGCTCAATTCAAAGAGCTACGACAGAAACCGAGTGTATCAAAACACACATAAATGCATATGTGGGGCTATTACGTATTCAGACGATATCACTCGAAACCCGATCTGTTTGAACCAAAACAGAAGTCAAAATTTCTTCTTTTGCTGCTTACAAATGACAAAGTTACTCCAATTTTTAGGAAATATGGACATTATAAGAGCCTTCTAATATGAGTTGAGCTATGAACCGTGAATTTTGACAGTTCTGTGAGAGATTTCTGCCAGAGGCAGAGTTTAGCCAAGCTTTGTTCGTGCAGCCAGTAGAGAATTTACCACGTGGGTTGTGTGGCTGGCTACGCTATACACTGTATGCTACTCCAGTAACACGTGCGATTCATTCTCGAGTATTTCTGAAAATCTACTAGGCTAGTACTGGCCCGACAGCAATTTTTACCGGTCTGGGACCGTCACTAGTGTCGAGCCCTGTAATATTTGGCCATTGTCATGGTTGTAGCCTGTAGTGTAGACAGATGGAGCTAGAACGAAGTTTAGGACTTCGGTCTCTAACTCTGTTATAACTTATACTAAGTGAGTTATACTTATAATTTTATTTGCCTTTTTCTAGTTTGAACTTTGATGAGTGGAGCCAACAATGTCCATGCATGCCAACGGAATTCAGAACAGAATCAGACTGATGAACAACCAACATATTAACAGAGACCGAAGGAAGCTTTTGGTCTAGTTCTACTGATCATGGCTTGTTTCACTGAGAAAATTACATACCGGCTGCATTTCTGAAGGATGAAATGGTCCAGGCATTCCTGGCCCAGGACCACGGGGACCTGGCAGTGGCATATCCACGTCGTTCCCACGGGCTGGTCCCCCGAGGCGCTTCTCCTTCTTCTTGGACTTAGTCTTCGACTTCGCCTGCAGCCGAGGCCGAATCAGTATCGCTGGCTTTTTATTAGGCATACAATCACTAGTTGAGCTTTACTTGATCTATATGTCGATCCTCATTGGTTAAATGGTTAATACTGCGAAAACTAGGCGGAAAAGGTGCAAAACTAACGATAGATAAAATATTTCATGTGGAATGGAGTCAAGTTTACACGCGGTATGTTGCGTGTTATGTTGCGTGTTAAATGTAAATTGTCTGTCACGTCGCCATTTGCAATTTACTGTACGGTACGGTACGGTATCTTTGACTTCCCACATGTACATGGAAAAAGAAAGTTGATACCGACCGGGCTCTGATGGAAGGCCGTCCAGGCTCTATTCAAACAACCAGTAAGGGATTCCGGATAGCAGTTTAACTGCAGTCTCCTTGCTCTAACTTAAATAAGAGGCATTTAATCCCTTTGTTGGAATCCTCAAATGGGCCTTTATTAGCAATATCCATAGCCCTTACAAGGGGAAAACACAAATATATTTTTCTTGCACTATCTGGGCTAAGGCTTGGTGCACTTTGCCCCACTTCTACCCAATTGTTTTGATAAAGATTTTTTTTCCAGTCTTCATCACTTAAAGCATACCTGAGAGAGGTGGGGGAGGGGTTCACTCTCACAGAATTTCAATGCCCTTTTTTTAAAAATAGTTTTCAGAAAATTTCGCCCCATCATGTGAATATATTTTTATCCAGATATGTTACCAGTCATCATCCATTCAATAAAATACATGAAGTGTGTGTGTGTGGAGGGGGGGCATTGTGCCTGTCCTCTCCATTGCACATACACCACCCCTAGTTCAATATAATTTGTGATAAACACAAGTCAGAAAAAAAAATGACTACATACATAGGGTGAAGGTCTACCCTTGCAATGGCAGATAGCGGCAACCAAACCCCATGGATTTTTTTTTCTCTCATCAAAAATATTTTGATGTTTGGTTTCGAAAATGGTGACAATTGACCACTACCTATTTTAGTTTTCAGAAACTTTGAAATGAGAAGACGAGACAGGGGCGGTGGAAGATTTTATATTCCTTTATTCAGCTTTCACTCTACATACATCTCCTTCCCTTCACCTCTATCTGTCTCTGTTTTCCCCATTTTGTCTCCCTTGTCCCTTATGCTTTCTCTTTTTTCCCCATCTGCAGTGGAATGAACCAAAGTTCAAGGGGACTAGATTTTAAATGCGACACACCATCTATGAAAAATGTGAGACCAAAGCAAGAGGGCCCTAAAACAATGTTTATAATGAAGTACTTATAACTATGTGGCATGTACTATATCAAATTCCCCTGATATAGAAAGAGAGCTAAATGAAATATTAATGGATACAATCCCCCCCAGAATTTTGAGAGGTACCCTGCCCCCAGATGGCCAGTCACACTAATGACTTTACAAGTATACATAATCCACTTTTCTTCCATTAACACATTCCTCATTACATCCCAATTGCATGTATCTCAGTTACATAAAACACTTCATAAGATAATGACAAAACAATGCAACAGACAGATTTTCAAACTTTTGCAAATTGACAAATTACCTCTTTATTAATCAGTACTTTCAGTAATGTCCTCACATTATCTTTATCATATGATCATAATAAAGATAATACCAATAGTTATGATGCAATTAAGTAAATTTTTTCACACTGCAGAGTTCTCGGGCAGAACAAGTACATCTGAATCGTTGTGTGCATGAAGTACTTGTTTAGACGAACCCTATGCCTTATTCAGGCGTATCAAATCTTCCCGTCAGTATCACCTTATCCCTTGAATAAAAAGTACATTAAAACGAACAGGGTATAACATATTGAAACTCTCATTATATTAGTGTAGACACTTCAGCTTTTATTAGTTGGGGGTGTTTCATATAGATTTAAGTATGACTTAGAGTCGCACTTAAATGCTGACGCATATATGATATAAAACATGCAATCTTATTGATCAATATGCAGTCGTGCGCATCCTATTGGCATGATCTGACCAATGTGGTGATGCCTTTTATACTGCACGCAACTAGACATTTAAGTACAACTCATAAGTCGTACTTAAATCTTTGTAAAACACCCCCTGGGCTACTAGTGCCCCTGCTAAACATATTATATGTATGTCATCCACACCCTTTTCCATTCATAAGTCGTGTTTCTAAGTAGAAAGATGGAATGTCCGATTATTGAAATCTTTGGTATGACTTGGCCAGTGTTCAATGAGCTAAGCTAATCAATCCATTCGTCTGGTTACTGAAAAATAACTTAAAGATGGCCTTGGCATAATTTGTGGAATCTTATCAGAAAAGAATAAATCAAATTATCCCACACATTCTGTTGGGGTGACACTTGGGTAAATTGATGCCCTATGCTACACTAGTTAATAATGATTCTGATGTGAAGTCAAGGAAAAGTTTTTAAAGTAAATCATGAAATATACAAAGAGATTAAAAATTGGTGGTAACTGAGTAATGACAACTTTCTCACTAATGATTTCACAAACAATGGTGAAAATTCAATCAAGGAAAACAAGAAAGCCTTATGTAGAATTTGTGATGAAAAAAACAAACAAATAGTGATCATGTTCACTACAGTGAAATAAGCTAACAACGATACATACTTAATAATTCAAACTTATGATACTATTATGTTCTCAAAACCTTGAAAAAATCTGTAATCATTACCAACATACCTCAGTTATTTATGGAAATAATTATTTTTCATAGTTTGTCAAGGGCCCTGAAGGCATAACCTACATGTAGGAAATGATATATTTGTTTTTACCTTTAAGGAATAACTTTGTAACTGTCAAAAAGGCACAAGTCGCACAGCACTACTATTTTTTCAGGAACAAAAATGAAGCATTACAAAGTGAAATTAACAATATTGCAACATCTTATTTGCAGCATTCACAAATAAAACATCTGACATGTTTTTATTTATTGAAAAAAAATCCCTGAATTTTGTCCCAATTCATACAGGCACATCATCTATATTCTACGTTGGGTAATTCCATGACATTTTTTGTGGTACCTTGGTCATCTTATAAGATACCAACTACATGTATACTGCCAACATTTTATACAATATATTGCATGGCAGTGTAGGACATATATGTAAATATATCTCGACCAAAAACAAATACTGTTATTTCCAAAATACACACACAAATTCCTGAATTTTAATGTCAAGACAGACAAGTATTAAAAGCAATGTCTTTTTTTGTTACTAATCTAAGACACAAATGTATCTTTTCAAATTTTTTTTAAAAGTAAAGCTCAAATATGGATGCTCTATATAATCAAAAGCATAAAAAAGTAACGTGATACAGACTTGGCCCTACTCCCAAACAGTGAATGTGTGCATTTTACATAAAGATAATCAACAGATACTTACTGTTAAGAAAAAGAAGAAACAAGGTTTATAATACCATATTTTTCCAGACATATAATACATCGAAAACTGGCTTCAAAAGCATCTTACTGACAACACAATCCTCATATTTTCTTTAAATATAGTATAATCTCATGTATCTAATATATCTAATTTGTAATCAAAATATATATTTTCATAGATTGATCAAATGGTTGTCAACAAGATGATATCAGTAAAAGTGGTTTATTTTATCTCAATTCATTTTATATTGAATATTACCAGCATGGATATAACATAATACAAGCAATCAACTTTGTCCGATAGCAATCAAGTGAAACCTTTATGTTAAATAATAAAACATGGTATAATTTTGTCCAATATCAATCTGAGATATATGTGAGATCATCAGGCATTTCTCTCAGTTTGCATGATTTCTCAGTGAATTAATTCACTCTAATTGCATTAAGTTTACTATCTGAGCAATGGATGACAACCTTAAGTGTCATAATCGATAAATTTTTCCAAACGATTCTTTTGTAGCCCCTTTATACTCGGCACTCACCACAAAGTCATAGTTCACTTTAAAACATAATGTCAAGGTCTTAAAATTGATAACTGCGATAGGTAACATGAAGACAGAATCAATCTATTGATTGATCTATTGCAAATATGATTGCAATAGATCAATCTATTGATTGATCTATTGCAAACCACGATCTACAATTGATTGATAAGTAGCCCTACACAAATTTGAAGCATGTGGTATAAGCCAAATACATGTACTATATAGCAAAGCACATTGTACTACCATGAAACATGTGTATAAACCACATGTAGATCAAAAAGGGTCTTAAATGTGGAAAACTATTCCAAGGAAACAAAACTTGTGGTCTTTATAGACAGGCCCCGTAACACAAAGCTTTGCGATTGATCCTGGAGCTGATTTCCACGATTGATTTATACACAACAATCAATGCAATCAATCATAGGAATCAGCACCACAACAAATCACCAAGCTTTATGTTACGGGCCCCTGATGTAAGTTTCTCCATTAAGACAGGGTCGCGTATCTTTAACCCTGGACCCAGTATGAAGCTTTGTAATTGATCATAATGCTGGTATCTATGATTGATCATACACAATAATCAATGTAATCGATCAGTCTCACGATCAATCGCTAAGCTTTATGTTACAGGGCCCTAATGTAAGTTTCTCCATTCAGACAGGGTCATGTACTGTATCTTCAACCCTGGACATCATAACATAAAGCTTAGCAATTGATCATAAGGCTGATATCTATGATTGATCATAGACAATAATTAATACAATCAATTGTACAAATCGGCACTAAGATCAATTGTTTGGCATTATGTCATGAGGCCCTGATTTGACTGTATCAGGATAAGATGAATTGAGATGTATGCTGATGAGGAATCACTCTTCGTTCGTCTGGAGAATGATATCAAAGGAGAAAGGGATGAAGGCGTATCCTTCTCCTTTGAAGAACTTGCTCTGGAACTCGACCCTGGAAAGAGGCAAGACGTAATAAACACGAATTTAATGAGTATTCCAGCATTGTTAATTCATCTGATGAGTGCATGTCAAAAAGCTTTAGTACATCTGTGTTCAATGTTATTTTCCATAATTCATATTTTCAAGCGTATGTTGTAAATTCATGGAGTCCATAATTTAACTTCAAGCCCATAGTGACTGAAAAGTAATCTTGATTGTTTTACTTCATATTGTATAATTTTATTTCTCTAAGGTGCATTGAATGTCCTTGCAGATCTAAAATGCACTCTGTAAAAACTAAATGATTACTATTATTATTATCATCATTATCAAACTGATCATTTCCAATTCATTTTCCAGCATGAAAGAATCTAAAGTTTAAGATGAAACTTGACAGATCCAAGAAAAAGGGGGATCTCAATGGCCTTAGGCCAAGTTCCCAATTAGTTGGCAACTTGTTTTCTATAGCCTTCGCTAGAGTCAAAAGATTACATACACCTGACCATTCTATACAAATTGTTTACTCGCCAAACTTATGAAATATTTAGGGAATATCGGATGGCCTTGAGTGGGATGCGAAGAAATATTGTACGAGCTGAAGAACAATAATGGATGAGTCGGAGACGAATCCCATATCATTCTTATGTGAGTAACAATATTTCTACGCATCCCACTCAAGGCCATCCGATATTATTATTATTATTTGGATACCCCCACAAAGCTAAACAAGTGCAATGCCTCTGGCCGTCTCACCTGCATCATGCAGTTCAATATAGCAGCAGTGCTGACTTTGAAAACTACTCTAACTCGCACAAGATATTCAGTGATACATGGTTACTCTTATGTCCACTTTTTATGAACTAGACCAATAAACTTACAGAGATATGATGGTTATTCAACAAAAAACCCCAACATGGCCAAAGTTCATTGACCTTACATGACCTTTGACCTTGATCATGTGACCTGAAACTCGCACAGGATGTTCAGTGATACTTGATTACTCTTATGTCCAAGTTTCATGAATCAGATCCATAAACTTTCAAAGTTATGATGGTAATTCAACAGATACACCCAATTCGGCCAAAGTTCATTGACCTTTGACCTTGGTCATGTGACCTGAAACGCGCACAGGATGTTCAGTGATACTTGATTACTCTAATGTCCAAGTTTAACGAACTAGGCCAATAAACTTTCAAAGTTATGATGGGAATTCAACAGATACCCCCAATTCGGCCAAAGTTCATTGACCCTAAAAGACCTTTGACCTTGGTCATGTGACATAAAACTCATGCAGGATGTTCAGTGATACTTGATTAACCATATGTCCAAGTTTCATGAACTAGGTCCATATATTTTCTAAGTTATGATGAAATTTCAAAAACTTAACCTCAGGTTAAGATTTTGATGTTGATTCCTCCAACATGGTCTAAGTTCATTTACCCTAAATGACCTTTGACCTTGGTCATGTGACATGAAACTCTAATAAGATGTTCAGTAATACTTGATTAACCTTATGGCCAAGTTTCATGATCTAGGTCCATATACTTTCTAAGTTATGATGTCATTTCAAAAACTTAACCTCAGGTTAAGATTTGATGTTGACGCCGCCGCCGTCGGAAAAGCGGCGCCTATAGTCTCACTCTGCTATGCAGGTGAGACAAAAAAGTAACGAAGCAAAAAAAAAATGTTTTAATAACCATCATTTATGGCAATCCTGTAAATTATCAGCATGGCACCTGATTATTGTCATTTTTAAAAAAGAAATCTTAATAATGAGGTAAGATGCGATAGCGTATAGTGCAAGCGCATTTAAATTCAATAAATTGACGCTCCTTTACCACACCTCCTGGCAACTAATATGCAATGCAATTTCATTGTGACGTAACAATATCTTCATGCGCACAATCATTTATTAACCAATGATAATCTTATGATTATCATTGATTATATCATTGATTAATATCTTATTAACCAATGGTTATTTTATTTCTCTAAAATCCTAACATTTGGGAAAATCTTAAAATGTTGATCATGAAATTGATAGACACCCCGTATAGACCTTATGCATACAGAATAATGTCATAATCCCATAGCCCCCTCCTTCAGAGGATATAGGAATATGTGAAAATGGAGTTGTTAGAGATGCGCCAGTTGCAGATCACCAATGCATGCAAGGAAATGGCTCCAGCCTCTGAGATGGCTGCATGATGACATCAATGAACAAGGTCTATAGCGGTTAAGACTATATTGGCGTTGACTTGGCAGGCTCATAACAATACGATAGGGGCTAAGTTTGTGTGGGAGGCTTTGAATCAGACTACAAATCTTGGACTTGTAATTTTTCTCGCCTTAATTTTTTTTTTATATAAAAAGAGAGATTGTTCAAGGTGAGACTCGAACCTGCGTAAATGATTCATGAGGCGTAGTCTGACTAAATAAACCCTACTGGGTACTGAGTCTGCCGAATCGATACCATTATTTAGCCGTCTATAGCACAGAAGGCTCAGAAAGGAAAAATGAATATGGGGGGAGGGGGGAGAGAGGGCGGCGGAGGGATGCGATGAGTCTTACCAGTGAAGTCGTAGAGTATGAAGGAAGGCAGAGAGGCCCTCCATGAACAGGAGGATACTGATGGTCAGGACACCCCATACAGCGAAGATGGCCCAGATGGCAAACGCTCCTACATAGCCGTTCATTCTCAGACCTATAGCCAACATCATATTCCATAGCACTTCAGACAGCTCTAAAAGAAATAAAGATTAACAAAAGTTGAGGTAACATGATAGCCCGACACAGAATCTTTGAAATGTCTGCAATTTTTCAAATCCTGATGACGACCAAAGTGTACTGTTTGAAATGTTAATCAACATTTCTTTTTAGGATGAACAATCAATCAAGAAAGATTACGAACAATAATTTTCAGGATTATTACATGGTGTCTGTAAACTTGACTATACATGTATATGTTGACCATGAAAACATTCAACGATCATCTTAATTTTGGTAGGCTATGTAAGATATATTGCGGCCAATGCCAAAATAATTTTTTATGACGATTAACACCACGACAACCTTAGAGATCATCACAACGACCACAACCATCATGAGCATAGCCACTACCACCAACATAACCAACACTATCATCACTGCCACCATCACCATCGTCGCCATTACCATCTCTGCCACTGTTGCCCCCAACAACATCACGACGTCTACCATCAGCAACACTAGGACATCCTAACTACCAAACACTCACCTCCACTACAATGGCATCACTACTATCACATCCCCATACCAATTTAGTGTCATCACTACCACCATCACCGTCATTGCCACTTCCATCTCTGCCACTGTTGCCCCATTGACATCACTACCTCTACCAACACACCCCAACTACCAAACACTCCTCCACTACCAATGGCATCATTACCACCACTACCATCACATCCCCATACCAATACTGCCATCTCTACAATCATCACCATCATTGCCACTTCCATCTCTGCCACTGTTGTCCCCAACAACATCACCATGTCTACCACCACCAACACTAGGACATCCCAACTACCAAACACTTCCGAGCTTTTCAAGAAAACAAAATTCACTGAGTTTCCCTGATATTCCCTGATGAAGTTTAAAAATTCCCCGATAATTGAATTATTTAAACCCATTTCCAGTGTCGCATGTTTTCTAAGTTGTTGCAGTGAATAACATGTATTTTTAGTATAAAAACAATAATGTAAAACTAATTAGTACCACCATAACCAGTCATTCAATGGATGTTGTTTTGATATGCAAAAAAAAAACGTAACAGTCTGACTGACTACCGTGCTTTCGGCTTTTGGGCTGATCAAAATTTCCTGATTCTTTCCTCATTTAAGGCATTTTCCCCAGATTTGAGGTATTTTTAATTAATTCCCTGATTTTTCCTTGACTGGAAAAAAGTAAAATAATTTACCCTGATGGGCTGGGAATCCTGTTACAATCACAACCACTATCCAAACAACCATCAGCAACATGACCACCACTTCCACCTCTTACCGCTATAACCGAACCACCAACAACATTATCATCGGCAACACCATTATCATCATCACTACGATCACTATACCACCCATCATTGCCACAAAGCACCACCACCACAAACATCAGTTCTAGCCTTACCAGCATGGGCCAAGCTGAGAGCCCAGAGTCGTAGATAAGAAGCTGTATGAGAAATACATCCCAGGCAATACTCGATGGTGTGAATAGCTTGGTAGACAAAAGTTTCTCCAAAGTCAAACTGGATGGAAGAAAAAAAAATACACGATAATACAAATTACTTATAATTATAATGTACAAAACTATAAAGTCAAATTCTGCGAAAAATCTATTTGTAATCAATTATGATAATTTATGCATAAAATCAAAATTTTGCTCTAATTAACTAGATATGCCCCTAAAATGCTAACTTTTGGCTCACAGACTCTTTATAGGAATCCGGTCAAATGTACTTATAAAAATAATTCAAAATGACATTTATTTCCTTGTGTACTTCATTGCTTTCTAAATTTCTTATGTATTTTGTTGTTTTCAGCTTTTTATTTTTTATTAGTTTTTCAATGGAAATTGTCCACGAATTTATTTTGACCATAAACAATATAAAATTGATACAAGGAAAAATAATAATGTATTAGTGAATTTTGGCTTAAAACTCTATTTGCATTGGATTTCTACACGAATTCATATTTTTGAGCAACTTTGGGTCTTCATGCACTTACGAAATGTGTAATTTCTGAACCGCGTACCCAGGGATCGTAATTTTAGTCTCAAAAGTTGCACAACACTTGAAAGTAAAAAGTCAGAGAGCTACACGGTCAAAAATTTTGTGCTGCAAACTTATCGCGAAAAATGTCAAGGGGAGAGGCTGAATCAGACTCCCCAGTCTTATAACAGATAAGCTTGCCATTACTCACCTCATCCTTTGGAGAGGTATGCGTAGCACCACTTGTTTCTGCTTCAAGTTCATCATGATGTAACACCTCGGCTGTCTCCTCACTCTTCCCAGACAGCATACGTACATCACGATACATGACAGCCTGGACATACAAATGAATACAGGGGGGTGTTTCACAAAGATTTAAGTATGACTTAGAGTCGCACTTAAATGTCTAGTTGCGCGCAGTATAAAAGGCATGACAGCATTGGTCAGATCATGCCAAGAGGATGTGCACTACTGCGTATTGATCAATAAGATTGCGCGTTGCATATCATGTATGCGTCGACATTTAAGTGCGACCTAAGTCATACTTAAATCTTTGTGAAACACCCCCCAGGACAGATTTATTTAAGCATCAGTACAAGCAAATTCAAATTGCACAAGAAACTCCGTATATATCATCACTGCCATCCAGAACAAGAACATTTCAGTACTTATAAAGCTGAAAATCAGTATTTTGGTGGGGAAATCAGTATTTTCAAAGAAATGCCACAGAACACAGAATTGAAACTTTAGAAATCAGCGTTTCACATGAAACCATCAGAAGTATTCTTGTTTTCAGCATTAATCACTGAAATTTGGTGCTACTGGAAGCTCTGATATACTTGGGGTATGCTGATGTGACAATTAATATAGTACTATCTTGATCGCTTAGAAATTAAGAAAGTTTGGGTTGAGCAAGATAGAATATACCAAGTTACCAACCATTAGAGATTAAAAGTTGGTATCAAACACAGATATCTGGGGCCTACTTTACAAAAGTTGTGATCAATCCACCACCATCATCCTCATCATTTATCATTAACATCATCATAATCATTCATCATCTTCATCATCATCACCAACACCAAAACTGCTGGCATCATAGTTATTGTCATCAACACCACCGCTGCCACCATCATCATTATCATCATATTCATCACCGATCATCATCATCACCAACATCTCCATCATCATCATCAACACCATTGTCATCATACTCGTCATCGTCACCTGTCCATCACTGCCACCACCACCACCATCATAATCATCACCCTCATCATCACCGATCATCATCACCATCACCATCGCCGTCATCATCATAGTCATCACCATCAACACCACCACCACCATGATAATCATCACCCTCATCACTGACCACGATAAATGTGAAGTAACTGACCTTGTTGACTTTCCTGTTATGCTGTGCCCTCATAATCAAAGGTTTAGGCAGCAACATCCATGGGATGCATGCAAAGCCTACGAGGATCAAAAACTTCTGTAGTTCCGCCTGAAAATTTGGAACAAAAAAAAGAAAATAGAATGTGACTTGAGTCAAACATGGCAGTCTGCTGTATATAACTCTTATCGAACAAAGCGGGTGGAGAGTTATGATGAAAGGGCTAAATGGCATTTTAGACCAAAAGGTAATTAGCCCAAATGGTAGTTAGACCAAAAAGTAATTAGACCAAATGGTAACTAGACCAAATGGCAATTTGAACAAATGGCAATTAGACCAATGACAATTAGACAAAATGGCATTTAGACCAAATGTTAATTAGACCAAATGGCAATTAGACCAAAGGGTAATTAGACCAAATGGTAGTTACACCAAATGGTAGGTAGACAAACAAGGATTAGACCATAAGGGTGAGACAAAATGGAAAGCAGTTGAAGCAGGTGTCGACCAATCACGAATTTATCGGTGTCACGAGTGCACTCTTGATCAAGGTTAGGATGAGACTGGATTCACCAAACATACTCTTTGCAAATATACGACATGCCAACCCCAAACCAACAATAGGTCGGCAGGGAAGGTTCTCTGTAAATAGCAAAAATAATACTGTATTCTGGTCTTCAAGAAGCAATTTCAAAAATTTAGTTTATATGAAAGAATACTTCATACTGCCGAAATTTGAAGATGTAAAGTGAAGGAAAAGACGAGATACAAATTTTCTATGACAGCACTTTTTTCTGGTCTTCTTCAAAGTTTAACCGCGTTTGCACACAGAGCACATCTCATGCTTAAAGGGGAATCCAGCCTTGGCCATAGAATGTTGTGTTGGGAAGGAGAAAAATGAATTAAACAGAATGGTGAAAGTTTGAAAGAAATTGGACAAGCAATAAGAAAGTTATAGCTGCTTTAAAATTGAGATCACTAATACCATGTAGATTTCAAATTGGCAACTGGGTAAGTAAATTATGACAAGGGGCAAGGACAACTTTCCCATCTGGGATTTGTGGTTTTTTCCTACAAATACCCATTCCCCTGGAGCAGTAATCTAAATATAACCCAGGTAGTAGTTGTTTAATGTCCTCATGAAAGAAAAATATAATCTGAAATAAAACTTTTTGGGAAAATGACATTTTAGTCAGAATATGTATTGGAGTACATGGAAGAGTAGTCCTTGCCTTGCATCACTATTACATCACATAAGCGGCCAATTTGAAGTCTCCATGAGTATAGTGATTACCAATATTTACAACTTTTTAAAATTCATAACTATCTTGTTATTTGTCCAATATTGTTAAAATTTTCACCTATCAACTTGTCTGATTTTTCTTTTTCTTATAAAAACAAGTTTTTATTTGGGTTGGATTCCCCTTTGAGTGCACCCTGAAATTTAGTCTGTTTTTCCTTCATTCTTTGAGGCAATTTCCTCTACATTCAATCAAGTACTTGTGTGGTTTATTTCTAATCAATTTGACAATGTATCTGTCCTTTTAAAGCTCAGGATGTCCTTTTTTCCAGCTCAATTGAAATATCAGATTTTGGTTTGGGGGGTGGCAGGTCACATAGTAAGCAACAAAGACGTAGACTTTAGAAAAAGTTTTTGGTGGTCGATGCTCGCTTACCTGTCCCTCGAACATTTCCGGATCGGGCGGAGCCATGAGGCCCATATTGATGAGGGTGAGGATGAGACTGGGGGCACCGTGCATGTTATATACGTTGAAGAAGAGCCACTTGTAGAAGATGAGGAAAACCAGGTACCCAAAGATGGACACCATGAAGATTATTTGGGGTACAAACTCGCACCAGATGTTGATGGTTTTCTTGAAGTGGCTGAAAGGTAACGGGTATTTACAACAGCTCATTATCAATTATAATACCGATTTGCCATTCCGAGAAGCATTCTGTATCCTGCACTCGAACAAGGTCCCTGTCACACAAAGTTCACAAATTGATTGTAGCACCGATACTTTGCAATCATTATGTACAACAATAACTTGAACAATCAGTTACTCGGTTTGTGACACCGGACCCAAATGGATATCATCTTTGCAAGCTGCTGCTGATAATTTTAGTAACAAAATGATATTAATAACAATAATTAGGCTTGGGAGTAAACATCGATTGATCGAATGGCTCCATTGGCATGCCGCCAATCACCAATCGATTAGCAAAATTTACACTAATCAAATGTTCGGCAGATCCCGATTATGACGTTGGGATAACTTGAATACCCAAGTAATAATAACAAAATGACAAAAAAACAATGATGACAACGGTTTTTGAATACTTCATACAGGTTTAAAAATGATGTTACTGAGGTAATTTTTCAAAAATTATCAATGATTGTATCACATTCACAGTTACACATCAACATGAAAGCGCTCCGAAAATGTTAATCCCACCCGACCTTGCCCTCGATACACAAAATGAGTCATTGTCTGCGTGCACAAAACAATAAGTAAACACACAACCAGCTCACTGAGCTGATTGGACCTTCGGATAGCCAATGAAACTTTTTTTGGAAACAAAGAAGAAGGCACGTGGTTCCCTTATCAGGAAAGGTCATGACTTCAGAAATAAATTGACCCCTCCCCCATCTGTGTGTGTGTGTGTGAGGGAGAGAGAGAGAGAGAGAGAAAGATAAGAGTGGGAGCCGGAGAATTCCTTTCATGTTTCAAAACAATGCAACCTTTTTTATATCCCCCTCACACAATGAAAACTACATTCCAACATTAACACGTGCCCGCTTTCACCGGTACTTTCTCGACTAGTCTCCAAAAATAGACCCAGTTATACATGTAGGTTCAAATGATAAAAAATCGTAATTTTGAAAGGTATTTCAAATGAAATATTTTGCAAAATAATTTTTTTAAATATATGTGTAGCATCGTAGGGCAGTGCCACAAGTGGGGGCTGGGACATGGTGTGGGCAAGGGATGAAATTTTTCAAGTGAAATGCTCCACCTGGGGTCAGTCTCAAAGAACATTTCATAAATGAGTTGTTTACGTCTTTGGGCTTTGGACTCGGCTGATCTGGGCTGATTCATTCATATGCAGGGGTGTGGCACTTGGAGGGATGCATGCATAATTCCAGAGTACCAGCATTGATTTAGGAAAGATTTTCATTAGAACAATAAACTGAAAGATTTAATCTCATTTCATGTAGTTTCTTTTGATATAAAAATCATGGAGAAGGGGGAAAGGGGCTACTTTCATTTATGCTAAGCATGTGACTTTGATGGAGATTTCTTCATGGGGGGGGGGTCACCATAAAGTTGGTCAACTATTGTGACTTAAAAGACGTGATTCCGACGAACAATCGAATCATTCGATTATTTTTTCAGGAAATAATCGAATGGTAAAAGTGACAATCGTCCCAGGCCTAACAATAATAATAATAATGGTAATAATATTATCATTAATAATAACAATAAATTATCATATTAATAATAAATTGTATTTATATAACAGCACTTTAAATTTTAACAAGGGTTTGAAAGCAATTTACAATTGAATCAACGCACATTAGCAGACATGTACATAGCATATAAAGCAAATTCAAATGATACAGTGGCATACATGTAAAAAAAATCTATTCTCCTGTGTATGTTTGGGTAGTCCATTATCATGAGTCATGCCTTAAAGTATCATGATTTAATTCTCCCCAGAAATATGTTCTTTTAAGCCAATTTCAAACTATTCCTTATTTTTGACACCCACAGCTTATTAGGGTTTCAGTTCCATTGTTATGCCTCCTTTCATCCTCATCTTGAGTGAGAATTTGATAAAAAACTGATTTTCAGACGAAGTGAAGAATAGAAAGTAAGGCTACGATGAGCAAAATTTCATTTGCTTAGACATATTTGCCTTATTGGCTGCTTTCCTACTTGGTACTAGGAATTCCCTGGCGCAGGCTCGTCGCAAAGATAGATGTATGTATACAAGGTCAAGTGTTCTTTGGTTCTGAACATTATACATCTGTTGCTTACATATGATTGAAGAGACTGAGGCAAACTCCAAACAACATCTGACTAATTCCAAAAATGACGGACATCTTCATCTTGAAAGAGTTCAGGAAATTGATCTTATTGGCTGCCAGCTGCCAAATCTGAAATAAGAACACATAAAAGCCAATTAAAGGAGAATCCAGCCTTGTTAAAAATGTTTTTTGAAGTGTTTTGTTTAGGAGTAATCAATGACTATATTACTTTTATTTTGGTAAGGGACAGTGTAAAATTACAAGGTACTATTGTCTCATAGCATCCACTCTGAATTTTCTACAGGACATGTATACATTCATATGATTTATATATTGTACTATCAATTGAAACTTTTGGAGGGATGTATGACCGTAAGAGAAGCTTTAATCTGGATATCATTAAACCATTTGAAATATTTTCCATATCATCGGGCTTGCCATCGGCATGAATGCAATCCGAAGTGTTTTCCTACTTTTCATTATGTATTGAAAGAAATCATGGTAATCATGATAACGTATTGCATTTTGTCTTTCTTTCTTTTAAACTGTGAAAATTCATAGGCCCAAATTCACAATGGTGGATTCTACATTACCAGTGCACAAAACCAGGGATAAAGCAGATTTTTCGTATTATCGCCCTTCAAGAATGAATTAAGCACCCTTCACCAAAAGCATACTATCATAGTCATACTTTTCTCAGTGTACATGGTGCAACAAGCGTAATTATGTCTCCCAAAAAATTTGGATAGTCCATGATTTTGTACCAATGGACCGATTGAAACCATCTACATGAGTAACTGAGTATGGGCCATAATGTTTTGATTATGTCCCTAATGGAGTAGATATATGAAAGTCTTCTATTGAGTTAGACATATGAATATCTACAATCAGGAACACAGCCGAGGTCAAGACCAAGACCAGCAAGATGTGGCCTCAACTACATCCCTGTCTGCTCAATGGTCCGTATTCTATTGGGTTTAAAAACTAATTAAATTCTGGTCTTAAGTTGTGGCTGAACTATGGACAGCAAATTGTGACAAAAATCTCTAACAGCAGAGGTTCACTGTATCTTTTATTTTTTTATTTATTGATATGTTCATATTCCACAATCATCAAAGTACATTTCGTAATCATGTTTACAATGAAAACAATGCATAACATATGCAGGATTGAAACGTAGCAATGAAATGAAAAAAAAGTGGAGGGGCCTACTAAAAAGCAGAGCTTGTAAAATGTAGACCCCCTATCAAAACACAAATAGAGTAAAATAATCAGCAAATTTCTATGAATTATATAGATATAAACACTGTAACACAAATGTATTTACACTATATACAAAATTAAATATTGAATTAAAAAAATAATCAGCTCATATCACTCTCAAATCATTCTCAACTGTATGGGAAGAATAAATGACATAGTTGTCTTCACTACTGAAGAAATGGGAGAGTAGAGTAAACATAAGAAACACACAATACAAGGAAAATTTGACATTTTTGGCTTCCCATAATGTTAGCACATTGTTAGACCGAGGTCTTAGTTAAAGGGGAAGTTCACCCTGAAGGAAACTTTGTTGTAAAAATAGCAGAAAAAATAGTAACAAATATTGGTGAAGGTTTGAGGAAATTCCGTTAAAGAGTAAAAAAGTTATTACAGTTCAAAGTTTTGGATTTGTGACGTCATTAACGAGCAGCTGCCCCATGTGTTATGTAATATAAAATGCATGAATTTCCAATTTTGTATGGTTCCTGATGACTTAACTTTGTTTTCTATTCATGATCCAGTGTGAAATGATTTGTCTATTGATATACAAAAGGTACAGTGAAAACCATTTTCAATTTTCTGAGAAAATGACATTTCATTGATTTTTTTACCATTCGCTATGTAGGAATGCTGCTCGCATATGACGTCACAAATCAAATAATTGGAATTCTAATAACTTTTTAATTATTTGATGAATTTTTCTCAAACCTTCGGCAATATTTTTTATTATTTTCTCTGCTATTTTTACAATAAACTTTTGTCAGGATGAACTTCCCCTTTAAACCGAGCTTCAGAATACAGGCCCATGTCTTCAAGAGGTGACAAATCAAAAGTACTCACTGGATCGACTCCAAACGGATAAGGATCCGCTCCTTCAAAAGTGGTCTTGGGATCCAAGATAAGGGAAATGTCCTGTTCTAGGAGATGATCACTAAACATGAAAACAACAATAAAAATAGTGCAACATGGTCAAATGTTTGTTCAAGAGTTCATTGCACTTTGTACTATCTTAAAGTTTGATTGATGCACTGCTAACTACCTCAGATAAAAGTTTGTTGCACTGTGTATTATCTTCAATTTAAGTATTTTGCACTGTGTACTAAGTTAGATTAAGGTTAGAGGTACTTTGTACTAACTTAGATTAAAGTTTGTTGCACTGTATACTATCCATAAGCAAACTCAATTATTAAGCAAAAAAGAAAGAAGGAAAAATACATAGGCATGCACCCAGGATTAAACCACTTAAACTTTGCTTCATTGTAGTCATACTATTTTCCTTTCTTTCTGTTATTAAACATAGAACAAACATTAGGCTCTGGAGAGAAAAGTATCTATGTCCAGGGATGGAGTCGAGTCTAGCAGTTTCGAGTCACAAGGACACTGGAAAAACAGGTCGTTCTCTGATAGACTTTGTATACATGACTCGGACCGAAGCCAAGGCCGGCCTTGAACCATTCCTGTTTGTGTTTCAGATGGAACTACTAATAGGCCAGAGAAATGCCTCTTTAAGTCAGTCGAGTCTGATTCACAAGGCCACTAGAAAAAAAATACCCTCTCCTGGAGACTTTGTGTGCGTGACTCGGCCTGCAGCCAAAGCTAGCAAAATGTGGCCTTAAGGCCGGCCTCTTAACCATCCCTGTTAATGGTACATGTTAATACTCACGAGTATCCCGCAGCAGATACATTCCAAGACGATCCAAAAATGTTGAATGATTTGGAGAAGCAGTCATTGTAGATGAAGCCGGTATAAACTGAGAACATGCCCATCATCATCAGTATGTACCTTCCGCCATACACAGTGCCAAACATCTAAAAAGACAAGAAATCACTGATCTCTGAAACAAAATAGGTCTTCATGAAGCCAGCAAAAAGGTTACGCATCGACCTAAAAATGGCCCTGACCCTTTGTCTTGAATCAAATAAACCCTAGAGACTTTATATCATTATCAGCCTTTTTGTTTAACACACTTTTTTCTTCACCAGTTTTACTGAATATATTAAGTTTCAACTTTCATTTATTTATTCAGTCGATTAATAGTGAATTGTCCCTCTGATCTGGGTAAAGCTATATCAACTTTGAGAAGTTTACATGTACAGTACATTGTATAGAAAATCAAATACTCCTAGAGTAATAATTATTATCTGACACAACATACACTAATCATGACTCAAACATGATATAAAAGGCTGTATTTACCTCATGATGTCTGAGGAGTTGTAAAGCAGTTTCTCTCCCATTACTGACCAGAGTACAAAGAGGAACATGATAAATGAGACTAAGGACTTTAAGACATCACTCAAAGGTCACACTTACAGACCAGAGGGAAACATGATAATAAAACAAAGGACGTGAAGACATCATCCAAAGGCTACACTTACCTCATGATGGGTCAGGGGCCATACAACTGTTCACTAACCAGAGTCCAAAGAGAAACATGATAAATGAGACTAAGGACTTGACAAAGTTCCAAAGGCCACACTTACCTCATGGTTGGCCAGGGAGGCGTGAAGCTGCTTCTCTCTTACAACAAGCCAGAGACCAAAGAGAAACATGATAAATGAGACAAAGGACTTGACAACATCCCAAAGGCAACACTTACCTCATGGTTGGCCAGGGAGGTGTAAAGCTGCTTCTCTCTCACCACCAGCCAGAGACCAAAGAGAAACATGATAAATGAGACAAAGGACCTGACAACATCCCAAAGGCAACACTTACCTCATGGTTGGCCAGGGAGGCATGAAGCTGCTTCTCTCTCACCACCAGCCACAGACCAAAGAGAAACATGATGAAGCCATGACCAAGATCACCAAACATGATGGAGAAGAGGAATGGGTAGGTGATAATGGTGAAAGGAGCTGCAGACAGAGACCAAACAAAAGAAACATCACTGCATATGTGGATATTCAACCAATGGTTTTGTAATCGCTAGAGGGTATTCATTTGTCTCGCAATCTACTATGGTCAACAAGGAAATTCGTGATCACTCTCGCAAAAAGTGTTCACTGGCTTTCTAGGAAATCCGTGATCACTCTCGCAAAAAGTGTTCACTAGCTTACAAGTTCACGAGCTTTCGAGTGCCGCTGCAACTCTTTATCAAGTGACAAGGATTGTCCGATATCGTACTGTATTTATACTAATCTCCAAGACCGTACGCACAAGCGCGAGAACAATAGGTGGGCACTGATCCGTTGTGTGATTGGTCAGGAGTTATGCAAATTATATGCAAATACGCCGTGGGTCGGCAATATGCAAATGAGACCAAAATTGACGGGCTCGCTAGTTTCCCGTGGGCGGGGGTTGACTGGCTGAGCGGTCCCTCGATCGGGGCCGGGAACGATCGGGCCGGCGTGCACTGCCAGGTAAGGGGGTATTGTGCTGTCGGATGGTTCGCATCCAGAAATCGGGGATGTCGATCCCGCTGTCTCTGTTGAAGTTGTTAGGACAAAGACGTATACTAATAGCCTCCTTAATCCTGCGTGTATACCAATGTCTTTCTTTGGCAATGCAATGTACACCCTCCCAATCTGGGTGGTGTTGCTTCTCCCAAGCATGTTCTGCCACCGCGGATGTGTCGGTTCGCTGTAACCGAACATCGCGCTTGTGTTCAGAAATGCGTTCAACTATCGGTCGGGCTGTCTCTCCGATGTAAGACCCGTCACATCCCTGGCAAGGAATGTTGTATACTACGCCATCACGTCTGTGATCAGGGATAGGGTCTTTGGGGCGTACAAGCTGTTTGCGTAAGGTGGTGTCCGAGCGGAAAACCGTTCGGATACCGTGACCTTCTAATCGGCGTTTAAGTTGTTGTGAAAGGCCATCTATGTATGGCAAGACTGTACAAGTCTTGAAAACCTTCTGATCCCTTGGTGGTTGTTTTTTCTTGGAAGTGTTCTTGATAAAACGGCGTGGGTAGCTGTTGCTGTATAAGGCGCCACGTATGTGTGCTCTTTCTTTCGGGAGTTCAGGCGGGTGAGTTATAATACGTGCTGCTCTGTCGAACAGACATTTAACAAGACCCTTCTTGACCGATTTGTCGTGATGAGAATCATATGGTATGTATTGGTCTGTATGAGTGGGCTTGCGGTAGACAGAGGTGGAAAGTTTCCCGCCCTCGTGTCTTTGGACTAGCGTATCAAGGAATGCTAATTTCCCTCCTTGTTCAGTCTCCAGAGTGAACTGGATGGACGGTTGCTGGCTGTTCATGTATGCGAGTAGGCTGTCTGCTTCGGAATTATTTACAATTATGAAAGTGTCATCGACGTATCTCTTCCACACCCGTGGGCGGCATGCGGAAGGACACTTGGGCAAAGCGTTCTGTTCAAATCCTTCCATATATAGGTTAGCCACAACCGCTGAGACTGGGCTACCCATTGCTGCTCCTTCTGTTTGCTCATAGAAAGAGCCTCTGTACAGAAAATGGTTTTGTATTTGCTAATTTTGCCCATATCTAAGAAAATCCCTTTCTTTTTATAACCACTAGTGCATTTTATACAGGTACAAGTCATTAACATCATTAACTTTGCTGAAAAAAAATCATGAAAATATGTTTAACAAAATGTTGAGATTTACATTTTTTTGATTTGATATCATATATGTACACCAATTGTTCACGGTTTTTATTCTTGTGATCTATCTAAAAACAACCTTTATATTCTTGCATAAACCATGGTGAGCATGCACCTCATATCAAGTAAAAAGTCCACAAAGCTACTCTTGTCATTTTCAAGTACAGGCCTGAAAAACATAAAAACCTAATAATTCTATGAACGGTAAACATACATACCGTATAGGCACTAGTATTCAACCTGGCATAATTCAAAGATGTCGACAGATTCCCGAAAATATTTAGAAATAGGGAATTTATCTTAATTTCATACCTTTGTTATTTCCAGGGTAATCTGTCGTCGGTATTTTTTTTATCAATCTGTCGACTGTATGCGCGGAGGATCGAATTATGCGGCGATGGCCTTTTGCACTAAAGGGCACTAGTATTCAACCTAGTGAGGATAGCAAATCTCAAAAGGGTTTAGATTGCTAAATTAGATCTAGGTCTATGTAAGTCTCTGGCTTTGATTAATTCCGTTTGGTCTCATCTCAAATGGTCTAGTCCATAGTTGGATGGGACAAGTGCAGATTGAGAGACAGGGCCATCTTTCATCGCTGGGTTGAATACTAGTGCCAAAAAACATCGCCGTATAATTCCATCGCCCGTGCACAAAGTAGACTGGTTGAAGAAAAAAATAACGGAAAAAGAATAACCAGCATTTGCTCTTGGAAATAAGACGGGTCTGAAATTCAGGTCAATTCTATATTTCTATATATTTGAGGAAACTTTCCAAACGGGTTGAATACTAGTGCCCTTACGGTACGTCAGTTGAGGCTTCTCAGTTCACTATGTAACCCTTTCTCAGGAAATAAGTTTACTATTGGCATTTTGGGAGATAGTTATGTCTTCTTATTGCCTTAAAGAACCTAGACTGGGGAGGCAGGCTACATATTGTAATTTTAACGGCTACAGAGTCACAGCGGTGACAGAAATTTCCAACAGGATGTAGAGCTTTCAATTCTTTATTTCTTCGGATTTCAAACTAAATTGACAGTGAACGAGGGTTAACATTCCTCTGACCTGGATTGACCTCTCCGTAGGTGCAGACGCCGTACGCATCGACCAAACTCTGGAAGCAAGTGGTAAACTTGTTGACCTTGTTGTACGTTGGTGGGTCTTCACTGGTCTCCATGCGATTCAGGATGGATGGTACTGTCGAGCCACTTCTCTCCTGCATTTTCAAAATAAACCATCAAAATTGCTTTGAATTGGAGATGTGAATCGGGCATTATTATATCAATATTTTTAGGCAAAGCTGTTGATTTGTACATAATATTTCTATATTAAAAGTGGCATAAATAAGAAGGGCGCCAAAAAAATCCAGGCATAATATTCCCCTCTGAAAAAAATCTGAAAATAGCGAAGGGTCACTAAGTCAAAAATGGAAGTCCAATCGACGCACCTCAGTCAGGGTTACAAGCTCGATCTTACAAAATAAAGAAATCCAAAGTAATTTTTCGAGGTGAGTCTGCACGATATTTTTATTACAAGACTTTAAAAAGCAGTAAAAAACAGCATGAGAATGTTCTTGGGCAAAGGATTTCACAAAAAAAATTGAAAAAAAAATCTGAAAAAAAATTACCCCCGGTATTAAAAAAGACCAGAATTCCGATTTTAGTTGGGAGAATATCATGCCTGAATATCTCAGGACAATGTGAGGGGTATCGAGGCTGGTAGATAGGGCATCGAAGTCCACGGCCTTCGACTGATTTCAGACATGCTGTAGAGTGTACTTGACAAACCCAATGCAAAGAAATTGGGACTAACGATCAAGATCTGCTTCATTAAACTAGGTAAATTCCATGAGGTGTTGTATAAAGCTTGAAAGGTCTTTATAAATATGTCATTGGCTGGCCATCCAGCAATTTTGGTGTTGAAGAATTTAAAATATAGGTAGGAAAATAAAAAAATGCTTTCATCAAGCAGATCATCCCTAGGATACTACGTTCTTAATTTTTTTGCATTTTGATAGATTATTATTATTTGTTTTGTGTCACCTGTGCCTGGGAGGCGACAAGCGAACCGAATCACTTTGACCCGCAGGTCTCTACTCGATATAACTGATTGGGGCAGTGTAGGTGGACAACTACATGTACACCAAGGTTTCCCCCTACTCTTAGACGAATAGTGCAGTGAGTTCTAAACGTGCAAAGGTGGTTCCTCTCCTCTACACGAGGCTTCCGTTTAACATACTATCAGAGGGATGGAGTATTTTCCATAGTAATATAGCCTCCATCTATGGAACAGTGGGGGGGGGGCACATTTACACACAATACAGGCTTCAGTCATCTGCCCAGGTTGGACTCGTACCCATAACCTTTGGTTCTACAGGCGCACACTACCGACTGTGCTATAAACACGCTATGGCCTGAGTGATACTTACAGTGCCTCGTCTGAGGGCCATTTGGATCTTGTCCAGATCAGACACAGGACACCAACACTCTGCAATAAGGCATTTCTGGGTGACGTCCAGATTGAAGAGGTTGAGGGTGTGGTAGATGGCTTTGAGCTTGCGGACCTTGATGAACCACACCCGGACGTTCTTGGCGGCAGAGACCAGGACGCGCTGACGATGCTCCTCGGTCTGGCTAAGAACCTGTGGAAAGAGTTTATTTTATATTTTTACTGAGAAAGATTAATATTCCTATTTAACAACAACACTTGACAGGTATAAGATGATGTGACGATGATGATAAAGATGACGAGATTGAGAATGTTGATTTTTTTATGAAGAGGACAATGACAAAACTTGAATTGGCCTATAGGTGATGGTGGTAAATGATGATGAAAATAAATATGTTACATGCATAAAAATAATATAATTATGATATAGTATGGTAATGACAATGAATGTGGTTCAACCTAAAATTGATGTGGTAATCATGACAATAAATGTTGATGTAAATAAAAATAATAAACACGATGAAATAGATTGATGATGATGATACAGTGGAGTTAAGATCATTCAGCACTCACCACTTGTAGATCCTCTATCCTTGTCATGACTCCAATGGCCGTCTCCCTTCGCTCTGCCTGGGTCTCATGGCAAGGGTACAGGGTAGCACGGAACCTATCAACAAATCACATACAGTACCGAAGTGTGACGTGACGATGTCATGACAATGAACCAGCTGGTTCTAAAGTGAGTCGCAGCTGCACGATCGTCTATACACATTTGTATTTGCAAAAATGGTGATGTGTTTTGTCCCTTGTTGTTACCATCATTATGAGAGTCATAACAGGCCGCTGTTGCATTAAGCTGTTTGTATAAAGTTAAGAGCGACTTTAAGAACGACTGGTGATCCTTTCTTGTGGTAAATGGTATAATAAATTGGCAATGGTTTAGCGTGTAACAAAAGACCACCAGGCTTTCCTAACTTACAAACAGCTTTATGAAATGGCCCCGGGTTCATTTGTTTAGAACCAGGTTGCCATGACACCATGGCAACCGACATCCTCGCTTCATAGCATTTTGATTAGGAAATCAGTATTGTTAAATACCATAGGACAACACATAAAACTGAACCTTTGGAAATCAGTATTTTGCAAGTAGAACCACAGTACTCTTCTCATTTTTCAGTACAAATTACTGAATATCAGCACTAATTGGCAGCTCTGTAATTCTCTTTTTCGTAAAAAATTAGGACAAGTTTGGACCAAGGGGCAGTTTCAAAACAGGTGTAAAAGGGGCCTTTAGTGTATGTAATAGTTTACTGTGCAAACCCTTCACTTGATGATAGTCGTCTGAATATGAAGCCTACAGTCCCTTCCAATGGTTTGTATAAAGAATGTCCCTCTCATTTATTTTTGCTAGTCTTGTATTAATAGAATACTCACTTGTTTATCAGTTTCAATCACGGTCTGTGCCTGCAGACTACTTAATACTGTGTTGAGAACCACTTTATAAATCAAATGTGGTTGTTGCCACCATATTATAAGCACAATCATGCCATTCTAATCAAACTGATGTTCATATCCTACTACCTACCAATTTAACACCTGGGGGTGTTTCACAAAGATTTGAATAGGACTTAAAGTCGCACTTGAATGCCTGGTTGCATACAGAATAAAAGGCATGACTACATTGGTCAGATCATTCCAAGAAGATGTGCACTACTTCACATTGATCAATTACATTATGCGTTGCAAATCATGTACGCGTTGGCATTTAAGTGTGACTCTAAGTCATACTTAATCTTTGTGAAACACCCCAGGGCTTCATTGCATGAAATTTAGTATTATTATAATAGGCATTTATATAGCGCCATCTATCTTGAAATATTCTATTCTGAGGCACGTTGTTATTAGTATTATTACCCCGGCTTTAGCTCGAGCTGCCTTTCAGCGCTCATGCATTCAAGGAATTTATCCTGCCGGGTACTTATTAACCTCACCTGGGTCGAGTGCAGCATGGTGTGGATAAATTTCTTGCTGAAGGAAATTACGCCATAGCTGGGATTCGAACCCACGACCCTCTGTTTCAAAGTCAGAAGACTTATCCACTGGGCCACAACGCTCCATTTTGTATCATCCATGGTAACTACCAAACTATCAATGCTGAAATGCTAGTCGAAATCAAGGATTCAACAGAAATTACTATTGGATAGCAAGTTACCAGAGGAATTTCTTTTGTGCAACAAGGGCAAAGTGTGGTGAGTGACATATACGGATTAGTGATTCGCCAAAAAATATAAGCGCTGGTGGGATTTGAATTCCCAGGTGACACGACATTTGCTCTGGTGACAGTCGCTCTGGGCTTTATTTTGTCAGAGAAATAGGGTTAGGGGTTTATATTTGGCTTAGCATGAGGTATAGCGTTACAGTCGGGGTTGAAGTTGGTCGTTCCATTAGTGTGTGGAAATTACAGCAGAGCAATTGTCGCCAGAGCAAATGTCATGGAACCAAATTCCCAACTTTCATTGGGTGATTTCAAGTCCGGTGTTGGCCTTGGTGTTTGTGTTGGTGTTGGAATTTGGATTACTTCCCCTAGCTCTAAAACTTATTCAGAGTTTGTAAAACTGATCCAGATCACATTATCGACATCTCAACAACTAGTGAGTGAATTTTCGGGACCACCTTCATTTTATGTTCCGTGTTATAATCATGTAAAAATTGACCTAACACCAACACCAAATGGTCAACACTGAACTTGAAATCACCCAGTGTAAAAGGAAAAGATTGTACAGCTACGCCTTCACCCAAATTATTCTTACCCTTCACATATCTTCTTGACTCTGCTCTTGAGTTGGTCCCCTTGGAAGAAGATGATGAAGACAGACTTCTGGACTTGGTCACCCTGCAAACAGATCGTGTCAAAAAGGATTACTCAAGGGAGAGTCTTTCAAAGATCTTCTCACCAATTTTTTTAATGATAACTTGCTCTCATCCAATTAGATGCAACGATTTCAGCAGCTACAGAAGTCAGTGAAAATCACCGATAAAGAAATTTATCAAATGCTCCCTTGCATTTTAACATATTGTCGCACGCATCACAAACAGTCCTCTCTGCGCACTTCGATGCGAAAGTCAGTTTTGCAGAAAACAAATTTAAAGAAAAGCTTCTTTAAAACCAGCAATAAGTGCACCTACAAGGAGAGCAAATTATTTACCGGTGTCTTCGTTTGATAGTTCAGGTTCCATCCCGTATCTTTATATTTTCTTGAAGTGAATTATTTACGCTACAGTGGGCATCATAACAGAGCGGACGGTTCATGGTGAAATCGCGATAGCGCACCGTATCTATTCCAGAGAGGACGGTTCGTGGTGGGTACGACGATATTTTAATTAAACATAATTCATGGATACATGTACATGTAGTCATTAAAGCTAGCTTTAACAGGAATTCATTGGACCAGCTTTAGCTATTTTCAATTAAAGTGGACAATAACAATCTCTTTTGAGGTTCAGGTTTTAGACATGCCAAGATAAAATCATGTAGTACCTTTATGTATGAGACAGCACTAAAAATTGCAATAATTAATAAATTTTACTTCAAATCATTCACAGAAACACCATATTACATCTATTGACAATCCAAACAGTTATTTGACCCTGCGCTTAACAATAACACTTTCTAACCAAAATTAATGTCATACCAATCTGAATTCTAACCTCCTTCAAAACCACAATTTAACCTTATACATTTTTGGAGTAATCAAGAGAGGAATATTTGACTAAAGAGCAATCATTATGTTGTCAGTCTTACTAGCTTCAAACAATACTAAACCTGAAAATGGTTTCCAACTTACGGTGCTTGGGTCTTCCAAGGCGGCATCTATCTCAGCTTGACGGAGAAACACGTTACCACGGCAGACACGCCAAAGCATCTGCTCAAAGGCGGGGATGCGTTCTCGCTGGATCACCCCAGCAACAAATCTGAATTTAGAATAACAAATAGATATCAACATGTAATAACATCAATCTATTCATGAGTCCACTGTTCGAAGAGAGGACTCATTAATTCAAAACAGTGGACAAATGAACAAAATAGCGTGGATAATCAAGGCAACAGGCGTCAAATTGGCCAACTGTGACAAAAGCGTGCATAAGCATTGGACATTTTTTAAATATACAGTACGGTAAATAAGCATAATTTGTATACAGGAAATCTGCATAAACCATGGGTTCAACTGATGGTTTCGAAAACATGTTTGTGAATTTGGGCCCAAAGGTTTAGACCACTATCAGAGAGCAAAAAAAATTTACACATGCACATGTACCATCCTTTTTTTTTTAAATATGCTTATTTTCTGATTAATTTTGTTCATCAATTCCACTGAGATTGGCTCATGTTGGGGTGAGAAAACGGACAAAAGAAATTAAGAAGAAACAGCAGAACTAGAGCAAAGTGGCAAGTTAGGGCCAGTTGGTCCTTGTACTGTAGCCTACAAATTCTAAAGGCGACCACACACTTTACGATTGGTCTGTGACCAGATTTCAGAATAAAATGTAGTAGAATTTTATGCTAATATTGAGACTTGGAATATCATACAGTGTAATGTTCTAAATCATTGTACAAATACCTGTGTTCAAATCTGTGACTGTGCTATCATCCTTCTTAGAATAAAAGCAAATTCAATATCTAGTCGTAATAACGTCATAGCAGTCGTAAGATTGCCTAGGATTTGAAACTAATTTGGCCTTTACTCTAAAATAAAAGCTTGTAATCTTTCAAAATGGTTATATTAGTATTCCTTCAATTAATTTTAACCTCAAATAAAATGATATGTTCCATTCACTTTTTCAGAAAATGAGCAAAATGTGATTTATTCCAAAATCGGATTGCAAACAGTCGTAAGGTGTGCAGTGGCCTTTAATAAGGGAATTATACAATTCAGTAGTCAACAGATTAATGTATCATTTGGTTACATACCCGAGTCTCATTGGCTGTCCCATCCTCGGTCCATCGTCTCCAAGAAGCTTGTGGGCCTCCTCCATGCCGTCTCCATCGTGCATCTGCTGGTGGTGGAATTCAGCCTGGAGTTTAGAAATGTTCCACACACACAAACAGACAGACAGACACACACCCGACAGACATACGGAAAGACACACAGACAACAAGCAAGAACAGCAAACACAGGTAGGAATCGGAAGCACCATCCCCAATGGATCGATGTACAGGAGGAGGGGGGGGGGTGGGAGTGGACAGGGAAGTGTTTTTTGGGGGAGGTGAAGAGTGGTGCATTATTTCCATGGAGAGGCAGACGCACGAGGGGGGGGGGGTGAGTTGTCAGCATAAAAGGGGTATTTTGGGAAGTGCAGATTGGACGCATTTGGGTGTTTTTATGTACAGATAAGATGAAAAGGCAACACATTGTACATCAAGAAGATAGACCACAAACAAAGGTATTGAAGGGGGAAAAGGAAGGTGTCAAGGAAAGGTGTGTTCGAGGAAGTACCAGGTGGAAGCATTTTTTTTTACAAGAAAGATGCAAAAGCAATATGCATCACATTACAGTGCAAGGCAGTTTTATCAAGAGTGTGTAGAGGAGAGAATATAGCAACACCAAAAACAAATTACGATTAGAAAAAAAATCACAAGATACCAACGATAGCAAGGTGCAGGGTATATTTTATACCACGATGCATAAAGATTGAAGAACCGAGATTAACGTGAAACCACAATACCATGAATATTCATAACTTAAAGCAGTGTACCAGGAATGGTATTTTAATTCACACAACGCAGGTTTTAGAAGGCCCAGCAGTTATAGATGTATGGCATTGAAGGTATGCATTCAGTATGAAGTATTCGGTTCAGAATTTCACAGCACATAATCCATTTTAACAAGGGAAAGAGGAGATATTGAAATGATGATTCAATGACCAAAGCAAGATCGATGAAATTCACCAGATATGCAAAGTAAAATACATTTCAAATATTTTGAAGAATATTCATCATAAAAGTAAAATAAAATGTTTCATAAGACATTGACTCACAGATAACACAAGCAACATTGAAAAAGAAGAAAAATTAAATAAGCAGGTGGAAGATAGTTTTATCCAACACGAATGACATAAGGACCAAATGATTTGTCAATTTGGTTTCATCAGAATAAACATGAAGCAAGGAACATTACACGAACATTTTAATGAAAACGGAAACAAAAATGGTTTAGTGCAGTCAATGAAACATGTGATGCGTGTTAAATAAAAATTGCAAATAAACAAAGAATTAAAATGAATTAGTGATTATTGTCATTCAAATGAATGCAAGCATTTTAATTCAGGCAGTGATGATGCAACATATTTTGTTTAGGGGTGGGGGTGGGGGGGGTGATGAGTGAGAATCGTTAAAGGCATTGTGAAAGTATTAGAACGAAAAGTAGGTATACGACACAAGTGGAGAAGGAAGACACGTGAAGTGGGTGGGGTACAAAGAAAATGGAAAATAAATCATGTCAGTTGAAGTGCAATGAATGGAGGATCTAAAATATGGTTCCATGACATATGCTCTGGCGACAATTACTCTGCTGTGAATTCCAAACACTAATGGAATCGCCGACTTCAACCCTGGATTTAACATTATACTCTATCCTAAACCTAACCCTAAAATAAAATCTTATTGCAACCCTAACCCTGACCCTAAATCTTACACAAAATAAAGCCCAGAGCAATTGTCGCAGGAGCAAATGTTGTGTCACCATAAATTACATTTTAAAAAAGTACTGGTACGGACATAAATCTGAATCAATCCGCTTGTATAAAAATAATTTTCCTGAGGAGTTTTGATTCAGTTTCAGTTTATAAAACCAATTTTGTCCCATGATATCAGTGTGAAATCTAATCGTCTTCAAACTTCTTACGGTGAAAACACATGTACATACAACAGATAAAAAGTGCCACACATTTGCCTTACAATACAAGGCTCTATTGACAAGTATATAGAACTACATGTATTGTTATTGCCAACACATAATTGTTTTGTCAGCCACAGATCTTTAGAATTTAAATATCAAATTATTGGCTAATATACATTTAGCATGAATGTTTGAAATATTAAATTTATGTGGATATCCCTTTTTAAGCCTATTTTTTGGTAACCAAATTTCCTAATTATGAGTGACAGGTACTGTACATGTACTTGAATATAGTGAGTTGGTCGGGACTACAGTACATTATTAAACAAATGATAAAACATACAGTGTGTATATATATATGTTGGGTACGAGGAATGTGTTTCTAAATACTGTAAGCTGTTGGTCAAAATGAATTGCTGAAAGTATGGACCCCCCAAAAAAGTAAGGCTATTCTTTTATTTTCAACTTAGATTGTATGATGTAACTATTTATATTAATTTACTAGATAAATCGCAATTTACAATTCACAGAAATACATATACATGTATATGTACCGGAATATGTTATGAAATTCCTATTGTGATGATAGCACAAGGATACCCTTTCCAAATACAGTTGTATTTACAAGTATAACAAAGTAATTAGAATGTTAGAACAAAGAAATAGGGTTTAAAACACGTAGGCCTGTATTCTGAATTCAGGTTTAAATTAGAACATGGTCTAAGTCTGTGCTAAAATTATGGGAGCCCAAAAATCTAACATTCTGTTTACATTGTATATTTCTTATGTTTTCTACTTTGTTTCCTTTGCTTTCACAGCGAAGAAAAATACTTTGAAAGACTTCAGTTATCATTCCCAGACAGGTTGGATGTCATACGAGAAATTGCGCATACATTCGTAATTCCTAAGGTTCGTTAATCCGAAAACGAAATAAGGTTCGTTAGTCCAAAAACAAAATGAGATTCATAATTCCGAATGTTCGTTAGTCCGAAAACGAAATGAGGTTCGTATTTCCGAAGGTTCGTAAATGTGAAAACAAAATAAGGTTCGTTAATCCGAAAATTAAATAAGGTTCGTATTTCCGAAAATGAAACTAATTCATTTTGGTAACAAGAACGGTGCTGTTCTTGCAAGATAATAGGATATTACATGTATGCAATGATTAACTATGATATGTGTGTTGTGGCCAAAGCATGTATCGATTTAAGAATAGGCGCCCGGATCAAACATATGCTTATTTTCGATTTTATCTGAGCAAATGCTGCCCAAGCAAATAGTTTAAAGATGCAGCTGGGGGATTAAGTGTGTTGGTCGTTTGCGATATAGGTATAGGCAATTTACGTGTTTCGGAATTACGAACCTTCGGAATTACGAAGTGTAACCAATAAATTGGATATGTACTGTTAGGGATTTGTGCCCCAATTGGCTCTCCATAGTTAAACCACAACTTTAAACCAGGGTTTAATCTAAACCAGAGTTCAGAATACGGGTCATTGTCAAAAAGTCAGAATGTTTATGTATAACATTCCAAAGAGATTCAATATCATTTTCCCCCTAACATTCATATGATCTACATATACTGTCTAATGATGATATATCCCACTTTCATTAAAAAAAAAATATTGGGTTCATAAAAATAATAACGAGATGATCAATTAGGTGTCTCTTATCAATAATAAAGGACTATCTTAAAGAAAAGACTTGACTTTAAAACAAATATATCGGCAAAAGTATAAATGAATTATGAGAACACCATGCAATCATGCATTTAGTATGACAAATCATATAAAACATACTATTCCTTTTAAAGAATGATTTATATGTGTATGAACACAATGTCACATGACTAAAAACAAAATGATTTTTTTATAATATTAGGGAAATTTTTCATAGTACCTGTTCATTATAATGCAATTTGCTCCACATTTATAAAGACTGATACAAAAAACCTCTTTTGAGTTGATTTTTTCTTTTTTTACATAGGGCGGAACAGAAATAAGTTCGTCAAGATCTTTCATCTTACGACCAACAATACTTATCAATTTTGAAAAACCAAAGTTATTCCCTTCAGAAATATTGTAATCTATTAAAGAGAAAAAGGACCAGACACAGTATTACAAGGGCACAGTGAATGATGCTCATTTCAAGTCCACCAGAATATTTCTAAAATCCACAGATTGCTGATGACGCACAAACTATCATATTCTTCTACACATGTAACAATAAATGGCTTCAATGACATTGACAACATCATCACTGAAAACAAAAGATCATGCAAGGCAACCTAAAGGATACCCCTTGCCAGAGACAGGATTAACAACAACTACCACAAAAGCCATAAGAACCAACCACAAAGAAAGTAATATTGAATTTCACCCGTAAGGGGAGCTAAAAAAGGAAAGAAGTAATGTAAGTAAAGCCTTCAAACTGTACCAAATCAAAGTATTGCAACTGAACTCAAATTTTGTCTCTGTTTAATTATAAATGAAACTGAATAACAGAAACTAATTTGTAAACAGATTGACTCTCTGAACATGTTGGCAAATGACCGTTTTTTTATTTAATAAAAGAAATGTGATATTTTTAATCGATTGAGATCTTTATGAAATCTGATAAATGATAGTGACAATTGAAAGTGGAGCCATCTCGAAATTTTTCGTTCCTACAGAAACATTTATCAAAGTCATACTATCACGTGGTATATATGATTCAGGCAAACATGCTCAGAGATTTTTGATAATTCATTACCGTTGACAAGCTCAGCAATTGCTGTAAGAATGCCAAAGGAGAAATAGAATATTTCAATAAATCATTGGAAAGTGCGTATAAACAACTCATTACTAAAAAAATATTTGGAGAAAAAGACAACAAGTGCTGTGTTAAACAGCAAATGCAAATTGATTTTCATTACTCTTCCCAAAACATACATCTTTCTAAAAAGACAACATGTACCCTGAAAATGAATCATTTAATTGGTTTTATACTCAAATTTCAAACCTTAAGACTAAGATAAATTTCAAAATTCATCCGTTTTTAAGATTATTGTCATTTCAAAATTCATCCTGTCATACACATACCTGTAGACTGTTTTTCTATTTTAATATCTTTCTAAGAAATTAATATACATGTAACTCTCATCTTTAATTACTATTATCGTTCAGAAAATAAAACAATGAAAATAGAGCAATGAAAGAGGCACTGAGGCCTATCAATAGGCCACCCAAAGTTACATTTAAAGAGCATTTAATCTTTGATTTTCTAACCACTAACATTGCAAATATGACCTCGGTCATCAGATCCTAGCATGCCTGCACACAATTTACACACTTTCTCCGCTCACTGGAGAACATTTCAACATGAGTTTCGAGATTCTATTACTAGGCACACTACAAGAAAGGCTTTCGCATCCTAAAGGGTACCTAATTAACACCTAGGTGGAAAGTGGCAAGGTGTGGAATAATGCCTTGCCAAAGGACGCTAGGCCGCGGTGGGATTTGAACACACAACCCTCTGATTACAAGGCGAGAGTCCGAACCGCTACACCGCGGCTTTTCCACCGAGCCCGTTTACGTACGAATAAATGTGATAATTTCAGCTGAAAAGAAAAGGCATACCTCATCAAAGAAATGCTGAGTCTTCCTCAGGATGTGCTTGAGTTCAGTCAGTTCTAGGAAGTTTCTCTTGAGGGCTTCCTGGTTGGTGTTCACTTCCTTCAGTTCATTCTCAAGCTTTTCAAAGCACGCCTGTAAGTAGAGGAGGAACGGAGGTAGGGGAAAAAATACATAACAATGGTTTATAATAACAATAATAATTGGCTTTTATGTAGCGCTATATCAATCTACAAATGCTCAAAGCGCTTCACAATTATCATCACCCGGTCACTGGATTCATAGCTTTTTAGCAGCATGTCAAGCGCACACTTGCTTAGCAATGAGGTTTCTTGTATCAAAGTACGTGTAAAAATCTAACCTGCATGTGCACCCACATCTGCACCCACTTCACCTGACCCCTACACCCTCTCCCCTTTTTTTTTCCTTAACATTTCAAATAATTATGTGACATCATTATCATAGACCCGTGAATTTTTCTCTACAATGGTTTTCATGTAGCTGCCAACCTCTGGCTGCTATTCTCTCGAGCATTTTGCTTAAGATAGCTGGCCACTGCATTTCGTTTTATATATTATTGCTTACATGTATATCTATGTAAATTATTCTATCATGTAATCGTCACAATTTGTAATTTTTTCATTTATTTTTGTATTTCTTTTTATTCATTATGATTATTGTGTTTCATATATTGAATTTTCAATAAATGCAGAAATGAGGGGAATCCCTTATGGAACAAAAAAAAAGAATGATGCACATTTATGATTGTGGGCAATGCAGCACACTCAAATCTAATTTCCAATAGGCTTTTGAATGTTTATGCGAATACCCAAGATTAACAAAACAAAAATGTAAATCACTTGTTTTATAAATGATGTGTATTACTTGTTTTCCCATTTCCCCTATAAAGGCTGAATCCAGGCACAGATTCAGCCAAATAGACAATAGCTTTGAGAGGCCGGCTATCATGCAAGAACACTGGCCCCTAAAAGGGTACTATGCCTGGTCAGGCTGGATCTGGGGCCCGTAACACAAAACTTAGCAATGATCGTAGAACATTTTTTCTACAATTGATTCCATTGACTATAATGTACAATCAATCGTGAAAATCAAGCGTACGATCAATCGCTAACCTTTGTGTTACAGGACCCTGACCTCCCTCATTCATACCTCTAGGTCAATCATCTCCCTTGGAGCAGGAGCATCAGGGTTCTCTCCTGTGTCCAGGACAGGGATATCAGCTCTCAGGATCTCCTTCTCAAGATAACCTACAATCAAAACAGAATCACGAGGAAGAGAATCAAGACTATTTACAAAAGAATGCCAGATACTGCATTTTTCCATAATAGGATTTCTTGGTATAGCATGCGTATCCACCTTGCTAGGTGCTCAAGGCACTCCTTATTACCCTGGCTAAGATAGTCTACCGATTCCGGTGCACACAGCTTTTTAAGGAATTACTTCCAAGTTCCTGCCAGTACCCATTCACCTAACCTGGGCTTTAGTGCAGCACAATCTGGGTAAATTTCTTGCCGAAGGAAAACACGCTTGGAATCCAACCCGAGTCCTTCAGATTGAAAGAAGAGAGTCTTAACCACTAGACCATGACGTCCCCGCATGTTTCCCCATGGTTGCCATGGGAAAACTGAGCATTCGGTTTGACTTTCCCCAAAGTATTTACGTTTTCTTCAGTTTTTCTTCAAAAACAACAACAATATTTGTTTTTGGAGGCCTTAAATAGGCACATTATATACTCTACAATTTGATGATAAAAGAATAGTGAGAAATATTATTAGAGGCATGATAGGTCAGTCGGTACAGCGGGTTTTGTATTCTTGTGACCCGAGTTCGAGTCCCATTTCGTGCGCTAGTGCCCTTTGGTAAGGAATTTGAATCCTCATTACCAGGTCCCTCGGAGAAGACCTTAAGCCGTCAGTCCTCCCTTTCTTAGCAATCAGGTAAAAAAAAAACGCTACCATTTATCATTTACCCTATTATAAAAACATCACAAAAGACCTGTAGTAGGATGAACTTTGATTTTAAAACTTTTATAAGATTTTTTTTCTACTATTATAAGAATCATAATATCAAATGAACCAAAACCTATAGTACCGTACCGTAATCACCATAGCAGTCCATGATAGTCCTTGAATATGTCAGCTTGAAGAGAGATATAGGAATTTTATGTTACTTGAAAAAGACTAACTGAATGAATTTCCAGTTTTTTTTTCTGTTCTAGATTTCTTCACATCATTAAATATAAATATATATATTATCACTACTGGTAGTTTGATTGGGAAAAAGAAGTATCAAGTGTTCCATACTCACGTAGCTTTCTTTCCATCTCATCACATCGCCTTACTTCATTGACAAATTTTCGCTGGAAAGCATTCACATCTGGATTCAACTGCATAAGTATGAAAGTTGAAGCAAAAAGCCCCAAAAATATGAATAATAAACTTATGAATACTACATAAAAAAGCAGAAAAAAAGGTAGGGAGGGGTGTGGTGCATGACATGAGACAAATGACATCCTTTTGAAACTAGTCCCGTTTTTATTGCTTGTCAAAAATGTCAAAAATACTGTTAAATTCTCCAGGCCCATATTTATCAAATACATGTACAGTAGTAAAATAGCAAATTGATCGCTAATGATATATTAAAACCACTTAGAAAGTATTTTTAGAAAACAAAAAAGTACTCTAGATGAAAGATGAAATAATGAATGTGATTAAATTTAAATGCATTTAAAATGAATTTCAAATTCATATTCATTTTATACAGAAAGAGAAACTTCAATTAAAGATAATGATTAAGTACTTCACAGCCACTGTCTATAATTCAAAAGAGATAGGTTTATTTCCAAATCGATTTCACTTTTTCTTTAATGGGTTTCTATAGACTTATTTTACACATTATTGAACAGTTCAAAACTGAGATGCTTGATATTAAAAGCATTGAGAATCCTTCCTGGATCTTTTGGAGAGCCATCAAAACCATCAGTCCTTACAGCTATTTTTGTTTTTGCTTTCTTTTTATTGCAGTCAGGTAAAATTACCTTCGCGAACCTTAACAAATGAGATCATTATTTGGGTTACAAACGTTGGGCAACTTCAGATCATGAATTCTAGATTTGACCAATACAACATTCATCTTTTTACCTACACATGAGGTTTGAGTTTTTAAACTTAAAATCAAACTTATAATTTAGGGCCGTCTGCACCATCCCGAGTTTTCAAATTAGTGCGCTATTTCTGATCCGGCAAATTATCCCGATCTGAACAATCTTGAGATTAATTGCAATGGAGACACAATTATCACGCTAGTTCGTAGGATTCATCTCGAGATTGCAATTCAAGTCAACTTGGAATTATTTGCAAAATAACGCGCTATTTTACGAATTATCGCGCAAATTCGTAAGTGCAGACCCACTCGTGATTATTTATTCAAGGCATCAGACCATAATGCATCGATGCCTCACTCAAGCAGGAATCGCTCTTCTTGCGGTGGTGGAGACAGGGTTTCTTGAATCTCGAGATTAATCGCGAAGAGGGCCAATCGGGCTAAAATCTTGAGATTGAGCAAACTAGGGATGATGCAGCACCGCCTTTTGAGAACTTACATCTCTAAATTGGACCAGGCCTAACTCCCCAAGCTCTGCTACACATGCATAAGCAGCCTCAGACTGCAAGAACAGCTGGGCTAAGCACATCTGCTCGCTGCGGTACAGGGAACCCATCTTGGCCCAGGGTTTACACCTTCTTTCTTGATAATTGTCTCAGATCAATTTCCTGTTATGAAAAAGAGAAAAAGATAAGAATGTTATACAGTGCACTCTTTGAAGAAGTTAACACTTAGAAAATTAAAGCATTGATGAGGCACGGCAGTGTTAAAGCTTGTCTAAAGCTTTGTTTTAAGAAGGATCAATGATGTGAACTATACTCCAGTATCATAAAACATTAAAGATAAATTCCAGTTTTGGTAACGATCTCAAAATGGCTTTTGACAGAATCTAATATAATGACCACCCAAGTGTCTGTTTATATGAATAAAAAATATGTGCCAAAGGATTCTGGAAGAAATTGTGTAATTGCTGAGAAATAAGCAAAATAGCGCGGATTCGGTCACTTCCGTCGGGTCTTTATTCCAGCAATATTAGTACTGTGTCCCACGTGTGCCTATCTGTGTTGGTGATCTTCAGTGTGAAAATTTTTCAACATAGATTTCAAGATTTCACAAAGTTCAGCTTACTTGTACGTAACTGTACCAGATCTAGATCCTCGATGATACACTGACAATTAAGCCCAGTGGTTTAACAGACTTTCTCGTGAAATCAGTGTTTACTGCAACTACTGGAATTTCTCTTTAATTACAAAAGCTTTAGTCATTGAATGGATCTTTTAAATAATAAAGCTAAAGTGCCTTTTGCATGAGGATACAAAGCGCTGAGATTATTACTCCGCCTTTAGCTGCACTGCCCATATAGGCTCTCAAGCATCCGAGGAATTTCTTCTTCCTACCGGGCAACCATTTTCGCCTGGGTTGAGAGCAGCACAATGTGGGTAAATTCCTTGCTGAAGGAAAACATGCCACGGCTGGGAATTGAACCCACATCCATCATATTGAAAGACGAGCCTCATAACCACTAGACCATGACGCCCCCATTAGAATCTTAATACATAAACATGCATTTCGTATCAAGTTTTGGTCAACCTAATTGCAGTAATTTGACTTTAATGAAAAAATGGAAATATTCCAATTCTACTTGGACACCATGCCCGTGTATCAGCAGCCAGAGGGACAATCTGTGCCCTTTTTGGAAAAACCCTACTGCCATGGTCCCAGGAATGGAAACAGATTGTCTCTGTAAGAACTGTGGGATTGACAGAATTCAGGTTATTAATAATGGAGGAAAAATAGGTGTACATTCACAAAACAAAGTAAAACATAGCCTTCAGGGATTAAAACTAAAAACTAACAAGTTGAGTACACGTGAGTACCTGTAGGCAAATACTTTAGCCTGTGCTAATAAACAATATTTACAAAAACAGCAACAATGAACGTTAAACATACATACACATACGGATAGTCACATCAGAATGAAATGAAAGGTATAGAAAACTTGACTGTACCTTACATATCAGCGGAGAGAGGATATACAACTTAAAACCAAGATTACAAAGAAACGATCGATACCCGTTTTCATTCATATAATTATTACAGGGTCTTCAGACCTACAAAGTACTTGTACAGGTGTAAAAGTTTGCCAAAGTGATTAGGGCACAACAAAAAAATTGACATTGGGTGTGTTTACACAAATTAAAAGCTGGAAAGGTGTTTCAAATTTAAAAAGAGGGTTAGCATCTTGATTATCCTAATAATTACTGAACCCGAGATGAGTGAGCTATGTTAAAAAAAAATTGATTTCCCTGTGAATTCTCAGTTTCATGCCACTGTAAGTTTTTTTTTTTTGAAGGGGCAGAAATGTTACATGTATTTCTCTCTTTCTCTGATCTCTTCACATTTAGGTGCGGGAAAAAATCCTGCATGCATTTCAAACACTAATTCTGCTCTAAAATATTAAGTATGAACACAGCTTTAATCACATTTGGACCACAGAAAGCAAATATCCACTCGACCTTTGGATGCAAATATCCACTTCAAGGACAATATTGAAGAACAGAGTTTAAGATCGATATCATAAATCAGATAAACTTGAATAATTGGTTCAATAAACATAAACGGTACACTTTAAATTGTACATTTTATAGTAGTGTTTCATTGCATTATTACAAAAATATCAATTGAAATACTTACATGTGATACAGATTACAGAACAGATCGAAACTAGGCTCCTAGTCAGAAAATTAATAGGAATCGAATAGAAAGACTGACCTTTGTAGCGCTATTGCTAAATGTAAAAATAACACTCAAATGTACATGATAGTTTCTACAATAAAATAGTGATACAATCCAAAGACTGATAATAAAACTCAGATCCATTTCCCGCTACCAGCACATGTGTAATGTACATGACGAAAGGCAAAACAAGCAATGACTTTGCAAATCATCTTTTATACTGCACAGGTATGTAGACATAAAGGCCCGAATTGACAAAGGTGGTTTTGAAAACCAACGGTTGAATCCATGGTTTATGCAGATTTCCTGTATAAAATTAAACTTAATTTAGCATGTATAGGGCGATTGTATAAAAAAGTCCAATGGTGATGCACGCTTTTGTCAGTGTGCCAAAATGATGTCTGATACCATGGTTACATTTAGATATGCTATTTTATTCATGAGTCCACTGTTTGAAGAGTGGACACATTAAATTCAAAACAGTGGACTCATAAGTAAAATAGCGTGGATAACCATGGTAACAGGTGTCCATTTGAAAAATTGTGACAAAAGCACGCATCAGCATTGGACATTTTTTAATATATATATATATATATATATATATATATATATATATATATATATCTATCTATCTATCTATCTATATATATATATATATCTTAAAGTTTCACGTATTGGCTTCTCTAATAGTAACAAAATATGCTGAAGATAAATGGTAATGCTTTCAAAGCCAATATAGTTTTTATTTTCTCGAATTTTCGACCGACCTCCGTCTTCTTCAGGAGAATATACAATGTGTGGTATCAATCAGAGAGCGCATCCTCAGACAGATGTTGTTATGATGACTGGCTGAGGATGCGCGCCCTACTGACCACTTTCCATCCCGATACCAAGAAATTCGTAAAACAGGTCAGGCAGGAATGGCCTACATTGGCTCTAGATCCCAAGCTAGGAAAAATAGTCGGAGAAAATCCTCTTCATGCTCAACGTCAACCTCCCAATCTGAGGAAATTGCTTGTGAGCACCAGACTCCCGACACCTGAGCATCCAAGAGGTAACATACCTTGTGACAAACCCAGATGTCAAATCTGTAAACATATTGTTACTGACACCACAATTAGAATTGCTAAGAATGTTACCCTGCACCCGCAGAGACATGACTGCGATGCCAGTAACGTGCTTTACTGTTTGCTCTGCGCACGTTGCCCCCAAGCAATCTATATTGGTGAAACCAGCACGAAATTCTGAATGCGCTTCAATAACCACAAATCATCTATTCAGAAGAAACGTACCGACCTTCCTGTTGCCAGACATTTCTGCCTTCCTGGACATTCGTTAGCGGATGTGAAAGTGTGCATATTTGGGGGAGGATACAAATCAGCGGACGAGAGAAGAACCGCTGAACTACGAATTATTGTTAAATGTAGGAGCTTTGAGGGTGATGGTATGAACCGAGATCTGGGATTCCTAAGCGGATATTCATTCTTTCGTTAGTTTCGTTCTTAAAAAGAAAAAAATACTTTGACAAGCGCCACGATGTTTGGTATCGATCGTATCACACAGGAATTTCTCTTATTGCTCAATAATTATATCCGTACTTAATACTTTCGAGAGAACCATTTTCTCTTAACCAATTTGATCTTCGTTCTATCATCTCATTTCTTATTGTTGCGTAGCAAGAAATGTTATTGCGCAATATTAATTGTTACGTAACAATTAGATAATAACAAACAAGCGTTACTATGTATGTTTCTGTGAAGGGCGCGCATCCTCAGCCAGTCATCATAACAACATCTGTCTGAGGATGCGCTCTCTGATTGATACCACACATTGTATATTCTCCTGAAGAAGACGGAGGTCCGTCGAAAATTCGAGAAAATAAAAACTATATATATATATGCAGCGTAATTTATACAGGAAATGTGCATAAACCATAGACTCAACCATGGGTTTCTAAAACCACCTTTGTGAATTAGGTCCAAAGCGACTGATGTTTATAAATATGTATCCTGCATGTAGAGTAGTGAGTCCCAGTTTTCTGTGATAAAGATAAGGATAAACTTGCTCACTCAAGTGTAAAATTCTGTCAAAAGTTTTACACTTTCATTTCATAGATGAGACCCAAACCCAGGAATACATGCACACAAAAAATGATCACCATGTTGCATATTTTTCAATTCCCAGGACTCTTTCAAAGTGTAAACTTTTTATTGATACACACCGTTGAGTACCAAAAGTACTTTTTGAAATCCAAAATAGGTGTCTAATATCCCTTTCATAAACCCAATTATGCGGCTAATAGCAGCATAATTTGGTCATAAAATCAGAGGACAAAGAGTTATCCGCACAATTTTGATGCTGCTATTATCCGCATAATAGCAGCATCGGGACAAGATTTTGAGTTTATGAACGCATTTCCAAATAATGCGGATAATTGCCATGGTGCGGTCACAAGGTCACCCTTTTCCAACGCAACCGCATCGTAGGGGGCGTGTCCAGTTGTCATGACCATTATCCGCCTTTTTCAGGACGGGCGCTCGTAAAAATAACGCGGCTTATTTTCAGAGTTTGTGAACGCAATTTTTATTGAATTATCCGCATTACTCTTAGGCGGCTAATTGGAGGATAGGTTTATGAAAAGGGTTAGAAACACTTATTTTGGATTTCAAAAAGTGCAAAAATGCAAAATTTATGTAAATCCTTCACCAGGCTAATTACAATTCCCTGCCCGTACCGTGTACCATTGAATTTCAATTTCAAACCCATTTTTTAAAATTATATATATAAAATTTGATAATCTTTTATTTGTGTTTTCAATGAAAATTCAGTAAATTCCATGTCTTCCAGAATTCAGAAAAATTGCTCTTTCACAGGGTTTTCTACATGCCGCTGAAGAAAATTGATAATTCAAGCTTATGCCTTTATACAAACACAAAATTTGCTTTTTACAAAAACTGAAAACTTTGGACATACACCCTGTAGGGGAAGGCGGGGTAAGTTGAGCATAGGGGCAAGTTGAGCCACCAGCCCCAGGCTAATAATGAATGAGTCAGACATTGTGGTGGTGTCATGTATTGATGACCCATAGCATGACCCATAGCATAACCCCTTACCCCACCACATTGTTTCCAACCCTGAAACAAAAAGTAGTTTTTTAGAGGGAAAAATATGAATTTCAGCCCAAAAAGTAAGTGCTTTATAAACACACATGTCTTTAAATATAATAAAGACATGATAACAACATTATTAGTCCAGGTATGGATCTTCATTCTTGTCATAGTTTTTTATAAGATGGATGCATAATAAATGTGTGGATACAAAATTATCGCACTAAGTTCGGACTGGGGTAAGTTGAGCCAAACAGCATGGGGCAAGTTGAGCCATTGAGCGATTGAAATGCAGGCTGAAAGGAGCAAATTTACATGACTGCTCTTTTCCTTTTACAGGATGTTAGTATTTATAAAGAATTAGCAAGTGAAAAGACTTTAAACAAAAAATTGACATGCTGGTTCTCCCCATACATTTTGTACATAGTTTTTGTGGCTCAACTTACCCCAGAAGGTGGCTCAAACTTACCCCATATATGGGGCAAGTTGAGCCATTTGACATCGTTTTTTTCAAAGGTCACAATGACTTTCAGTGTGGGGATAGAAAGTTATATATAGGTGGAAAATATTTCAGAAGAATTAAATTTCAAGGCAAGGTACTTATTTCGACAAGATTATTAATCATATCAATTTGAACATGCAAAAAGCAAAAACTGTCACAACTTACCCCGCCTTCCCCTACAGTGTACTATGAAGATCATATTGTATGAGATTTCCATGAAGGTCTGTATCAGGTGTAATTCGTTGAACAAACCTTAAACCCTCACACTCTTTGATCAAAACTCATCCTGAAATCCTTTAGTTTTGCTGGTACAAGTGTATTCTACCTTATAGATGTATTAAACTGAAATATTATTTGCAGGTGTCTCAAAGTGGGGTATAAATGTACATGGATTATAGATGACAGTAATGAACCCATCCCTTGATGCTCTAAATTTATTGCCAGATACATTTACTACATACAGTTGTGGTATTAAAGGACAAGTCCATCCCAACAAAAACTTGATTTGAATAAAAAGAGAAAAATTCAACAAGAATTACACTGAAAATTTCATCAAAATCGGATGTAAAATAAGAAAGTTATGGCATTTTAAAGTTTCGCTTCATTTCATAAAACAGTTGTATGCACAATTGCACATCTTGGTCGGTATGCAAACGAGGAACTGATGACATTACTCACTCACCATTTCTTTTGTATTTTATTATCTGAAATATGAAATATTTTGATTTTCTCGTCAATGTCATGTGAAATAAAGTTTCATTTCTCCCTGAACATGTGGAATTCCATTATTTTAACATTTTGTGCTTCAGGCAAGGAGGTCCTAATCGTCAAATTTGTAAAAATTGAAATATTGTATAATTCAAACAATAAAAAACAAAAGAAATAGTGAGTGAGTGACATCATCGACTCTCTCATTTGGATGTAACTGGCTCGTTCATGTAACTATTTTGTTAAAAATAAGCGAAATTTGATGAAATTTTCAGCATTATGCTTGTCTGATTTTTCTCTATTGATTCAAATCAACATTTTTCTGAGGTGGACTTGACCTTTAAAAGGTTATTGAACCCCACCAGAAAATGAACAGTGTTTAAAGATATATTTCAGTTGTGGTAACGATCTCAAAATGACTTTTTACAGAATCTAATACTGTATATTGACCACCCAAGTGTCTGTTTGTATTAATAAAAAATATGTGCCAAAGGATTCTGGAAGAAATTGTGTAATTGCTGAGAACTAAGCAAAATGAGCGCGGATTCGGTCACTTCCGTCGGGTCTTTATTCCATCAATAATAATACACTGTCCCACGTGTGCCTATCTGTGTTGGCGATCTTCAGTGTGATCATATTTCAGCTTCAATTTTATGATTTCACAAAGCTCAGTTAATGTAACTATACCAGATCTACATCCACGCTGATATAGTCATACTTAACCTTGATTTTACAGACTTTCTCACGAAATAAGTGTTTTACTGAAACTACTATCATTTAGCTCTAAGTTTTTCCCAAGTTTTAGATATTTCATTGTGAAGTCAGGTGATGAAATATGAATAATTACATTCAACATTAAAGTTTGTTATTGTTGTCTCCATTCAACACTTGGCATGAAGCAGTGCAGTTTCTGTTGGTGTATATGGAGTAAACACTCGGGAGCAAGACATTGTTTCTTATCATTACAACTTTTGGGAATATGTATGTACTTTTTAACAATAACATACCGGTACTCATTTCTTTCAAGGTGTCGTTGATAATTGTGAATCATAATGTGGTATAATATTGTATTATTTTTCCTTCATGTTTAAAGGGCAACATTTTCATGATTATATTACCTTAGGTAGGGCATGATATTTAAACCGCCTCACACCAGCCCCCCCCCCCCCCCCCCCAACGTCTCAAAACAGAGTTTTGATTGTTCCGATCAACCACAACTAGGAAAGCTAGCAACATCAACATCTACATGTATAATGCATATTGTTTCAAAATATTTTCTAGATTTGCTGCATATTAGTACATTCACTGTTTTCTTGAAAATTCAGTGTGCTTCTCTTTGTTTATTATATAATACAAAGGACATTGTGCAAATTTCTGATGAAAAAAATATGACATAGATGGAATTCCATACAGGTGGGGTCGATGGGATCAAAGGGAATTCAAGATGGGACCAAGATCTGACATGACTTGGTTAATGGTGGGCCAAGTGACTGTTCATGAATGCCCAGCCATTGGGCCACACTGATATCAGAGTAAATTGTCCTGTTTCATAAAGACTACTTTCCACTTATTTCAACAGTTCTTTGTAGGTATTCATGGGGCCACATTATAGAGACTTTAATAGACCCATGAACGGATTTCCACCAAATTTGGCCGTGGATGTTTTGATTATGATCTGCCGAGACATGGTATCCAAAATGCTGAAATTCAAAATCCCTTCAGTAATCTTTAGTTCACCAGAGTAGTTTTTTTTCTCCTGGTGCAGTGTGAGGAATTCACAGTTCAAACAGTCAAGAAAAAGAAGAAACAACTCAATGGAAAATTAAAAAATTTCTGGAAATATTCAAATTCAACTGATCAAAAAATGAACTATAAATTACATGTACAGTACATGATTTGAAAGTCAAAGGATCATATGTGAGTAATCATTATAATACACCTGTACTGCACATGTAGTTATAAATAGATGATAGCAAATAATTCATTAATAATAATAATTCATTAAAGATTCATTATCTGCTTATATGCCTTGAATTGTATATTTGTTTTGTATTATTTTGTACTTCTTGTTTTGAACAAAGTATTGGCGAATGCCAGTGACGTTCTAATAAATTCAATTCAATTAATTAAAACTTAATGAAAAACTTCAAGAATAAAAGAAGGTAGGCGAGAACAAAGGTGCTTACCATCAACAACTCGATACAAAACAATGCTCACCTGAATGTTATACAACTATGTCCAACTAACAATCATGTAAATGCATCAAAGTGCTTTTTGCCAATGTACTCCTGAATTGTGCCGATTACTTTTCAAAGGAGTTTAGCCATATACCAGAGCCCGATTACACAAAGCATAGCATTTGATCATAGGGCTGACTTTTATGTTTGACTACAATGAACATTACGTGCAATGAAGCATACAAATTAAAGTACGATCGACAGCCAAGCTCTGTGTTAAAGGCCCCAGTTGTGATACGTATCATATCAACAGGAAATGAAAGCAAGACAGGTATTGGCCAACAGCAAAGACTGCAGCAGGATGTCACTCATATCTGTACTTTCAATATTACACGAATGGCTCAGCCATACCAGAGACAAACCAAGCAAAAAAAAATTATAATTTATATACAGTATGGCCTGTATTCTGAAGTCGGGTTTAACTTAAACTCAGGTTTAAAGTTGTGGTTTAAGTATGGACAGCCAATTGTTACATAATCACTAATAGTAGAGATATTATACTTCAGCTCATTCGGCTCTCAAATCATTCATAATAGTGTAGGAAGTATAAACAGATGATTGGCTTCACCATTGATGAATCAGGAAAGAGCACTGTAAACATTTAAGAAACGTACAACTTTTTAAAATTTTTGATACTTTGGCTCCCCATACTTAAACCACAACTTTAAACCTGGGTTGAAGTTAATGTACAGTACACTGTAAACCCGACTTCAGAATACGGGCATATTTATTTTTACTGATCACACCTGGCTTACTACACAAATCTGTTGCATTGGATGAACTGTGCAATGAATGAGGATTTCCAGGGGTCCCTCTTTTTTTTTTTTTGGGGGGGGGGTTCGGATCCAGGGCTCTTGAGAATTTTGTAGTGAAATTGCCCAAAGCCCCCACATACTTTTTTTTATCTGACTCACGACTCTAAACTGACCTAGGTACATGAGTACATGTATGTCATGGAACGGGGAGAACAGGGTTAGTTGGAACATGGGGTAAGTTGAAACATTGTAATTTTCTTTATTAGGCCTGTAAAATAAATTTATGCAATACTGCCCTAAATTCATTGCTATTAATAATACAACAGTGTTGAATTATTATTGCAATAATTTGAGGGCAGTATTGCATAAATTTATTTCACAGGCATTAAAGAAAATTAAAATGTTTCAACTTACCCCATGTTCCAACTAACCCCTGTCTCCCCTACAGCTTTGTTCAGGCTGTCATCTTTTTTTATGAGACTGTCCTATTTACCACATTGTAATAAAGTGAAGGGCCATTGTACATGAACATATCTTGAGAGCTTGTTAGCTACTGACATTTACAATGAACTTCCTGCTGATTAATATTCTGATATCAGTCATGTGCATTTATGTTTTTTTACAGTGCGTCCGACAAAAAGGAAACCGGGATTCCCATGTCTTTTTTAGTTCATAGGCAAATGAAATAATGTATTTATGATATTTACATAATCATAAAATTCAATCATTCTTCTTTATTTTGATACCTAATATGAGACGAACACTTCACGCATTGATGAGCAAGACGATTTTAAAATTTTGATGTCAGAAGTCAATACCAGTTTGCGCAGAAAAAATGGACATGATTGGTTTCTGATACAAACACCGTGCAAATTCGATGAATGGCTCATTAGCATTTCTTTTGTATTCTTAAATGGAAGTGGATTCAGATTCACACGTAAGTTTCTGTGCAAATTGTTTCTGATATATCACTCACTTGTCGTAATCTGCCATTCCAAAAATGAGTTGCTAAGCTTTTGGTTTCAAATGAGATTCCACTCTTGCCATGAATATCAAATTTTATAGTAAAAACATATCGTGAAATCTTTCTCTCAAAATGGGTTTCCTTTTTTATGGGATGCACTGTATAATATTCAACAAGAACTGGCATTCCCGGCAATATAATTGCTGAAATCATATGACCATGAAATGTTTCTGGACCTCTATATTGAATTTCCGTCCACCCCAAAAAACTGTTGAATTGAATCGATAGAGAAATATCAAACAAGCATAATACTGAAAATTACATCAAAATTGGATGTAAAATACAAAGAAAGTTATGACATTTTTAAGTTTCGCTTTATCACAAAACAAATATGCATAACTCAGTGATATATGCAAATGAAGAGTCAATGATGTCCCTCACTAACTACATGTACATGTACACGTATTTTTGCTTTTTATTGCTTGAATTATACAATTTTTACAGATTTGACAATAAGGACCAACTTAACTTGACCATTAATACTGTTAAAATGGTAATTCCTTATATTCAGGGAGGAACAAATTTTGTTTCACATGGCAATGAGAAAATTAGAATATTTCATATACATGTACATGTAATAAAATACAAAATAAATATTGGGTGGTTGACGTCATCAGTCTCCTCATTTGCATACCGACCAGGATATGCATAACTGCCAAAATATTAAATTTTGATTGTGAATAATAATTATTTAAAATCAAAATTTAAATGTTATGATTCAATTATTAACTATTTTTAATCTATGAATCGTTCTTCAAAACGGCACTTCATAACATAGCTCATCGAAGCAGTTCAAGGGTCAAGCCTATTGTATTTGCAGTGTTTACGAATGGACATGAGATCGATCTGGTAAGAAACCTCTAATTTTCTTACTTTTCTTATTTTTAAAGGTATGCAATTTAATAAAAAAAAAATTGTATATTTTTGTGCACGCCCTCTACTGGTGGAAAGTATTTTTTTTTTTTCACTATCTATTTTTCATAAAAAAATTAAAAGAATTTGATTTACTTAAGAGCCAAGTTATATGATGAATAGCAATACTGAAAACTGACATTAAAAAAATCAAGCATTTGTCCCCAAGAATAAGAGAAAATAAGCCAATTGTTAGCAAATGTTATTTCACCACACAGGGAGTAGTAACAGAGACCAGGTTATATCATAACCTTGTCCACTGAATGATTAAGTACACTGTGCATGTCTAGGCTCTGTGAAGTAATGACAGTATCAAAATCATAAAATATATCATAACCAGGGTGACCAGCATCCCGTATTTCCCGGGATTGTCCCGTATTTTGCTTCTTTGTCCCGGCGTCCCGACAAACCCTTCCCGGGACACCTATTTGTCCCGTATTTCAGAATATTGAACAAAATGTATTTAAAAGTGACGAATTTTCATCCAAATAACCAACATATGAAGAAGCAGAGACAACAATGAAATTGATGAATAAACTTATGCAAGTTCTGCGGTGATTTTCTTGCTAACCCCAATACATCACAAACGAACTGGCCTCCTGCCATTGTGTGGCAGGCTACTATAGCTAGGCATGTAGGATCGGAGCAGATTCTTTCCATCAATCATGCGAAAATAATCACAAAAAATGTACAAAATTTGTATAATGATATTTTGGGTTCTCAGATTACTGATTTGGAGATGTGATCGGAGGAACAAGTTCTTGAGTTTATAGATCTAGTTGTTTAAGCCTTCGTTTTGAGTCTTGTTGTGTATGATGCCGCGATGCTTCATCTAATTATTAAATAAAAAGAAAATCACTTTGAAATTTTATTCATTTCTAAAACTTTTTTTTAGTTTTAAAAACATATTTGAAAAACACCAAATATCATTATGAATTTTTGTTAGATGATTGGATTTTATTGTTTGCTTGAAGTCTGAACTTTTCTCCTCTTTCTTACTTTTCTATCCTTCTTTCTTCATCCATCTACCCTTCCTGCTTGCCCGTTTTTATGGTTCCATCTATCTTTCTTTCCTGATCCTTTCTCTCTCTCTCTCTCTTCATTTTTCTTTCTTTTCTCCTTTTTCTTACCTGTCTTTATCAAATTTCCTTTTTTTATTTCCTTCATTCTTTCTTTCTTTAAACTTTTTTCTCCCCCTCCCTTCCTCTCCTTTTTCTTTTAATTCTTTCTCTTCTTCCATTATGTTTTCATTCCTCCTCACTTCATTCTTTCTCCCTCTCTTTCCTCCTTTCATTCTTTATTTTATTTTCACTTCTAATTCTTTCCCTTATTCTTTCTCTTCCTCCCTCCCTTAATTCCTTCCCTCTTCACTTACTGTTTTCATTCTTTCTTAATTGTTCGTTTCTTTCTTTCAAAGAAGAATGAAGGAAACATTTTTCTTTCCTTCATTTTTTCTTTCCTCCTCCTTTTTCTTACTTTCTTTTTTTCTCTCCTTTATTTTGTCTTTCACACATGTATTCTTCTTCCATTCCTTTCTTTTTCTTTCTTTCGGTATTCAATTCAAAGAATGACAGAAACTTTTTTCGCTTTTTAATCTTTCTTTCATCGTTTTATTCTAACTTTCTTTTATTCTTTTTTTTTATTTTCCCTTCATTTTCCCCTTCATTTTTTTTCTTTCTTCTCAATTCATCTTTTTTCTTTCGTCTTTTCTTTCTCTCCTTCATTCTTTCGTTCACCCTCTTCCAATTCATAATAATTTTTCTCAGGTGTAACACTGTGTAACCTTCTTTGTTGATCTTTTTTGTCGATTGTCCCGTATTTCATTTTGTAAAATCTGGTCACCCTGATCATAACGGGTCATAAGAAACGGAGTCCTCTACGCTAGCCCTGGGCTGGCCTAGACAGCTAGCAGCCGTTTGTTTCGAGGACTTTTTTAACAATAAAATTTGTTTTTTCCTCCTTGTACACAGACGGCTCGCGATATTGCAGTCGCCATTAGGGTGTAAACAATGCAAAATCATCAATTTTTTTGTCTTCATTTCATAAAAATATGTAAAAAGAACTGGGCCAAACTTATGATTATCATTAAATTTTAGCCTAAAATGCACCAAAACAGGAGAGAAAAAATTAAAAGGGGGAAAACAGCAACTCCCACTTCCCTTGTTTATCTGAACTTAGTACATTTATGGCCATTGACTCCCTGTACAGTGCGAGGTACAGTGTAGAACTCGATCAGTCTCTGTAAGAAACAAGTACCATCTGCTTGTGGAATGTCCTGCCTGGTTTTGGCTCCTTCAACTGAGTCATTCAGGAGCCACCTGGAACCACTCACCCTTCATTAGCTCTCCAGTTTTTACTTTCACTATAATTAGGTTTTGTTCAACTGCACCAAATGTCATGTGTTTTTGTGATTGCGGCCTTAGCCAAGTACGACTATATTCTGTAAAGAGGCTCAATAGAAGAAGAAGAAGAATAATGTAACAAAAAACTATTCATGTTACGTAGATTAAAAACCTACAATCTTCCTGTTTGTGATCTAGTCATCGTTTATATTGGCTACATAAGACCCATTTTGGAGTACTGTGTATCTCTTTTTACGTCGGGGCTTACTAACAGACAGTTTAATGATTTGGAATCTATACAAAAGAGAGCTCGTCGAATTATTCTTGGATCATCTAACTACAGTTCATATGATGATGCATTGGTTGAGCTAGGATTACCAACTCTATTGTCCCGAAGAGAAAAACACACTCAAGATTTGCTATTTGTTTTGAAAAAAAAAACAACTTATGTCAGTCTTGGTTACCTCCTCAAAGAAATAATTTTCTTTGAAATGCAAACAAATATACAGAATTCAAATACAAGACAAACAGATCTAAAAACAGTGCCCAACCTAATCTTGTTTGTGTACTTAACAAATATTACAAATCATAACTGAAATAATTTGAAATTTCCTTAAATGTTTGATATATATGTAACATGCTTAGAAATAGTAAAACATTTTTAAATACCATTGACTTACTGTGCTTTTAAAAGTTTTATTTCGAATGATTTTATCAATCTATCATATGCATTTGATTCTCCTGTTATTTATTCATCTTTATCAATAATTTACTGTGCAAATATATGTGAATAAGTTTATTTGTCTCTGTATTTTTTACCATGTATTTTTAATTGATTCCCTGTAAAGCATGTGCAATTCAGTTTTGACTGCGATACATTTCTATTGAATAAACAACTAAATAAATGAATGAATGAAGTGTAATTGGTGAGTGGAGCCAAAACAGTTCAACGGAACAATACAATCAGACAATAAACGAGACCGAAGCTTTTGGTAAGTTGGTCTAGCCCTGGCCCCCTTTTAATTGACATCAAGTTTCAACACTTTGTTTTTCTGTGTCCTGTGAACAGTGGGAAATTATGGAAAGAAATTGTTTTAATAAGGTGCGTAGTTCAGAGACGGATAGCAGACCTAGGACTCCCTACCCACTTTTACTACTGGTGACTTCATTCATATGCTATACGAATACCTTTAACACAAGATTATGATGAACCTAACTCGCTTGTGTGTATAAAAAAATTACTAGGCTTAAAAATGAAGAGTCAACGTAACACTCATTCAGTCACAGACCACAAACATTCATTGACAGCAACTCGACTCTGTATTTAATTCTAGTACAGTTATACTACCGTACACAGAAATTACAAACAGGACTGTGGATTTTAAATAGAACTTTAGTAACTTACATGAAAATATTGATTTATTCAAAAGTTTCAGCGGCCAGATTGGAAGTTCTCGGGGAAAATCTTGGATTCTTGCCACCTAGTTCGATGACGTAATCATGTGATTACCGTACGTCAGTCGTCTGGGGCCGATTGCAAGAAAGGGTCTTTGCACAAAGAACCGTCTTTCGTGTCGTCCATTTATTATGATGCGCCATGTGAAACGCATTTTACCTGCAAACATATTTTATCCATCCGTTAAAGTAAAAGAAGTCTTTATTCATAAAATGACGTGATATATCATGAAATTGTATACAAATTTTTTTAAAGCTACTAACAAATTTCATTTGTTTATCATTCATTTCAGAAATATCCCCCGAATATCCCCCATATACAGCGCATCATAAGACATGGGCGACACGAAAGACGGTCCTTGGAAAGATAAGGGAGAGATCAGTGGGAAAGACTATCTCGTGCAATTGGCCCCTGATATAGATAGTCTTTTGTTTCAGACTTGTGCGATCTATTTTTGGAGGTCCGTAATGAAACGATAGAAATTTGATAGTGATGAAACCAACTAAAGGCCGGGGGAGCTAGTGTTTTATTCCTTTCATTCATTTATTGGTTTCTGCAACACTTTTTCATAAACACATTAACAAAGAAAATACAATAATAATATACATATACAACTGACAACCAAAACATAGAAAAAATGCATTTTCTATTAAAACATATCGATTATTAGAAGGTGCAGGGGTTGCCACTAAAGCTATGCTTGACTGCGTGGCAACCCCAGAAAGCAATGATAATTATTATTCATCCTACATATAATAAAACGTAAGGGTAACGTAAGGGTGCAGGTGCATAATGGCGGGGGGACGCTTGGTCCTCATAATGTTTTTTTTATTCTTGGTTTTTAACTGTTTCAAATTTTCTGTTTTTGAAATCATGTGTGTTTCATAAGATATAGAGAAATAGAATATTAACTTTGTGAATATTTATTCAATAAAGTGATTTAATACATTTTTGGAAAGGAAAAATAAATCTTAAAACCGTTTCAGTGAATTTGGCAATGTATTCCATAATTATGTCAGGCCCATGATGTCTAAGTGTTTTATGTGCTAATAGTGTTCTAGGATTTTCTAAGTGAATATTTTGACAAGTCACCGTGACTGTTGGATATAAATATAAGTTCTTATTATATGATAAGAAATCGGCAAATACATGAGGAAGCAGGATATTTCCACATGTATACATAAAATAGTTATTTGTATGGTATTTATATACGTTTTTAGACAATAAAAAAGAGCCTGATCAGTCTAATGCCAAGAAATTTCACATATTCTTTTTTATCTATTAATTGGCTCATTGTCAATTAGAATGTCTCGGGGAAAATATTGATTTGGCGCAGATGCAGCTTTCTTGATTGTAATAAAAAGTAAATGTTCAAGGTTGGATTTATTACAGTTTCCCCCAAAAAATGAGAGGTTACAATAATTAATATGGTAGTACCAATGCATTGTATATCATTAAAAGGGAAAGCTCTGGCAAAAACTACTTCAATTTGTATAATATTCCAATTCCTTTAGCCATAATTGATGAGGATATATTGCTTACGTGTTGGTTCCATGATAAATAATTGTCTAATGCCAAGAAATTTCACATATTCTTTTTTATCTATTAATTGGCTCATTGTCAATTAGAATGTCTCGGGGAAAATCGTAATTCCTATGAGTAGTTTGAAAATGAACAAAATGAGTTTTACTAATGTTTGAGGATAACCTGTTACATTTAAACCACGACGAAACATTTTTTAATTCCAAATTCATTCATCTAAATTTCAGTGAGATAATAAAATGTTGGAGTCGTCAGCATATAAAAAAAAACCGAAAGAATTTATCATTGATACATATTAAAACAGAAGTGACTACATGACCGTAAAAAAGGGGCCGCGAAACAGTTTTGAAGGGGGGGGGCTCCGCCGGGCCAATCGCAGTTATAAAGTAACCCCCAGACTTAAACATGTATAATTTATTTGCGGCGTGTTTTTTTAGAAATACTTCAAAATAAAAAAAATCCAATATGTTAATCAATCAATCATTATTGATAAAAAGAAATCGGAGCATTCACTAATCAATTTGAATTAAACAACAACGACCAAATCTCAGGCCTATTCCATCAATCAAAACATCCATACAATTTAATCGATCACCAATTCCAACCAACCATCCATCAAACCATCCATCCATCCAACCAACCAACCAATTACCAACCGACCGACCGACCGACCAACCAACCAACCAACCAACCATCCAACCAACCAACCAACCAACCTACCAACCAATACCAACTAACCAATTACCAACCGACCGACCGACCGACCGACCAACCATCAACCGACCAACCGACCAACCAACCTACCAACCAATACCAACTAACCAATTACCAACCGACCAACCAACCTACCAACCAATACCAACTAACCAATTACCAACCGACCGACCGACCGACCGACCAACCATCAACCGACCAACCGACCAACCAACCTACCAACCAATATACAAATAGCGAATAGGCATGAGTGCGATGGTGCGAGATTTCGCATGAGGTGAAAGAAAGATGCTCTATTCAACGAGGCGTTAGCCGAGTTGAATAGAGCGTTTCTTTCACCGAATGCGAAATCTCGCACCATTGCACGAATAAGAATATTCGCTATTAGTGTTGTACAACGCCTCGCAATCTAGCGAAAATATGAAAAAAAAACCCAGAGTTTTTCCCTCCAGTAATCTATGAAAAGGGAGCAAAAATATTGAAAGCAAAAAGCAAAATCCCACAAGGCGGGCCCACAAGCGCACATGATCTTGGACAGCATTGCGCATTTAGCCAGCGGGCTGTACGCGCATTGTCACCTTACTAGTATTCAATGAAATCGCATTGTGACGTCACCTCCTAAAGCCGTGCAATGGTACATTTTGGATGGTACGTCTTGTGTGTGCAACGGTACGAATGTGTGACATTCAGCCTCCCATTTGATCGCGTACAACAAGCTAAGTAGGCGTTGTACAATACCAACTAACCAATTACCAACCGACCAACCAACCTACCAACCAATACCAACTAACCAATTACCAACCGACCGACCGACTGGCCAATGCACATAATTATTGACCAATTCCCATGCAGGGGAAAGATGCACAAATAAAGCAAGTAAATTTCAAATAATGATTTTGCCTATGACTCCCAAAGGGGCTTGTATATCTTTTAAACTACTAGTATATAAAAAATACAGAGATAATTAAAATAATATATGTTAAAAGTTTTCGGTTTAGAGTACCATCGATGGGCAGTGGCGTAACAGGGGGGGGCAAGCTGCCCCCCTGCATAGCGGATTTCGTCGGGAAAAAGAGAAAGGGAAAAAGAGAGAAAGGGAAAGGGAAAAAAGAGGAAAGGGGAAAAAAAGGAAAGTGAAAAATGAAAGCAAAGGGAAAGGGAAAGAAAGATAAACAGAAATAGGGGAAATTGAAGGATTTAAAGCGGGAAAAGGAAGGAAAGAAGAACACGTAAGGAAGTACAAAGAAATACTAAATTCATTACCATGCATTGTAAGCAATTAAGAGAGGGATATAAAATCAACAGATATAACTCAATGGCACGGGCAATTAAGATGGGAATATGGCAGGAAAATGGAAGAAAGAGGCAAAAAGAAAATGAAATGAAATAGAGCCATGGAAAATCAGAATGAAAGGGACAAGAAAAAAAGAGAAGAACTTATTAACACGACTGGGCTGCCGAGGATTGAAAATATAAAGAATGAGAAGAAAGGTGGGTGGCGTTTATTATAAGCTTGCTAAATTTTATAGGCTACTGATCGCAATCAGGACGTACTCACACAAAAAAAATCCTTAGCCAAGGGTTAGCCAAGATTAAGGGCTAGTCCCCCAATAAAGCCTTATACGTTGGCTAGATTTACCGTATAAAAAGCCGCTTAATGTTTACTTATGACCCGACTTGGGCTAAATTTTCAAAGCTATAATTTCGAAATCATTTTGAAAGGCCATGAGCCTTTCGGGGCTCACTTCGCTGGCGGCGGCCACTAGCTTTATATTCGCAACTATGTTGAAGTTAATAGTGTTGAGTACCCGCGATTTGATAAAAAGTGCATCTGCAATGTTACAAGGCTCCGGAAGCTCCGCCCCAGACCGTACCAGTGGCGGCACCCGAGGGGGAGGCACGGGGGCATTTGCCCCGGTGAGTTGACTCCCCGAAATTAAAAAAAAAAAAAAATCCCAAACAGCTTTTTCGTTCTTTAAATTTTAAACATTTTCTCCCTCATTCACTATATTAGCTCCCAATTTTTTTTTGTCATAAACCGTATTTTTCATGAATTATATACAATACCGGTCATGTTGGCTCAGTGGTATAGCGTCCGCCTCATGAACGGGAGGTCGTGGGTTCGATCCCTGGCCGAGTCATACCAAAGACTTATAAAAATGGGACCTTCTGCCTTCTTGCTTGGCGCTCAGCATTTAGACTGGAGAAGGGTAATAATAACACATTATGTTATGCAGGGCCCGCTGGAAGAGCAGTCTTATGATTGAAGTGGCTACCCTGGGTAAATAAAACGTTAATATTATTATTATTAATTCAACAAAATGTCGCTCGCGCTACACGCTCACAGTAACATTACTGTTGTCTGAGACAAGTAAATCATCTGTTCACATGGGACTGAAAAATCCAGTGTTCAAGTAAATATGCTTCTCGCAATTAGAGTTTTCATTATTCGTTTTAGCGAGATACACATCCTGCGTATTGATAATTAAAAAAAATCAGCTCGCGCTACGCGCTCGCATCATTTGTTTAATTAAATAGCCTTACAGTTCATGATTAAAAAAGTGTTTAGAACGTCCAGTTATCATCTCAGGATATCAAAAAAAATTCAGCTTGCACGTACTTAGCGCTAGCATTATTTATTTTGGTGAGATATATCATCTTCATGATCATGACCCAATTAATGTAGTCCTTCACAGATCCCTTATCAAGTCAGTAGCTAAAAAAATAGCTTGCGCTTCTCGCTCGATTTTGAGAAATAGGCAAAATATTTGTGTGTTACCCCCCTGTTTTTGCCTCTTAAATCTAGTTTAAAGAGCAGTGTGCCACCATTGCCCGATCGAGACCCGATCCGCACTGTAGCACTGGCCTCCAATATTTAAATAACCGATAACAAAAAAGAAAAGACAAAATAAAAGGACAGGAAAGGAAAATTTAAATATGTTATTTTCTGATAATGTCAAAATCTTTTTTTCCTTCGGGACTTATTAAGGAACTTTTTTGCTGCATGCACGCGCCATTCTATGCCGCCTCTTAAGGTTGCACTTATCACGCATTGCGCTTCGTTCCGTGCTCAGGGCACAATCATACAAACAAATCCTGGGGAGCGTTTCATGAAAGGACTTGTCAGACGTTTTATCCGACAAGTCCTGTTTTATCCGACAGTTACTCTAGTAACAGTGCTTCTCAACCAATCAGAATCCAGGAAGGTTGTCAGATCTGACAACCTGTCGGACGAAAATATTGATGAAACGCCCCGCTGGGGAGCGTTTCATCCGACAAGTTGTCCGGGGGGCGTTTCATCAATACTTTCGTCCGACAAGTTGTCAGATCTGACATCTTTCCATGATTTAATTGATTGGCTGAGAGGCAGTGTTCCCAGTGTTCCTATGGTAACTGTCGGATAAAATGGGACTTGTCGGATAAATCGTCTGACAAGTCCTTTCATGAAACGCCCCCCTGTTCATACCATACTGTCGACCGGGAAAATTTTTGCTCTCCCCCCCCCTCCCGTCCACCGAGCACCGACCCCTGTTACTCCCTTGTCAACGGGATGGGATACTATCTGTACTAAGTTTTTATTTTGGTCGATTTTCAAATCAGTTTTATTGATTTTTTGAGGGGGGGGGTCGAACGCCAGATTTGACTGCAATTTCCTTAAAAAAAATATTCTTTCAAATATCCATTTTCTATCTTTCTTTCGGGCTTTCTTCTTTTATTTTCCTTTCTTTTTTGTTGTTGTTGTTTAGATTTTCTTTGTTTTTTTCTTTCTCTGACTAACTGTCACGGGCCCGTTGCAGAAAGAGTTGGAATCAATCGCAACTCTAAAAATCAAGCGCAACTTGTTTTTCAACCAATCAACAGCGCGCATTTGGGACTTGCGATTGATTTTTTTTCTAACGTTTAAACGCAACTCTTTCTGCAACGGAGCCACGGTCCCTTTTGTCGCCAATAAGGGGGGGGGGGGGTCAGGGGGTTACTGCACCCAGAGGCGTCGATTATGGGGGGGGGGGGCAGGGGGGCGATCGCCGGCCCCACCAATGAAAATATTGGGGGGGCAAACATATCATTTTGCCCCCCCAATAATTCCGCATGTGCTAAAAATAAAATAAGATTGTAATGTTACACAGAAATCAGCAAGCGAGATTGAGATACACAACTCGTTCTTTGTCTAAAATCGTGCTCAAAATGTCCACTTTTCAGATTGGAATATCAAAAAATTTCAGCTCGCGCTTCGCGCTCGCATCATTTTTGTAACAAAAACCCATACTTTCCATGATTGAATAGGTGAATATGGTCCCGTTTTCAGTTTTAAACCTCAAAAGAACTCCCACTTCGATTTGCAATCTTTTGTTGGATATATATCTTGTTCTTTATTAAAAACGTGCATTAAACTCATTTTTTTTCAGATCGAAAAATCAAAATTTTCAGCTCGCGCTTCGCGCTTGCATTAATCTGCTGGTGAGATATGTATGTATATATATATATATATATATATATATACATGTATATATATATGTGTGTGTGTGTGATCGAGCGCCTTTGGAAAATTGATTCATGATTTTGCCTCCCCAATCTGAAAAATGGATCGACGCCCCTGACTGCACCCCCTGAATCCGCCAATGCCCATTCGGTAGACAAAGGATCGAGTTTGAAAATAGAATACAGAAAAGAAAAGGTCAAGGTATATAGCGGTCTGAAATGTAATTCATCCACGACTACAGTTTTTACGAATGAAATCTCGCCAAATACGAGATTTCCAAAATCAGTCTTTTACACCTGGCAAAAATCATGGTACGGAAATTCAAGCTGAACCTAGAAATAAATCCTGTTCAATCAATAACATCTATGTGTCAATAATTTTTTCATTAACATACGTGATTTGTATAATATCTGAAGTTCGTTTTCCTTACTTTACTTATACTTATATCTCTCGTAAAAGTCGAAAATCTTACATTTTGTATGAGGGTACGAGGGATGGATGTGCGATGTTTTTTTGTATTGGCCCATACGTTAGAAACTGTGTAGGCCCATTATGGCTATGCTGGAAATTGAAGGAATTCCAGATACGACTTCGAATTTCATACATGCTTAAGAACCTACTTACGTTACTGAATATGATATTTGGGTAGATCTTGTGCCCTGTCATGTATCTGGTTGTATGGTAACCCAGGGAGCGCCGGCCCGAAGAGCGCTGCGGCACCAGGACTCAGAGCTCGCCATGCGCGCCATGTATTTAATTTACCCAGGCCATACTCACGGGACATGGGTAGATTATGGTCAAAATATCTAGTAAGTACCAGTCTGTGCCTCTGTCAGGATACCTAAAAAAAAAAAGGTTCTCTCAGACTCCTACCCCAGTCTCTTGAAAGAGTAAGGAGAGGTATCGCGCAGAGCTACCAAGTCTCACGCATTGTGCGTGAGACTCACGCATTCAGGGTCCGTCTCACGATCTCACGCATAGCACCCATTTTTCTCACGCATCGGGACCCGACAGAAAAAAAAGGAGAAAAAGTAGCATTATTCGCCAGATTATACGACTGGCCGACCGCCTTCGCGTCTAGCCAGGCACGCGAGACGAATCGAGAGTGCAGTCAGCGCACAGCTAGTACGTGATACGATGAATCTCACGCATAACATTTTTTTGAACTTGGCATCTCTGATCGCGACGTGATGCCGACAGAACTTTTTTTTTGAGGTTCCAGTCTGTGCCCGGATGTCAAGAAGTAATCGCAGTCATAATGACTCAATGTAAACATAATGTAGACCCTATCAGTTTCATATCAAGATTAATGGAAGACGGCAAACTGAAAAATAGTAAACTGAAAAATAGACAGTGAAGGTGGGATTGAGGTCACTGATAGCGATGCCACATCATTTTTAAATATCTACTGTATACATATGTTGTGACCATTCATTTTGAAGCTTGTGACCTGCTCTTCACAATAAGACTACGGTTTTTTCTTAATATATGCAAATTAGGCAAATATCTAATTAAATATGCACGCATATCATTAAACATGTCTGCCGCTCATGCGGAATGTGTATTTGCCTTTGTAGTTTCACCCATGCTAGTGATTTTGAGATAATTAACCACCAAAATATGTCAATTGGCCCATTCTTTGATTAAACCAATATATAATATTAAAAAAAGAGTGTTTCATATAATTAAATATGCAAATTTAAAATACCATATATCTTTATGTAAATGAGGTTATGATGCAAAGCCAATGATACGCATAGTGTAAACATGTATGTTAAAAATATTTCTTTTCAAACTACATGTATGAGGAAATTAACCACCAACAATATGTCAAGTGGCCTATTCCTTGATTAAACTATTATAATATATTAAAATTCAAACAGAATACATGTATTTAAATATGCATATGCAAATGAGATTATGATGCAATATAGTACAATATATGTTACAATGATGTTTGTTCTTGTGTATGGCCTTTCATTACAAATAGATTGGATAATAGTATCATCATCAGTGATATGATGTTCATTTGCAAAAGAACAAATTCATAGAATATTATCTTCTACATGTACAAAAAGTGGTAAATATGCAAATGAGACGATTATGTAATGAACAATTCAAGTGCAGAAGTACTTGTCCAGCTGCATTCATTACCAAATTTATGCTTCTTCATGCTTTGTATACTGTATATTTGTATAATACAACTTGATATTATTTTTTATTAAGTACTAAAATGCAGTTTACATTTTCTTTTGTTTACATGTAAAAGCTCTGTACAATTCAGTTTATGCTTCTAACATTCTTGAAATGAAATACCATTATATTGATTATTATCATTATGCAAGAAACTTGCCTGATCCCTGATCAATGAATTGGTCAGTGGTAAAGTATTCCACACACGTATCATCTGCATTTCAAAGATGATCGAATGTTCACTTGTGAAAAGATGCATTCTGTTATACTATTTTTCCCCAAAACAAGTATATTCAACATCGAGAATATTACAAGATCGCCTTTCTGGCCTTCCAAAGTGATTTGGTAAGGTTGGACAAGTAGAGAAGGCTAAAAAAAAAAAAAAAATTGGGTCGGGGGCCACGGGCCGGAATGGGGGAGGGGGGCCAGGGGCCGGTTAGGTTGGACAAGTTAAAGAAAGCTCTCCAAAAAAAAATTGGGTCAGGGGCCATGGACCGGTATGGGGGCCAGGGACCAGTAAGGTTGGACAAGTTAAAGAAAGCTCTCCAAAAAAAAATTGGGTCAGGGGCCATGGACCGGTATGGGGGCCAGGGACCAGTAAGGTTGGACAAGTTAAAGAAAGCTAAAAAAAAAAAATTAGGTCGGGCCACTGGCCGGGATGGGGGAGGGGGGCCAGGGACCAGTAAGGTTGGACAAGTTAAAGAAAAATGAATAAAAAAAAAAAAAATTGGGTCAGGGGCCACGGGCCGTGATGGGGGGAGGGGGACCAGGGGCCAGTAAGATTGGACAAGTTAAAGAAAGCTAAAAAAAAAAAAAAAAAAAAAAAAAATGGGTAAGGGGCCATGGGCCGGGATGGGGCCAGGGACCAGTAAGGTTGGACAAGTTCAAGAAAACTAAAAAAAAAAAAAAAAAATATTTGGTCAGGGGCCACGGGCCGTGATGGGGAGGGGGGCCGGTAAGTTCGGACATATTAAAGAAAGCTAAAAAGAAAAAAAAAAAAAAAATTGGGTCGGGGCCAAGGGGCCGGGATGGGGTGCCAGGGGCCGGTAAGGTTGGACAAGTTAAAGAAAGCTAAAAAAAAATTGGGCTGGTGGGGGGGGCAGGGGCCGGGATGGGGGGAGGGGCGGGGGCCAGTAACATTTGACGGCTTAAAGGTAGCTAAAAAAATGGGTCGGGATAGGTAGGGGCCGCCGGGCCGGTGACGTTGGACAAGTACCGATAATGGGTAGCCCTCCCCCCCAAAAAAATGGGGTCAGGGGGCAAGGGCCAATAAAGTTTGGGGTCCGTGTTACAGGCCCCCCCCCCCCAAAAAAAAAAAAGAAATAGGGTTGGGACGAGTAATAATGGCAATTATGGGTGAGGGGCGGGTTGCAAACATATAGGCCACGCAGGGGCCTGGGGCAAATTATGGAAGGGGTAAACATAGATGTAGACATAATAAATCAGCCAAAAAAAAGATGGGGCCTTGGACCATAATCAGGGTTTAAAAGGGCAAGAAAGGTACATCACCATCTGTTACATAATCACCAAAAACCAAACAACCCTACTCAACAGACTATACAGTCTCTGTATTGACCCTGAATTTTCCAGATTGGGGACAGTGCAAGCCCTTATCTTTCCCGCTGGCGGTAATTCGCGGTTTGCTAATTGGTAACAAGTTTGGTATCATTACAAAGCTTAGAATTCAAAGAATCTCATGATGCTGGGAGTTTTTTGGTTTTTTTATGTGTAGGGGTACGATAAAGGGGTCAAATCATTCATGTCATCATCAAATCACCATATCAACAAAATCTCAACAAATCATGATATCAAAATGCAAAAAAAATCGGATTTTTTAGACATAATTTCAGAGCAAAAGTACTAAACTAACGATTCAAATTGCCACAAACACTGGTGGAAGTCAAAATCTTGTGTGTCACATGATTATGACATGAGCAGTACTTTCCACTTTTGGCTTCTGAGATTCAAAATGGCCGCGCGCATCGTACGATCAGGCAGGTTTCAAGACACATTTCAAGTGCAAAATATCTGGCGATTCTAACCTCAAATCAGAATGTAATGTGAAAATTTCCTATTTTTATTTAATAATCTTCGGATTTTTGTGGGTCAGAGTGTTACTGAATTAATATTTAAAGACTGGAAAAGAGTTTTCTGAGACCATGTTTTACACAGGGGCAGAGCATACCGATGCGAACGCGCGGCTGGTTTGGCATCGCTAACACTGAATCTATTTTTAGCACTCGCTATCCCCGTAGAGTGAGTCCCCAAATATTGGGTGGTTCCAAATACATGACAAAAATGACTTCAACTCCCCACAACAACTTGCATGCATGTGATGCATGAATATATCTGCTAATGAATTGCACACACAGCTTCAGGTTGCACAACGAACAATTGTCCATAGACTGTGTACAACGGATAGATCGTCTCCGCACAGCAATTCTAAGACCGCTGATTGGTCAATCGCGCAGATCACGTCATGATCACGTGGTCCGAAAAATAATTCCTTCGGACTGCTTGCGGAAGTATCGATAGCGATAACGATATCCGGTCACGATGTGTACGCGGTAAATGGTCTTGGTTCGTGATCGGATCGCTCCGGTATCGATCAAAAATTATCGAAACCCTGCAATTTCATGCATATTCACGCGACGCTCCGAAACCGGGAAGCCAATTGACTTTGTGCACGTTGCGATAGACTCTACAAATTCCAACGAACACGATGACATACAGACGCTAATTTGTAAGATTTTGACGGAAAAGCAAAAAGTAATCGAAATTCTCTTACCTGTGCGTTATCGGTGAGAAAATAGATCCTCCGAGAATACCTTTCATAATTCATATAAAATACGCGAAAGTGAAATTCTAGGTCGATTTTGGTATGAGGTGATAGAGAATTGCACACTTGTTTTGTTGGAATTCTGTGGGGAAATAAAAGGCTTGCACTGCGCATGCTTACTATATTTTCATTCATAAATTGGTTCTCGGCAGTGGCTGGATGACGTCATGTAATAAGCAAAAATGTACACGACTGCTACGTTCACGCTCTGCTATCCGTTGTACACAATTTGTCGCTGTGGGTTGCTGCTCAATAAAAATATTCCAGGGGTTAAATCCAGTGGTAAAATCCATGATTTTGATTTCCAAAGATTCGTATGACGCTTTTACTATGGACTCCAATTATCCAAAAGATCAATGACCAAAAAATCTTGTATGAAAGGGGTAAGTGATTTCCGCTGGAAATATCGCCTCCGAGATCGTACATGTTCGATCTATCGCAAAAATCTGCATGGGTCCCTGCATATTTTAGATAAAAATTTCACCTACATTATAAAATCTTGAAATAAAGTAAACAACATAATACCTGAAAGAATGATTCTTTTTCTTTACAATACCGAAATCATGAAATTTGATGGATATTTAGAGCATCAACTACCAAATTAAAAAAGGTGTTTTGGTCTGCGTTAAAGCTCATTAAATATGCAAAACCTCTCTAGTCATAAATATCACTTGGATGAAAGAAGCCACCTTTTTGGACATGCCTACTAACTGCTGTAGTTAAGTCATTGTCAAGAAAAATAAGAACTTGTTGAAATGAAATGAAGAATTGAATTTGTGTAAGTGTGAATTGTTCAACTTTATAGGGTCAAAAAGCTTTGCTGATTTAAGTTCACAAGATTCTATGTATTCATTTTTTTAGGAACTACAATTTTAAGAGGATGTTTTGGAAATTTGTAAACTTAAAGGAGACACCCGAAGAATCCAAAGTATTTTATAATGCCTTTTTGTGGTCATCATTGTAAAGGGGAAGTATTACTAATCAGATATATAACTTCACTTTTCAAAATAGTGATTAGAGTTTGCAGAAATCAGCTCTCAAAAATGATTTATTTTCATGCCATATTTCTGCCTTCCATCGGTCCTCTTGCGAGCTCCAGCTGAGTGACGTCACACAATGAGCGTGAGCAGCTGAGCTGACAACAGCCCATTGAAGACAATCTTTCCAATCAGCATTTTTTGCTCTTAGAATTGTTTATTCCTCACAAGATTGGTCTTGTTATATAGATAAAAGTTTGAATTTACTGAACAGTGAAATAAAGTGCACATTTAACGTATTTTGGTAACCGATATTTAGCTTAGAAAAAATGATTTTTTTTCAAGAAATATATTTGAATAAACAAAGCATATTTTCACTTAGAAATCACACTTGCGACAAATTAATATTATAATCAATATAAAGCATAGACATTCTTCGTCACGACTGAAAAAAAAATTATGAAATTTCATTACGTAATAAAGTCAGGAACCACAAAATAACACGGCAATATCCATCGCGAAATGATTGAAATTGCAGTTGAATTGCCGAAACATGATTAGCCCACAGCGGCGAGCGGACTTTGTTTCATATATCTTAAAAGCCCACCGTATAGAAGGGAATGGTCTGTGGCCAAACGTGTTGGCCATCGTTTCTTCGTGTGCGAGGACCCTGGTTCAAAACTCAGATTGAATTTTTTTTTTTTATTCCTTCTCGTCCCTACCCAGCTTTTTTTCTCTTTTTTTTCTTGTGAAATCCTATTCAGACCTGTATTTATCAAATCTTACTTAATTGCTGCTTTTGATTTTCAAGTTCTTGATTCGATTCTACTCTTATTTGGGATGGGAGGGGTATACAGGATGAGTTAAAAGTCAAGTCCACATCAACTAAAAATTATTTGAATAGAGTAATTTCCCTTGCTGTTTTTACTCAAAACAGTCACAAAACAATGATATGCAAATTAGTGTTGTCACTCACATCACATTCGTTTCTAATTTTTTTGTGGAATTTTTTTAAAATTCTTTGCAGATTTGAGTATAGGAATTTCTTCATCCGAACACAATAGGTTACATTTACGGAACTGTAACTCTAAATGTTATTTGGAGGAATTAAAATCCCTCTGAAAATTTTTCAGAAAATAATTAGAAAATTAAATATCTAATCTACATGTCATGTAAATATATCAAACAACAAAATACAAAAGAACTTAGTGCATGTGACATAATCGGTTAGTGTAATTTGCACATCGACACAGATGAGCATATCATTCTTTTATAAATTAGGCAAAATTTCTCAATGTTAGAATAGTAATTATATAAATTTGAATCAAAGTTTTTATGAAATTTCCTGCAATATCTTATTTTTCTTTAAATTCAAATGAATTTTTGATTGTGTGGACTTCTCCTTTACTCTTAATGTAGGGAATGCATAGCAATATTTATCCAGAAACAAAATTGTCTTAAATATGCAAATCTGTAATTGGGCACATGTTCACTTTTCTTTCATCCAGGCCACTTCCTCACACCCACCAGGCTTACAGTCTTAGAACAAAAAAATGATGAACCATCACACAACAGCACACAACATTCAGTGCTTCACAATAAATATTTCACTTCTGTTCATACATGTACATGCAATAAATATTGTGGAAAACAAATAAAAGGCGTACCCATATTCAAATACCGTTTAAAAGGACAAATATATTATACCTTTCGAGAAAAATCAGCACGTTAGATATCTGATAACAAAACACAATTATGGGGCACTGCAAGAAACTTATGTTCCATTGCAAATCAAGCGTAAGTCTTAAATTCAAATTCAAGCGTAATAAGGTCGAGTTGCGACCCGGGGGGGGGGGGCACTCGACCAAAAAAGCGGTGGGGGTGTGCCGCGGGCGAGACAAAAAACGGGGGCCTTGGAGCGGGCTTATTGTAAAAAGGAGGGTCATCGGAACGGGCTTCGGAACGACAAATGTTTGTGAAAACGGGGGTCCTTGGAACGGATCGCCAGCGTGAGAGCGCGTATGCATCCCTACGGAACAGTCATGCGTGCATGATGCAGCTAGCGCGGCCTCCGCCGGGGAGCTCTGCGGCCGCTTTTCACCAAAATTGCAGCTCATTCAACGCGATCGGAGCCGCGTAACGAAAAATATGCGAAGCTTTGGAGCGGATTTCTCTCTTCTTTTTTCTCGATAAGAAGAAAATGCTATGCCTTGGAGCGGCATTCTTCTTTTTCTCAACAATTCAAAAATGCTATGCCTCGGGACGGAAATTTGAGTGTAAAAATGGGGGTCCCCTCCGCGGCACATACCCACTATGCATTATATACTGAGTGCCCCCCCCCCCCGGGAGTTGCAATAGCAGTTCAACTACACATGTTTGTCTTTAATCAAAGGACTTACCCTTGATTTGGGACGTGTGATTGATTAGAAAATTTCTTGCAAAATGCCCTAATAACATTAAAATTGTTTTTTCGTTTTAAGTTGTGTGTTCTTATTTTCGACAAGCTGTATTCCTGTCCAAGTCAATTTTTTTAGTTCTCTCCAAAACTGTGCTCAAAATTGTTTCCAAGATCGATAAAGATCAATTTTCTGTTGCATCATTATCAGTCCAAAACATGCACCGTAGCTCCTGGAAAGAGTGAAGAAAAAATGGCTATATCCAAATCAGTAAGCGGACATGATGGAATCTCCCAGATTGAAGTAGCGAGCAGAGACCAGAAGTCACCAAAGTCAGCAAGTGTGCAGATCTGTGTGTAGAAGAGAGAAAAAAATAAAGAAATAATTTAAATAATCAAATCAAAGTATGAATTTCATTATCTTGATGATTGATGACGTGTGGTGGCATGTAATTCCCGGTCAACAAATAATAGTAGGTTTAGACACCTGAAAAATTCCACTCAGAACACTGGTGCTCTACCTCAACGCTCAAGTGATGTTTGTGTAGGCCCCACTCTACTTACCGCTTAGCGGTAGTGAATCACTTGAGGTACGGTACTCTGTGTCATTACAAAGAGTGCATTTATCTTCATTGTTTTATGTTGAAGGCACTACGCATTCATTATGTAGAAGCACTCTAATCAGAAAGAAACACCAGACTCTAGTTTTGGCCAGGAATCAGCATGATCAGGGTAACCACTGCTGAAAATTTGTCTTGCTTCATGACATCGGCATTATGGTGATATAATTCTGTGTATCTGGATGTATACGATACAGGGCCCTCCTGAGCATAAACGCATTGGGTACTAGACCTGTGTATAATAAAAACTTAAACATTTGGCCTTATCGTGAAAACATTCGGCCTTATCGTGAAATTTGGTGTTTGTGCGTTCGTTGTGTACAAAGTCAATGGGAGTGGATCATCGCCGTTGACGAAATAAACGGCAGTGAATGGACTGGTGACAAAAACTACGATAATGCCAAACATTCCTCTGAAACAGCATATTTTCAGCCATGGTTCATGCCAGTGCTCCTAAATAATTTAATCGCCTGAGTCCTGACCAGTTTATTTAGAAATCTGACTGAAGTCTTTGTGAAGAAAAATCTGCTGGAATTGTGCAAAAACATTATTTCTAAAATAAGGACTTTTTAATTTTAATAGTAGTCATGCCAAAATGCATGATTCTAAAATTATATCAGATCTGTATCTGTCATCTGACCTGAATGCATCGTCAGAACAAGTACAGACTACAGTTTCCAAACATGCTTACCTTGACTTTTGACTGGATCAAACAGCGTAACCTGCATCGGCAGCAAGTGAATGGGACCGTACAGCTTGGAGTTTTTCAATATTCAGAGCAACACAACGAAGACTGTCGAGTGGACAAAATCGGTCTTTCCAGTTCACAATTCAATAAAAAATGGACAAAGTAACACAGTTCTGGGCTCTGGTTCTCTTATAGTCTGAAGATGTCGAAATCGGATATCACAACACATGAAGAAAACGGTAAATTCGAAGAAAAATAGAGACCAGGAAGGTGCATCAGTGTATTATGCACAGAGAGATAGTGTGTAGTCGATCATGTGACGTCATTATTCTTGACTGTTTTCGATCGCGTGAATGTCTGCCTGGGGGCGGCTGGGGGCCGGCTGAGAAGGGTCTCTATTAATTTCATTTATTGCATTTCCACGACATCTGTAAGACTTTTTAGTGACATATTTTTGTATAAAAAGACAAGACCTTTCCATTCATATATAATTTGTCTATAATCATCACTTTCGTGAAATTTTCTTTGTGTGTATACTTTAACTAAGATTGAATCTTGATTCTGTTAATGATTCTTTTGTCTCTGATGATCAATAGTGTTAACTGTTTTTTTGGGGGAATAGAAATAAGCCTTCTTTAATGAGCCATAATTTCTGGGCTTTTTTTGTAGTGCAGCTGTTGCGTGGTCTGTGTTTCAGTCAAGGAATGAATTTTCCCATTCTCACCTGGGTTGAGTGCTGCACTGTATGCACAATATGGATGGAAGTCTTGCTGAAGCAGGAAATTAATGGCTTAGGTACTGGGGAATAGAACCCGTGACCCTCTTAAACTAGTGTTTATTTTCAAAAATTATTTTATGGCATTGGGTGATTTCAAGTCCGGTGATGGGCTTGGTGTTAGTGTTGGAATTGTATTGCTTCCCCTTGCTCCAAAACTTATTCTGAGTTTGTAAAACTGATCCAGATCAAATTATTGACATCTCAAAAACTAGTGGGTGACTTTTCGGGACCAACTTCATCTTATGTTTAGTGTTATAATAGTGTAAAAATTGACCTAACACCAACACCAAAAAAAGGTCAACACTGAACTTGAAATCACCCAATGTGATACTGAAGGCGAAGTGGAGTAAGTCCGGATTGAAAGGATACGTTTGTACTGCGGACCGACATTTCACCCCCTTTCAAAATGGCAATCTCCGCAGCGGTGTATCTGCAGTCGCTTCTGTGGTTTCCAAGCAAGTTTGCGTGTGTGATGCGTGGAATCTCCCCAATGTAGAAATGAATGAAGTTACGCGTGAGATACGCGATACCGCATTTCTGGTGCATAACAACTCCATTTGTAACCCACATCGAAAGGAGGTTGGGCTTTGAATCCGGATCGAAATAATCCTCGAATTTTCATATTGCCCTCCAAAGTGGAGTAGCTCCTCCTGGACTGGAGTAACTCCACTTTGGCTGTTGGTATGAAAGTGATATCAGAAATTTAAAAATTTTATCTGGATAGATGATTTGATGAAAGATTAAAACAAATATCCTCGTGCAAAAGTAATTATGGGCGTAAATAACAAGTTTTTCATGTTAAGGAAATAAAAATTCCTTCTCAGACTGAATTCTCTTGGCTCATTTGCAAATTTTTTTTTGTTTTGTTTTGCAGCCGAAAGCAAAGAAAGTCAAGGGGAAGAAGGTGGCACCCACCCCCTATGCTGCCAAGAAGGCAGTCCCAAAGAAGGTGGTCAACCCTCTTTTTGAGAAGAGGACAAGGAATTTTGGAATTGGTAAGAAAGAATCAGACTTGGAATAATCACCTGATATTGATAACCATTTTATTGCAAATGAAATTTAAAGGTCAACAAGGGTCTATTTGTATGAAAGCATTGATCACATTTAAAAAAAAATGCAGCGGTTTGTTGATCTTATTCCCAGTAAAGTTACAAGTGTTACAACTTCAAAAATTATTGGTATATTGTTAAGTTACCTTTTAAGAGTGGTTGTTTAAACTATTCCAAGAAGTTGATTGCTTTTATTGCTCTACTGTGATGTACCTTAAGAATTTCTTCACCTGATTATATTTATGAAGAGTTGAACAGAGCTTTTTAAAACTGAGTAGAGCATTAGAAACATTATTTCTTAGTATTGATTACTAGAGTCAAGTTGGTAAAGGGTGAGTGAAATCTTATGTTTTTATAAAAGGGTATTGTGACATTGACCCTGCAGCTCTGCTTCATGCAGCTCCACTTCAATCTGTAAAAATAATGTATTATGAAAACTTGACAAGATCTTGTTCATAACTCAGCATGAGACTGAGGTAGTTGTAATGTTGATTGGTTTGTGTTTTGAGGATCAAAATTTGAGCTATAGTCCAGTGTCCATCTTGTCTTGTCTACATATTTGACAAAGAAGCACTCAATTAATTTGGAAGAAAAAAAAGGGGGAAAAAGGGATTAACCTTAAAGCCCCTTTCACAATTGGTGCGACTGCTCACAACCGTTGCGATTGTGTGTAATATACAGTGTGACCAAATGATCGCAAACGGTCCCATGAGCAATTGTGAAAGCCACTTTAGTCGCCCACTGTGGCAAAAAAAACATGTACAATATTGATGGATGTAGTTATAGAATTTGCCAGGTATATTTCAGTTTTTGCGTATCAGTTTGAAAAATGCTAATCCAATACAATTTGTATGTAAATATGTTTATATTTCTAATCCATTATTGGTGATAGCCACTATTCCTTGGTTTATTGAGTAGAACTTGCTTATTCTACACAGCCTCTTATTACCTGTCCATTACCTCCTATTTCATCTCCCAGGTAATGAGATCCAGCCCAAGAGAGACCTGTCTCGCTTTGTGCTCTGGCCCAAGTATGTTCGTCTCCAGCGACAGAAGGCCGTCCTTTACCAGCGCCTGAAGGTTCCTCCTTCCATCAACCAGTTCACCCAGGCTCTGGATAGGCAGACAGGTAATACTGGGCTTTGATTTGATTAATCCAAGGCCACCAAGTCTATGGATGCGGATGTTTTTTTGACGGGCCTCGGGCACCCTTCTCTCTGACCCTTAAAAAAAATTTTGGTGGCCCTTTTAACCCGCCAAATTATTGCAGTGAAAGAATGCGCCGTTTAGAAAGTGGCCTGTGCTAAAACTTGAAATTTGGGGTCTGGGTACAATATCCTTAAAAATCTTGTTGCTTGTTGTTGACAACAACTTTTTGATGCATTTCATAATTAGGATGCAAAATTAATTGCAAAAAAGACAAGCTAGATAACCATGGATTAAAAGAATATGTGCACAGTAGATTGGGACAACCCTCCGTAGCTTTGTTTAACTTTAGAGTAAGATTTGGTATTAACGCAGTATTCTGCTATTTTTAGTATGTTTGATCAAGTCAATGATGCTTTTACTTGAGTATTTGCTATATGAGAAAGTGATTATACTTTTAACACCCTCTGAGACTTGACTAAACATATTTTTTTTTCTTTGTGTACATGGCCTAGATATATTTGGGATTCTTATATAAGGGGATAATACAGCCTGCTTCGATGATTTAAACAAGTTTTTGTTGCTCTGCCTTGACCAATGCATTCTAGCCACCCAGCTGTTCCGTCTGATGCACAAGTACCGCCCTGAGACCAAGCAGGAGAAGAAGGCCAGGCTCCGGGCCCGCGCCGAGGATCGCGTCAAGGGACGTGAAGAGGTTCCTACAAAGCGTGAAGCACGCATCATGTCCGGCGTCAACACCGTCACCCGGCTCATCGAGACCAAGAAGGCCCAGCTTGTTGCCATTGCTCATGACGTTGAACCTATTGAGGTAACCCGACACATTTCCGACACTTTTCTTGCTCCCTCTTGATGCAATAGCTTGGTGCATTTTAAATGGCGGTTTGGTAAAGAAGTAAAGTAATATGTAATGGAAATTGTTGATTTCAGTGGGCACTTGCTTAAAAAGATTTTTTTTCCATTTTCCATGTCTACAGTATGCATAGTGCAATGGAAGTGTTAAGTGTTTTGAAGCTCCACAATATACTTGGATGTTGTAAGCTACATGAAGACTAAAATATATAAAACATGTTAGTTTATGTTAGTTCATAACTGTTTTTGAGATTTTGCAAATTCACAAAACTTTTTCTGCAATGATGTGAGAATTTCTTCACCTGAAATTATTCATGAAGATTACACAATCGAGCTTTTTAAAACTGAGCAGAAAAGGAGAAAAAGAGAAACCACTTAATTCTAGAAAATGTAATACGTCTTTTGCTATTTGTTTCCGCAATGAAATATGCATTACTTGAATGTGTGAAGCCAGGTGTATGTGTGCATGGACAATCTGGCACATGAGCCTCAAGGCATTGCTGTTTGACAAGATATTTGACACTCTAGAGGGAAAAACTTTGTCAAGATAGTTTCGTCCTGGCATTGATGGGGAAGGTATGATAACCATCAACGACGGATCCTGTCAAGAAAACGTATCAGCAATTTTAATTTTTAACTGTAACATTGCCATGTTTCCCTGCATCCCAGATTGTGATGTTCCTTCCTGCCCTCTGCCGCAAGATGGGCGTTCCCTATTGCATCGTGAAGGGAAAGTCTCGCCTCGGTCAGGTGGTCCATCGCCGTAATGCTGCTTGCCTTGCGTTCACCCAGGTCAACCCAGAGGACAAGAGTGCCCTCTCCAAGCTGGTAGACACAGTCAGGACCAACTACAATGACAGATACGAAGAGGTGAGTTTGTTGTTACCCATGTGTAGGTGTGTAATGAAAATGCCCTCACTAGTAAGCCCTAAGCCGCAAGTTACAGTTCAGCATATGTTCAACATCTGTATGGCAGCATTTATCCGCAAGGAACATTTGAAAGTGCTTGGTAGATCCACTAGCAAGCTATGCTATCACTGTATTCACAAAGTTCTTGTATGTCCTCTAACCCAATCTAGGCCGGGGGGGGGGCCTCGGAGGCCCCCCCTCAACATATCGTGCGATATTTTCGCCGCGCGAAATTTTTTGACCGCGCCGTTCAGTGACTTTTTACCTTTAAGTCTTGCGCAACTTTTGAGACCAATTTTGCGTCACCCGGGTACGTGGTTCAGAAATTACGCAACATTATGTTAGTGCATGTCAGACCAAAAATTGCTCAAAAACGTGATTTCGTGTACTAAGTCAATGCAAATTGTGTTATCATCCAAAATTCATAAATGCATGATTACTTTTAGGTTTGCTGGTCTAAATGTATTTTATGCTTTTTATGATCACAGAAGAGTCCCCAACAAATTTCATTGAAAAAACAATGAAAAACAAAAGGTCGAAAAACAAAAAAATACATAAGAAATTCCAAAAAACAATATAATACATAAGAAAATGATTTGATATCGCAATTTTTTTCATGTACACTTGCTAAGAACACCACAAAGAGTTTCTATACCAAGAATTAGTACATTTGGAGCTTTATTTAGGGAGTTACAGGAAAAATTATGATTTTGCATACTAATTAAATTAGTATAATCACTTAATAGCAATTCGCATGCAATAAATCACTATGCAATCTTGTAGATTATGTCCCAGGCAACCTGCGTGCTGATTTTCGGCGCGATCGCGCGGTTGACGGCCGAGATCTTACAGGGGGAGGCCCCCCCCCCGGCCATATGAACTCCCAAAATACCCCGGCCTAGATAGGGTTAAAAGATGTCTCATATACAGTCTTCTTTTGTTATATCTCATCGGATGCCTGAAATCTGATAATTTCAGTTTGCAAGGATTATTTTTCTCTATTCAATCCCCCCTTCTGAAATGACAGGTAGTTAATGTTTGGAGTGAGACGAATGGCCTTTATAATCAAGGTTGCAATGGTTTTTTAATCTTTTTGTGTACCTATCCTCTGCAGTGATGTTAGAATTTCTTCACCTGATATCAGAAGCTGAAGATATACAATCGAGCTTTTTAAAACTGAGCAGAGAGCATGTCAAGATGGAATGAGGGAGCATTGTTCTGAAATTGTATTGAAAAAACAAACCCAAGGGCCCGTATACTGAAGTGGGGTTTAACTTAAACTCGGATTTAAAGTTGTGGTTTAACTATGAGAAGCAAATAGTATAATTTTTTTTTGTTAAGTTGTATGTTGTATGTGGAGGAGCCGTGGTGTAGTGGTTCTGACTCTCGCCTTGTAAACAGAGGGTCGTGTGTTCGAATCCCACCGCGGTCTGGCGTCCTTTGGCAAGGCGTTAATCCACACTTTGCCACTCTCGACCCAGGTGCTAAATGGGTACCCGGTAGGATGTGAAAGTCATTGTAGCTTGTCCAGTATTGTGTGCGCCTCACAGGCGACTGACTGGAATACTCCCCTGGGAGTGGAGGATGTGCACACATTGTGTGCGGGAATGACTGATTGAATCCGATGACCGGGGTAATAATAATATATCTGTAAAGCGCTTAGAAACGTCGTTCCGATGGATTAAGCGCTATATAAAAGCGGATTATTATTATTATGTTTCTTGCGTTTATTCTGCTCTTTCCTGATTCATCATTGGTGAAGACAATCATCTAAGTAAACTTCCTTGACGATGAATGATTTGAGTGCCAAATGAGCTGAAATATGATATCTCTACTGTTGGTGATTTATGTAACGATGGGCTATCCATACTTAGACCACAACTTTAAACCTGCGTTTAAGTTAAACCCCGACTTAAGAATTCGGGCCAAGGTTCCTGATTCCTCTAGGAATTTTTATCAACCCCTGAGGGGCATTTCATGAAAGGTGTAAGCACTGACCAGCTCTATCAATTTCGATGACATCCTTTGTTTTGGACGGCTGAGAGGCACTGGCATCTATTACTATGGTTACTCTCAAAGAAAGTCAACTTGTCAGTGCTTACAACTTTATGATATGAAACAGTCCCCTGTTGTCTGGTATATTGTCAGAGCTTGCTAACTAATCTTGGTTTTGATTTGCTGCAAATTAAAGCAAAGGGGTCAGAATGTTATGGCATTTGTGGGCAAATGACAACTTGTCAGTGCTTAAAACTTAATAAAAAAATCAGATGAATATCATTTGATTTCAGACCATGTGGGTTGTGAATTCATTTTTATTGCAATGTGTTCTAATTTCCTTTTATTTATTTTCCTTTCCCATTGTAGATCCGTCGTCACTGGGGTGGTGGACAGGTCGGCAGCAAGAGCCAGGCCCGCATCGACAAGCTAGAGAAGGCCAAGTCCAAGGAACTGGAGGCTAGAGCATAAGAACCATTCCTAGAGCATAACTTACAGACTGACAAAATGTGGTTCAACCCTTACCATAGAGAAACTCAGTAAAAAAACACAAACATCCCCATTATTTTTGGAAGGCAAGCATTACATTCAGGCTATATCAACTTAATATTGATGACCATAATCAGATCGGATTACAGGCAAGTTTCCTGATGGACTCATTTAGTGAAGGGCACCTTCGAAATATCTTCTCCATTTTCTTGACTGGAAGCATGATACAGTACATCTCTGCTATGTAATAAGCATGGAATAAATGACCATAGCATACACAAGTCAGATTAGAGTTTGGAATTTGTGTTTTGTCAGAATATGTCATCCACTGTGTGTGTGTGTGTTTATATGTTGTTGAGTGGTGATTGTGAAAATATGCCTAGACCAACTGGGATGGTTCCAAATATTGCTGTAGCCAGGCATGGTAGAAAAGTTTATATTACTTTTGCATGCCTTTTCGCAACATGTTTTGTATTTCGCGTATAAAATTCTTTAACCCTTATCAAACTGGGGGGGGGGGGGGATAAATTTGACCCTCCTAAACAAATTTTGTCGCTATGCCGCCACACAAATTTTTTTAACCACGCTGTTCAAAGACTTTACTTTCAAGTCTTGCATATCATTTTGAAAACAAATTTGTGATGCCCGGGTACGCGGTACCTAAATTACACAATATTGTCAGTCCCAAAATTGCTCAAAAACGTGATTCTGTGTACAAAGTCAATGCAAATTGTGTTCTTCAACCAAAAATCATAAATGTATGATTATTTTTACTTTTGTTGTTTTAGATGGATTTATTTTATGTTTTTTCTGATCGCAAGTGTTGTTCCCCCCAAAACAAAGAAATACATAAAAAAAATACATAGGAAATAATTTTTTGTAGATTTTTGTTGAAAATGTAAAAATTGACATGTTCACCAAAAATTAGCATTCTACTAGCTATATAAAGCGAGTTAAGGGCGAAAAAAAAATTGGGGGCCAATTTCTTACCCATATTTGCATAATTGATTAATGAAAAATATAAGCGATCAACTTTTTTAAAATTTCACCATACAGTCTTCGAGTTTACATCCGGCTCTACGTGCGTGCAAATTTTCGCGGCGATTGCGAGATCTGGGGGGGGGGTGTCAAATTGACCATCTCATTATATGTTGGTCCGAAATGGCCCACAAAGATGGGGTCAAGAAATTATACTGTAAGTAGGACAAAAATGTGACCAATGGGAGAGAAGTCTGTTAGAGAGGGGATTCTGAATGGGTAAACTGCCAATTCGTTTTCTGCCGTCTCATCTGCTCACCACATGGTCGACCTTCATTTAGTCTAATGCATACCATACATCAACATTTCGTCCAACAACCATTTGGTCCAATCATCACTTTTTCTAATCACCAATTCGTCTATGACCATCTCGTCGCATAACCTGTTAGTCTAATATCCATCTTATTTTCATTCATTTCGCCTATTTGACACTAATTCCAAGTAGATCAAATGGTATATGGACTAAATGGCTGTTGGACCAACTGGTTATTAGATGAAATGGCATTAGACCATGTGGATAGTGGACTAACTGATGGGAGACCAAATGCGCTCGTATTTATTGTTTAGTAATATACCTATCCCGTTCAAAATTACTAAAAGTGCTTAGAAATACAATGTAATTTCTTAGGTCGGAAAGTCAAATTATCAGCTCGCGTTATTTGATTGTTGAAATATTTATCGTCTTTATATGGGTAACTGCACAGTGTCCTTAACATGCCACCTTGTTGATCAGGCCAGAACGTATATTAAAAAAAATTCTTGACGAGGAATTCATTCTTGACAGTTATTTTTAAAGAATGTATTCATTATAATCGTGTATCTGAATATGAAAACGGCCCAAATGCTATTTTTGGAAAAAATTGAGTATCTGAGTTATACAATGACTCATCTTGTTTATAAACGATAAATCTTAAATCATCTGAGATATGCCTCAAATAAAGGAGGAAAATCTGATACGAGTGGAAGAAAGCCCAAGTCCTGGACTTCGGCTTTTTACATTCATATCATAGCGCCCTCTCTCTTCTACTTACTACAGAAGTCTACCATGTGTATGAATGTAAGAATAACCCTAGTCCGTATGATTTAAAAACGACCCAGGTCCACCAGACAAAAGCCCCGCCCATAAATATCATATTAATGTTCATTAAATATGTTCACGTAAATTTGTTTTATGATGTTCTTTGATATATTTCAACTGCCCAAATTAAAAAAATATCCTGTTTTTTTTTCAATTTTCTCGAAATGACCTATGGACTTGGGCCTTTTTTATATGCAAGTCATGTGATTCCTTGTCACTGCAAAGAATTATAAAGAAAACCCCAAAAAATGAATAATACAGCTCTTGCAAGTTTTTCCAGAACACATGAATATTGCAGCTCTTGTAAGGTTTTCTATGACAAGGGTTTCAATTACGACACTAGTTTTTTCTCGAACGAATAAATTTGTTGCAATTAGCATAACAGAAAGATTCAGTGAGCTAATTAACATATAGGCCTACGTGCAATACATAGATTTTTTTGTCACTGTACTGTCTAAAAAGCTTGAAAACAAGAATATTGCAGCTCTTCATTTATGATTTTTTATGAAGTGGAATCATTCATTTAGGAAACTTTTATGAATAAGCATAATCAGCATTGTTTTAGCTAGTTAACTTACATATGTTATATATAGAATATTGATATGTGTAGTCAATTGCAGCTCTAAAAAACATGCGCAACTTGATTTTCAACCAATCAACAGCGCGCATTTGGGACTTGCGATTGATTTTTCGGCTTGCGTTTGAACGCAACTCTCTCTTCAACGGGCCCCAGTTTCAACCAGCAAGATTTGTTATCTATTCAAGTGGTGCAAATTATATCTATTCATGTTCTGCCATGAACGTAAATCTACAAGGATTTTTCTTTTGTTCAGGAAAATGACCTATTCATTCACCCCTAGAGAGATGAGATCAAGATGAGATAAAGGATTTCAAAAATATATTTTGATTCATTTCCTTTGTAGATATCATTAGGTGGCCTAGTAATCATTCAATCAATTTGTCATCAATCAGGCATCAATCAACCAATCATCCTATCAATCAATCAATCAACCAACCAATAATCCATCCATCAATCAATCAATCAATCAACCAACCAACCAATCATCCATCTATCAATCAATCAATCAATCAACCAATAATCCATCCATCAATCAATCAATCAATCAATCAACCAATCATCCATCCATCAATCAATCAATCACTCAACCAACCAACCCACCCCCACCCATCCATCCATCAACCAATCAGTCATCAATCAATCAATCAATCAGTTTTTAAGTTTGATTAAAGATATCTTTTGTCAATTTTCTCAAGCCTTCAATTTTAAATTTAGGTGTGATATATCGGCCTGTAAGTTGTAAGCTGAAAATCTAAAAAAAAAAAGAAATCAAAAGAGAGAATGAAGAATATAGTGACTGGACTACATATTCAACGTAATATGGTAATAACGAATCTTGGATTGAGAAGTTTACTGATGAGTGCTGAAAAAGGGCTCATATCTTTATGTTCGATGAACAATTATCGCTTAAAATTTGAGCCAGTTGTATAAAACATATGCTTTAATAGTGCAATCGAATCGAATTAACGCACAAATCCAATAACGTCATCTGGTGGGTGTTTCATAAAAGTTGTCATTACGGACTAAATTGTCAGTGCTGACAATTTCAGTAAAATCGTTGGTTTTGATTGGCTGAAAGGCACTAGCTGGCCTCTGACTGTTACTATATGATAACTGTCGGAGAAAGACAACTTGTCAGCGCTGACAACTTTCATGAAACGTTCCCTGCATGGGACCGTTTTTTGGTCAATGGTCGCATACAAAGAAATTTGTTTTCTAATCATGGCTTTAACAATAAGTATACACATTGATCAAAAGTGCAATATATCTCAACAATATTGAAAGCTTTACACATTTAATACCCATAAAAAGTCATACAATATATCCATTAGCAAGCAGGGAAAGCCGCTTAAGTCGCTTTATCACCAACTTAATTCTTCTTCTTGTGTGGTTTGGCTGGCAACCAGTCGAGAAATGACTATTTTGTTTGGAGATTTTTTTTCTTTGAAAGGATGAATAGGTTCTTGATTTTCTCCATTTTTTCTGTCTATTTTATTTCATTTTTTCCTTTTCTTCTTTTAATTTCCTCCCCACTTTTTCTTGTTTCTTTTGTTTTGATTTCTTTCCTTTTTCTATTTCCCTTTTCTTTTATTTTCTGTTCTATTTTCTTTTCTTTATTTTCTTTTCTTTTCTTATTCTCTTCTGAATGTACTCTCTTTTCTTTTCTTAACTCTATTTTGTCTTATTCTTTATCCTCTTTAAATAATAATGGATATTTAGGGGCGCTACAGCAGAGGAAATAAAAATGAACTAGATTTGGGACCAGAATAAAAGGGGGTGAAAAGTGCAGGAAAAGAAAAGAGCAAAAAAGGGGCTTACATTATTATGCTGTCAGAGCATTAATTGTCCAACGTCGAAACTGTGTCCGAGAGATCGAGACTCTTGATTTTGGAAGCTTCGCACTCGAACACAAAGAAATCACTCAACCACATCACCTATTCACTGTCTCGAGAATTTCGGTGGGGATTTTTTTGTACGTCCCCATCAGTGACTCATATCACGATCCCGATCACGATATATGGCGGTATTGTCATGATTAGCATGATTAGATATGTGCTGTTCTCTCCCGGTGTTCTCTCATTGTCGCGTTATGTGTTATTCATAAACAACGTACTTCGTTGCTGAATTACGTTTTGTACAAAGACGGAACGTCGCTGCTGTTCTAACCGCACCTTCGACATGCAGTTAAGGAATTATTTCATAAGATATCTTTCGGGAGAAGGATTGGATACAGAACCCTTTCGTCTACAACCAAGTCAAGGTGTATGAGTAGGCCTATCATGTAGGTCCATAGTGGTATGGGTATGAGCACGGTTTTCGTCGGAAGACTCAGTTATACTGTACTCCACATCTGCACAAATGCATTGGGAAAAGTGTTACTACACAGGCCCGGGAAACGACACTGGTTCACACGCTGCTGTACCGTGAGGCAGGGCCCGTATATCAAACAAATTTCAACAATCCGCGAATTACTACATTGACATGTGTACATGGAAATTGCAAAGGGTATTAGGGTAATTGATCATGGAATAGAAGACCTTTACCAGGATGAATATCAAGAAGTTATGTAAAACGAGTGAAATATAGCCTCCAGAGGGTGTTTATATACCTAAATCACATATATCAAATATATAAGGAAGTTCGACACCATGGTTCTAATGTGGAAAAGGGAAGTCTTTGTGGTCAAACCACATTATCTAGATGTTCCACAAGGAATGTCTAAGGCGGCCAAATATCTCGATAATCTTAGAGCAAGTATGGTTGAAGAAGATACTGAGAACTTCTCTCCATTACTAACGTCTTTAAGAAATGGTCACCTTGATGAAGTACGAAACCTAGTCAGTCAAGGGGCGAACGTGAATCAGGGTGACGCCCGGGATGATGCTGAAGCTAGCTGGACGCCGTTAGTGATCGCAGCAAAGACCGGCAGAGTGGAGCTGTTGAAATTTCTCATCGATCAAGGGGCTGATATTAGAAAGTCTGTTAAAGGATTGACTGCTTTGCACTTTGCCGCTTTCTTTGGTCATCTTGATGCTATCAAATATCTGATTAGTCAAGGGGCTGAGGTGAACGGGGAAGGCGATACTGGAGCCACTGCAATACATACGGCTGTTATATATGGCCATCTTGATGTCATCAGATATCTTATCCATCATGGAGCGAAGGTGAACAAAGGAGACAACAATGGTGTGACTGCATTACACACTGCTGCTTACAATGGTCATCTTGATGTCACCAAATATCTGATCGGTCAAGGGGCTGATGTGAATAAAGGAAATGACAATGGTTCGACTGCATTACACGTTGCTGCAATGAATGGTCATCTTGATGTCACCAGATATTTAATCCACCAGGAAGCCAAGGTGAACAAAGGAGATAACAATGGTGTGACTGCATTACACTTTGCTGCAAGTAATGGTCATATTGATGTCACCAAGTGCCTGATCAGTCAAGGAGCTGAAGTGAATAACGAAGACAACAATTGTTGGACTGCGTTGCACGTTGCTGCTGAGAATGGTCATCTTGATATCATCAAATATCTTATCAGTCAAGGAGCAGATGTGAAGAAAGGAGATAAAAATGATTGGACTGCAATACAAATTGCTGCCCAGAATAGTCATCTTGATGTCATCAAATATCTTATCAGTCAAGGAGCTGACGTGAATAAAGGAAATGACAAAGACGTGACTATATTACAAATTGCTGCTAAGAATGGCTATCTTGAGATCACCAAATATCTGATCAGTAATGGGGCTGAAGTGAATAAAGGATATAACGATGGTATGACTGTATTACACTTTGCCGTTCTGAATGGTCATCTTGATGTCGTGAAATATTTGATCAGTCAAGGTGCTGAAGTGAATAAAGAAGACAATGATGGCGTGACTGCATTACACATTACTGCTTTCTATGGTCATTTGGATGTCATCAAATATCTGATCAGTCAAGGGGCTGAAGTGAATAAAGGAGATAACAAATGTTGGACTGCATTACACATTGCTGCTCAGAATGATCATCTTGATGTCATCAAATATCTGATCAGTCAAGGGGCTGAGGTGAATAAAGGAGATAACAAATGTTGGACTGCATTACACATTGCTGCTCAGAATGATCATCTTGATGTCATCAAATATCTGATCAGTCAAGGGGCTGAGGTGAAAAGGGAAAACAACATTGGTGCGACGGCACTACACATTGCTGCTCAGAATGGTCATCTTGACGTTACCACATATCTGATCAGTCAAGGGGCTGAGGTGAATAAAGGAGCTAACTATGGTTCGAGTGTATTACACAGTGCTGCTTACAGTGGCCATCTTGATGTCGTCAAATATCTGATTAGTGAAGGGGCTGAGGTGAATAAAGGAAATGAAAACGATGTGACTGCATTATACATTGCTGCTGAGAATGGTCATCTTGACATCACCAAATATCTGATCAGTCAAGGGGCTGAGGTAAAAAGAGAAAATAATGGTGTGACTGCATTGCACACTGCTGCTGAGAATGGTCATCTTGATGTCATCAGATATCTGATCAGTCAAGGGGCTAGGGTGAATAAAGGAGATAGAAATGGTGTGAGTGCAATACACAGGGCTGCTAAGAATGGTCATATTGATGTTGTCGAATATCTGATCAGTCAGGGGGCTAGGGTGAATAAAAGAGATAACAATGGCGCGACAGCATTACACACTACTGCTTTCTTTGGTCGTCTTGATGTCATAAAATATTTGATCAGTCAAGGGGCTGAGGTTAAACAAGGAGATGACAATGGTTTGACTGCATTACACATTACTGCTAGCTTCGGCCATCTTGATGTAACCAAATATCTGATCAGACAAGGGGCTGAAGTGAATAAAGGAGATAACAATTGTTGGACTGCATTACACAGGGCTGCTAAGAATGGTCATCTTGATGTCATCATTTTTCTAATCAGTCAAGGGGCCGAAGTGAATAGAGGAGATAGAAATGGTTGGACTGCATTACACTTGGCTGCTCATGATGGTCATCTTGAAGTCATTAAATACCTGATTAGTCAAGGGGCTGAGGTGAAAAAGGGAAACAACGTTGATGCGACTGCATTACACATTGCTGCTCAGAACGGTCACCTTGATGTCATCATATACCTTATCTGTCAAGGGGCTGGGGTGAATAAAAGAGATAACGATGGTAGGACTGCATTACACATTGCTGCTAAGAATGGTCATCTTGAGGTCATCAAATGTCTTATCAGTCAAGGGGCTGAGGTGAATAAAGGAAATGACAACGATGTGACTGCAATACATGTTGCTGCTGAGAATGGTCATATTGACATCACCAAATATCTGATCAGTCAAGGGGCTGAGGTGAATAAAGGAGATGACGATGGTTTGAATGCACTACACAGAGCTGCTTACAATGGTAATATTGATGTCAGCAAATGTTTGATTGGGCAAGGGGCTGAGGTGATAACGGAAAACAACATTGGTGCGACTGCATTGCACATTGCTGCTCAGAATGGTCATCTTGACGTTACCAAATATCTGATCAGTGAAGGGGCTGATGTGAATAAAGGAGATATCAATGGTAGGACTTCATTACACTTGGCTGCTCATAATGATCATCTTGATGTCATTAAGTACCTGATTAGTCAAGGGGCTGAGGTGAAGAGAGGAAATAACAATGGTGTAACTGCATTACATATTGCTGCTTATAATGGTCGTCTTGAGGTCACCAAATATCTAATCAGTCAAGGAGCCGAAGTGAACTCGAAGAATGAAAACGGTTGGACTTCTTTAGACTTTGCTATTTCCAAAAATCATATTGATGTCGTTCAATTTCTTATGGCTGAAGGTGCAATTGTCCATATACTTCGTGAGCAGGGAGTCTTATACGTGGTAATTCCCTTGGTCAACACTGCAAGGCCTCTCAATGCCACTTCGAATACCGAGGTAATTAATTTTTTGACTTATAGAATTCAATGTGGTGTAATTCTCAGGGCAAAAATTAAAGGGGAGCATAGGCGGGTGGGGCAATAGCAATATTGACGTTTTAAAACTCAGGGGCCCCCATCCTTTGATCCGCCCCTGAAACTGTCTTGCTTGCGCCAAACAAATCGAAATTCGACACATTGCAGAATTACGATTCGAGTAATCCCAAACGTTTGAATCTCTTTTTTTTTTAAATAACGTTATTATTGATATGTGCTGAGTCAGTAAATAGGCATTTTAATGCAAGTATGAGGACAATTAACAGGGGCAAAGGGATAATTTTTAGGGGTGGTTGTTAGATTGTTAACAAGCAAAGAAAGGTTTTCATGACGAAATGAATCGGATTTCGATCAGGACATACTTTAAAAGCAACTTAAAAAGAGCGATTGCTCTCATATGAAGGAGATTTAGGTCAAATCTCTGTATTTTAGCATTCCAAACTGATTTCCAGGTGTTCTGTGTACGGTGTAACATATTATAGCACGAGATATACGATGTTTTTGTGCTCGTCATTGCAAAGCTAAAGTCACTGATCTTGACCAATCCAAGATAACAAGATAATATTGAAAATTAATTTAATCTCTTTTATGGGTTTCATTTGTGTCTATTCTTGTTTTATTCACGACTGCATTTGAACCCCCACGGGGGGGGGGTCGATCATCACCCCATCCACGGCTGTAAGATTAGTTTACTGGTTTTGTTTTATTCAGATTTCAGACGAGTTATACTATGGAAACCTATCACCGGAGAAGGCTTTGGTGTTCTATCCCCCGGACAATGGAGCAGAGACAGATACGGAAGATAAATCAGGCAAACTACCTCTCCGCTATGTCGAGGATGAAGCGGTGAAAAAGATGATCTTGTCGAGGTATTTTCTTCATCAGTAAACCTTTAAGCTTCTGTTTTCTTAATATGCACACTTTTTTTCTAATTAACCGATTCTATAATAGATTTTGGAGAATTATTCCAATGAATGGAAAAAATATGTTAAACATTAAATGTATAATAACATTCGAATCCCTAGTTTTATCTTGACAGTTCAAAAGTTTAGAGTACTGATTAAACAATAAGAAAAACAATCATAGCTCTTATATTGACTGCATACTTTGTGAATGGTGATATTACAAGATCTCGTGACTATTACATGGTTCTTTGATGTCTTATCTCTATTTTCTTATTTACATATCTTTCATCTTTGGATGTAACTGCCTTCTAACAGAGTAAAATCTATGAATCAGTTCGTGCCAGTGTTATGTCTTGATACTTTGTAAATATTTTTTTTTTACTATAGTCACGTTTCATTTACTTTCAGAACAAATTTTTCTGAAAAGGCTCATTATAATCAAGGTAAGAGCATTTTTAGATGCACGGAAAAGATCACTTACGAAAATGATGGCTCAATGGTACCGCTTTGAGTTCACAAGAGCTAATTAAAAGTTGTTATACCCTTTATTTTTGCTGATATTTTTTTACTATTATAATTATTGTTATATTTATCCATTCATTTATTTATTCATTTGTTTATTATTATTATTGTTTTTATTATAATTACTATTATTATTTTCATGTATCCATATTCATGAACTTGATAAGCCAGACAAAATGAATTGTCTGTATGCGTGTGTAGGTGGGTCTCAGTGTGTGTGCGGGCCGGGTGATAGACATCCAAATTTTATCTGCAACCATAAAGTTTTGAGCACGTGTTCGTTAAAGGTCATTGTCGTGTCATTCTCTGAATAAGGCTCATTATGCATGATCGTTTTTATTCACACTTCTTGACACATACACTAGCATCTACAGATAGCCCCTTGGAATCAAGAATGTCTACTGAGGCGATTTCAGAGCATTTCACGACACCCCAGGATGATCCAAACTCTGAAGATAAGAAGGAGCAGAGCGAGAGGAATGAAACTCAAAATCAAACCACAGAAAGAGAACAGGATCATACTGATGATGAACAAGATGACCTGATCCAACTGGAAAAGCATGGCATTACGGTCAGGATTTCGAAATATGAAATTTACCGCGCAAAGGACATCACCGTGGAAGTGATTGAAGACGTCCCACCTGAGCTAGAGCTGAAGGAGACAGAAGCCGTCATTGCGGTTGGACTGAAGATGTCGCCTTCTGATGCAATCTTTGACAGTCCTGTGAAAGTAACGATGCCCCATTGCGGTGCATTCTCAAAGCCAAAGGATGCAGAAGTCTACATCCATTATCGCAACAACGGTACTCTTCCGATTTCTATTTTGCCGTTTCCCTTCCACCGAGATTTTCCCCGTTCACATTTCTGAAAAATGGAGTAAAAATATTGCAGAAAATATATTTTTTATTTTAAAGTTCTAGTTCATATTGATGACCAAAACAGATAGACACCATTTGAAATATATGAAGGAGTAGAATACGGCATAAGTCGCAGAGCAGGGTGAGCGGAATGAAACTCAAAACTAAACTAAAGAGAGGAGGAAATCGTTATTCATATGGGATATTTACCATGATCACCCATTTATTGCAAGCCTCGATAGTAAGCTTCTTGCGCTTTTCACTGACCTGAACTGTGACGACATCTTATGTGGGTTGAGTGCTAATTGCTTTTGTTTGTACATAGCATAGGACATATTATTTTGGGGGTCTTTTTGACTAGGAATTTAAAAATTTAAACAGATAAAACAATTTGAACAGATAAAAGATATATCAAAACCAAATCCGCAGAACATTTTTTGGTCAGCTTACTTGCTGGTTAGTCGTAAAATACTCTCTCCGTGTATATCTGCATTTAGATTGTAAGATATTAGGCTGACATAGAAATTGTAACCAAAAGAGAGGGAAAACACAAATATCGCATAGAGCTGCAGGTTTCCGTCAAATTAAACACTAGGAATTTACAAAAATACTATACAAATCATGCTATTTTAAATCAAATATTTTATCTGCATAATTTATATTAACATTTTTTTTATGTCGCATCAAACGCATGTAATCACAACTTCTTCCACGTTAGATGACGTCATAGAATCTTCGCGTTAAGAAGAACAAAAACCAAACAAAAATAAACAAAAGCATCGAAACTAAACAAAAAAAAAACATTTCCGAGGCTCGCGAATTTGAGTATTCCACATTTTGTATGAAAACGTAAAAATATTTTTTAAAAGAATGAAACTTTAATCTTTGTATTCCGTAGATTAACAATTTTCCACTTTTATTTCATCTGTGACTCTTGTTTCCTGCTTTCGATAAGGCGTTGGAAGAAGGCCACTGAAATATATTCAGGACGTTTGGACCCCTTTTAACAGCACATATCTTTTGCTATCTTTTTGCTTCGTGGTTGACACACTTAAAAAAATTAATACAGATTCTACAAAGTTTACTGCAATTCTTTGTGCCAGCACGAGTAACGTGAGATGTGTTGTGAGAGATCGCGATCTGGACATCTACGTCAACCACTTCTCAGAATATTGGATTGTTGCTAAAATACGACGGATATTTATTGGCAAACGTGTTGTCTGTACACCAATCATTCCTGTGTCAGCACCTAGAAATCGCCTGCCCGTTATGTGGGTCAATGTCAGGGACCAAAATATTGCAGAAGGACAGGTTAGTCTTATCTTTTTTTTTATATCATACTTTATTCAAAACTACTCTCTGAAATACTAGTAAGAGGATTAGGCCTACTGTACAATTCATTTAAGACCAACCTTTACCACCGTATATTTACCATGATTTTATTTGTGAAGGTGTTCACTATGATTTTCCTTTATGTTTGCACGTTGAATACAGATTAGAAAATTCTTTAAGCTTTTGTCGAGTGCCTAGTAACATCAACTTTGTTTCAGCTTATTATTGGTAAACCATTTTCCCGCTACATGTAGACCAATTCGCATATCATTTTGTAATTCATCAATATTTCTTGCTCTAAAAAGCAAGACGGTATCATCAGCATGCATATGTACTTTGCATTCGAAATCAGTAAAAGCCAATGGAAGACTATTGATGTAAATCGTAATGGTTAGTTTCGGTCATTATCGCTCATTTGGTTTGCGTAGCAGACGATGCTAGCCTGCTAGTATACACTCTAAAAACAAATCAGTCAAAAATGACTAGGTAATATGGTCAGCTGGATGCAATTATTATTCTAGTCATATTTGACTATTTTCTAGTCACATGTTACTAGAACAGAGTTATTTCTAACTAGTCAAAAATATATGTCAGAAATGTGAATATCAGTGATTACCCTATCAGTTGCTCCCAGCTGACTACTGGTCTAGTCAATTTGACTGATTTGTTTTAAGAGTGTATAGTATATTTACGCAGACCCTATTACAAATAAAAATCAATTCCGGACTCGATATCTGCTTCCTCAAACTGTAGCTATCATATGAATATTAGTAGGCAAAGTTTTATAGTGGAAGAACATTTTTACTTTCAACATTAAATTATTTAATTAAGTTTAATTTAGACTGTATTAATTGTTCCAAATGAAAAGGGTCTAGAAGCGGAAACTATCATACGTTAGTCACGTCACATTGTACACAGAAATATGCCATGTTCTGCCTGCTCGATCTCAAAGTTTCGGGGGAAATGAGATGTAACCATTATACCAGTCATACAATATTATACATCAAACTGTAGATAATCTATTTAGCATTGAGATGACAATCAATCTCGACCTCTTTGACCCTAAGGGATATTCCACTCGGAAAACAAAGGTGCCACGGTCTCGAAAATATGGGTGATTTCAGACCGTTTGCCATAGCAAGAGTTCTGAACATGGACACTTTCAAATGAGCGGCGATTGTAATAATTGTAGTTGTAATAATGTTTACATCAAATTAATGGAATCGGATACAATTTTCACTCTATTTTCAATCTGGTGTGAGATTATTAATAATTATAAAGATATACCCGAATTTCTGCAATATCACGTCCATGAAAAACACTGTTCCCTGTGTTGAAGCTGTGTGTGTGGACTTTCGGACACTCAAATGCACACGAACAACCATTATGTACAAAAATTAACGGCCATAATATTGAGCCTTGAGGCACTGGGGCAAGTAAAGACATGCGATCATCTATATTGTGCTCTCTGATCTGAACCACTGTATCTCGACCTTTGACACCAGTATGACATAATTTTTCTAATAGTATAATGATGGTCAATTGTGTCAAATGCCTATTCAGATCAACCAAACTTGCTCCAGTGACGAAACCGTCGTTTTTACCTCTAAGAATGTGATCAGTACATGTATCAGTGCAGTTTGGGTTGAATGATACAGTCTCGTAACAATATTTTCTTTGGAGAAATTTGTAGAGTTGATTATGAACCGCCCTTTCTAATATTTTGGATACAACGGGAAGGACGGATATAGGTCTGTAGTTTCCGATGTCTTCTTGATCACCACTCTTACAAACTGGAGAAACTTTTGCTATTTTCTATTTATCAGGAAATGTTTGTAAGTAATGTCAGTGATTTCGCAATAATGGGACATGCAAATTTTAGAAGCCTGGGGGATATTCCATTGATTCCTGTAGCTTTATCCGATTTCATAGCTCTTGTATCCTTTTTCACAAACGCTATGCTCATTGGTTCAAATGTAAAGTTATCCCCTAGATTTTCAGGATCGTCATCAAATATCGAATGATCGATTTCATCATCATTAAATCCGGCAGCAAGTTTCTTTCCAATATGAACAAAGTATTCATTGAACTCATCTGCCAAAAGTTTATTATTATGTTGTATCGGCATAGTTCTGACTTTAGACATAGATAGCGCTTCTTTTGTTATTATTTTGTGCACTGTCGTCATTTTATCTTCCTTTGTGTCTTTTGTTTGTTTGCGTGACTGCATTAGAGTTATTGTTCTCTTTACGCTGTGCTTTAAGTTAACATTAAGCTTGATTTAGTTGCTGATGAACTTGCGGCCGTAAGTCTGCACAACTAAACATCTAAGCAACTCGCTGTGTGTATGTGTTTGTGAGGGTGTGTGTGGGTGAGTGTGTGTGGAGGTTCATTCGTGTTGGCGAGGGTGTGTGTGTGTGTGAGTGTGTGCGGAGGTTCATTCGTGTTGGCGAGTGTGGGTGTGTGTGTGTGTGTAGTACTAAATCAATGGAGGGATGGGGATGAATCACTTGTGAATCTGCACTCCTGATTCCTGACATAGTCAGAACTCAAAGTATCTGAATTCAAGCTTAGTGTTAAATTTAAATTTAAATAAAAATACATATGCATAATATTGAATAGAAAAATACAATCCTACCACACCGTGTACACTTATGGGACGTTGCAAGAAACTTGCAATCTATTGCAAGTCTATTTTCATTCCCGAAATCAAGCACATGCTGTGCAATCAATTGCAAATTTGCGATTAATTGCTAATCTGCTCCATGAAATAAGGAGTGTAATCCGATTCAAAAAAGTAAAAAGTGATGATTAAATCAACTGTAAAATTGCAACAGAATATTTGCGATTGATGTTACGTTTACGTAACACGTGATGTAAACCAAACTCGTAATGGCAGCAAACAATTTTTTTATGAGAAAGTACTAAGAAGCAGGATAAGTTTTCACGAAATCACCGTAGTTCCAGATCTGGTAAACTAAATCTATGAAATCATAAAATAGAAGGTGAAGAAACACTGAAGGTCGCCGACAATGAGAAGTATATGTGGGGAAGTGTGTGCATGGAAAAAAAGACCCGATAACTGGTTGGAATGTCATGCTTGTTTGGCTTCTTTCTTTGCAATTATCTTTTTTTTTACCGGACTAATTTGGAGCATGTTTCATATTTATGCACACAAACACTTTGGCGGTCATATAATTGGATTCGGTTCAACCTCATTTTCGAGATCGTTACCACAACTGACATTTATCTTTCTTTACCAAGAATTGTAGAGAACAGAAATTATTATTCTAGTTAGTTCCTAGGATATGTCCTGACTCATGAATGATCTAATATAGAATAGAATGTATAGAATAGAAATATTCAAAAAAAGATAAGCAGGTTCTAACTATGCCACATTATTTATTCTAATACGGTTTATTAAAACAAGGATCTACTATAATTCAAGAGACATTCATTTCAAAACTATAGAAATTGTTCTTTTTGTTTAGTATTTTTCTTTTAAAACCGGTGTTACTGTGTTCGCCACTTTCTCTCGAAATATAAATGTTGATACCTCTTTTCTGACTTTGCATTTTCATCGTTGTTTTTAAAGGTTCCAAAGGGATATGAGGTCCCGATTCCTGGAGAGCAATTCTTAATCAGGTGGAAGTCAGGGGGATTACAAATTTCTTGTAAAGAAAGTACGTTGAAAGACAAGCCCCAGGTAATATCATTTTGGACTTTCAGGGGGGGGGGGGGGCTAAAACAGAAGTACATGGTCCTAGGACGTTGGATGCTGCAAAATTTTCTTTGGGGTGCTACATGTATCGTTGTGCATAGGCAGCACCCCCATATACATGTATTCTGGAAGATACATGTATGTAAAAAATGTAAAAATCTAACCAAAATGACCTTCTTTTTCTTGTGAACCCCCTTTTTTGCTTTTCTAATTTATCGGGCCCAATTGTACCTCCATTTGTAGTGAAAAACTTTTTTGTTTTGTTTGCTTTTCAAATCTACATCAGTACCCCCAATAAAAAAATCGTTCTCAGGTCCCTGCAGAAGTTATCGCAAATGTAAAGTTACGTAACCTATAAGTCTTATCTAATCGCATATAATATCACATATTTGTATACCAGGCAAGGTCACATAACGTTTTCTTCCAATATCCCCAAAATTAATTGAGTATCTATCGAATGGAAAAAAAAATCACTCGCAGAAAGTGCTTTCTAGAGCTAATTTCAAAATAGCTTATTGATAGAAATTGCAATACGAGTTTTCCTTCAAACTGTGTGTATAATTTTGTTGTAGATTGTCCAGGAAAGGGAATTTCGTCATCTCACTGAGCACAAAGTAATGTTCGAAGTGGATACACCAAATATCACTGAGAATGAAGTCAACCTACACATCACCCTAAAACAGAATACAACGAAGATGCTCATAGTTCCAATGTCATTAAATGGTATAAAATAGTTGTGTTGGTACACGATTTCACATCATCCAGGGGGGCGTTTCATCAATATTTTCGTCCGACAAGTTTTCAGATCTGACAACTTTCCTGGGTTCTGATTGGTTGAGAAGCACTGTTACTATAGTAACTGTCGGATAAAACAGGACCTGTCGGATAAAACGTATGACAAGTCCTTTCATGAAATGCTCTCCAGGTGAAAGAAAGATGCTCTTTTCAACTAGGCGTAGCTGAGTCTCTCTCTCTTTCACCAAATGCGAAATCTCGTATAAGAATATTTTATGAAAATATTAATAATATATCCAAATTCCTTGATAAGAGTGACCATGTGCAATTCAAATTACCTAATAGCTAAGAGTTTTCGCTGATAAATTTAATTTTTCAAATTCAGCTCTAGAATTATAAAATAAAATCAGTTAAAGGTTTTAAATTCTGTTCAACAAATATTCATTTCTTTGTTAATATTCTCGTGGGTTCTTTGATGTATTTTTGTAGTTTTAACAAAGAAATAGAAAATCATACCTTCATTGTTTTTCTGTATTTGAAGAGCTCACTTGCAAAAAGGGGCTAGGTCCATTTTCCATCAAACTTGATTTTTATGTCTAATGTATAGATTTCTAGTAGCTCTAAAAGATGATACCAAAGAAAAGTTGAAATTTCTATTAAAAAGTGAACTAAAATGGCAAAGAAAATCACTTTTTTAGGTCCATTTCAGTTTACTTGCAAAAGGGCTGGGGCCACACAGATTTTTTTGGGAAAAGAATAACTTAAAAAATATGAAGACAGCTAGATTTTTCTTATACCCAATTTTATGTTCTCATGGTAGGTTATCAAAAATTCAGTTTCGCATGAAAATATTGCAGTATGGGAGAATTCAAAAAAAATATTTTCTTGGAAAGGACCTAACCCCTTTTGCAATTAAACTCTTCTGAATAACTCATTTGTCAAAAGGGGCCATTTTTCATAATTTTTGTCTCACCTGCGAAGCAAAGTGAGACTATAGGCGCCGCTTTTCCGACGGCGGCGGCGGCGGCGGCGTCAACATCAAATCTTAACCTGAGGTTAAGTTTTTGAAATGACGTCATAACTTAGAAAGTATATGGACCTAGTTAACAAAACTTGGCCATAAGGTTAATCAAGTATTACTAAACATCCTATTAGAGTTTCATGTCACATGACCAAGGTCAAAGGTCATTTAGGGTCAATGAACTTAGACCATGTTGGAGGAATCAACATCGAAATCTTAACCTGAGGTTAAATTTTTGAAATGTCATCATAACTTAGAAAATATATGGACCTAGTTCATGAAACTTAGACATAAGGTTAATCAAGTATCACTAAATATCCTGCATGAGTTTTACGTCACATGACCAAGGTCAAAGGTCATTTAGGGTCAATGAACTTTGGCCGAATTGGGGATATCTGTTGAATTCCCATCATAACTTTGATAGTTTATGGATCTGATTCATGAAACTTGGACATAATAGTAATCAAGCATCACTGAAAATTTTGTGCAAGTTTCAGGTCTCATGATTAAGGTCTAAGGTCATTTAGGGTCAATGAACTTTGGCCGAATCGGGGGTATCTGTTGAATTACCATCATAACTTTGAAAGTTTATTGGTCTAGTTCATTAAACTTGGACATTAGAGTAATCAAGTATCACTGAACATCCTGTGCGCGTTTCAGGTCACATGACCAAGTCAAAGGTCAATGAACTTTGGCCGAATCTGGTGTTTCTGTTGAATTACCATCATAACTTTGAAAGTTTATGGATCTGATTCATGAAACTTGTACATAAGAGTAATCAAGTATCACTGAACATCCTGTTCGAGTTTCAGGTCACATGATCAAAGTCAAAGGTCATGTAAGGTCAATGAACTTTGGCCATGTTGGGGTTTTTTGTTGAATAACCATCATATCTCTGTAAGTTTATTGGTCTAGTTCATAAAAAGTGGACATAAGAGTAACCATGTATCACTGAACATCTTGTGCGAGTTAGAGTAGTATTCAAAGTCAGCACTGCTGCTATATTGAACCGCGTGATGCAGGTGAGACGGCCAGAGGTATTCCACTTGTTTATTGTTTTCTGTCTCTAATGATGATGATACCAAAGACAATTTTCAATTCAAATGAAAGAGTGAATTAAAGTGGCAAAGAAAAATAAATTTTTAATCAAAAGAGATAGGATTCATTTCAGTTTACCTGCAAAAGGGCTTAGGTCCACAATGATAATTTTTTTAAATATATATAGAAAGAAATTGAAGACCGGTAGATTTCTTTCATACCCAATTTCATGTTCACATGATAGGGTAGCACATCATGACACTTTAGTTTCTCATAAGAATATTGCAATAAGTGAGAATAAAAAAAACATGTTTTTTTTCTCGGAATGGTCCAAAGTGGACCTAACCCCTTTTTGCAACTAAACTCTTCATTTCTGAAATGCCAGCATGTTATAATAGATGAAGACCGATGAGGCTTAATGTCATTTGAATGGTTTGGCCATCGATGAATTGCAGACTTAATAGGGTCTATCAATGAATAGGGTTAACTTACGATGTAGAAAATGCTTAAATGGACCAAGCATGCGAGATCAATGTTCATCCCAAAACTTGAATACCACATTTCGAATTGAAAAAAAAAAATGAATATTTCTACAATGACCCATTCTTTTCATTAGAGCGAATTCAAAGTTTGTTAATATGTCTATAATAATATATTATGTCATTCGTCTCTTAATTAGAAACAGCTACGGTGATGTCAGAGGGAGGAGCAGGTTCACCATCAACGATAGCGTCATCATCCTCATCGGCTGACAATCATCCTGCAGAAACCGTGGGTTCTGGTTCTACTTCTGAAACAAGGTGAAAATCTGACAGTATGGTTAAACTTCGTAATTCCGAAGGTTCGTAATTCCGAAACACGTAAATTGCCTATACCATGTTGTTCGTTAATCGGAAAACGTAAAAGGGTTCGTTAATCCGAACATTTGTGGCGTTATTCCGAAGGTTCGATAATCCGAAAACGAAATAAGGTATTTTAGTCCGAAAGGTTCGTTAGTCCGAAAACGGAATAAGGTTCGTTGTTCCAAAGGTTCGTTAATCCGAAAAACGAAATAAGGTTCGTTGGTCCGAAAACAAAATAAGGTTTGTTAATTATTACGTTTTCGGACTAACGAACCTTCGGAATTAAGAGCCTCATTTCGTTTTCGGATGAACGAACCTTCGGAATTATGAGCCTTCGGAAATACGAACCTTCGGAATATCCGAACCTTCGGAATAACCGAACCTTCGGAATAACGAAGCTTCGGAATTACGAATGTATGCGGACAGTATATCGTATTGACAAGTAAGCAAAATTTTATCCGAATGGAATGATTCAATAATTTGATTTCTTTTAAACACTTGACAGAAGGGCATGGCATACTGTAAATACTTGCATACTTTGTAAAATTCAAGTGCGTTGAAATGGGCATATGTTGCATACCAACTCCATTTTAAACTTTAAACCCAATATCCATTATTTCCAAGAACTTAACCTAATATAAACTAAACAAACTCAGTATCGAATAAGGAAAGGTAATATACAAATAGCTTACTCCACAAATAGTAAATTTATCTTTTCTCAATTTCATTAGCCGCTAATGTGAATGGTATGCCTCATAACAGTAGTGATGTGGAGAATATGAAATGAAAATGTCCTTTGCAGGATAAATGTTGTTCTTTTTCCTAAAAACAACTTTTAGAAATGGGCAGAAAATGTCACATTATAATCTTTGTATACAGATATTACATTTTTAAGATGATTGCTCAAAGAACACTTCTCGGAGGAAAATAAAATAACTGCCAAGAGAGGACGCTACACTCTAACAGAATAGTTGAATTTGTTCAAATCGGCAGTCGAAAAAAAAACAACTTCTTGGTAAGAATGCCGTGTAAGATGATGCTCAAATTTTACCATTATTTGTCATCTATCAGCTTTAGCCGGTCTTTCATTTTTTTGGGTCAAACGCCGTTATAATCTTCTTACGATTTATTATAATCTTCATGAAATTGTTGGACCTTGGCAGACGAATTAATCCATGCGGGTGATCAAACACAGTATGTATAAAACGGTGTTTGCAATTATGATAATGATCCTCGTGGTCATTATTGTTGAACATCTTTACAATCATCGCCCATTCATCTCCATAAATTTCATATATCTTTTGTAGAGAGCCAGGGGGAAAATGTGAGAGCGATTTCGATGACATTCTGAGGGCGATTGCAAAGAAGATCGTCAAAAGCAGTGATATTGATAATCTAGGCGGTAAGCTTGGCTTTGAACCAGAAGATACACAACGCTACATACAGTCTAACACGGATGCAGATTACATGGGGACGCTGAATATGCTCCGAACATGGAGGAGAGGAACAACTGAATCAAAAGAACGTGAACAGTTGGGGAAAGCCCTTTTAGATATCAAGCGGAAGGATCTGGCAGACAAATGCGTGGGTGATGCCAAGCTTAAATGATCCTAAAATTTTTGTAAAAAAAGTAAATATAAAGAGACAGCTGAATCGGAATTTTCCCGCCTAAGAGTATCTATTTATTGGAACTATCATGAAATAGTACGCCTTGCAAATATGAATCATTTTCACAGAAATTCATTAGAATTCTAGATTTAGCTTGGAATTTTATTGGATTTCTCCACGGTCTATAGACTGGTTACCAGACAGCAGCAGATCTAGCCTTTTACCTAGAGGGGGATTTGACCAGAAGGAATATCACCGCAAACCGAAAAGCGGCGATTTGTATTTGCTGTTTTCAGGGGTGGTTCCAGCTTTCGCACATATGGGGGGGGGGGGCGAAAATATTTTCCCCGCATTTTTCCTGGTAGGCATCTCAGAGCTGTGGGTTGTTGGTTTCTTTGAAGAGGAGGTAGGTTTATTTACTTCGTAGATAAGTTTTGACAATAACACCTGAAAAGTGATATCTAAAATACTTTATGGAATACATGAAGTGAATAGGTACTTCACAAATCAAATAATGCGGTCATGCAGCGAGATCTTAAAAAATAGATATTCAGATCACAAAACGGGACATTTGTTCAGATTACTTTTTATCTTAAATCAATTGGAAATTAAACAATATAATGACAGCTCGATATCCGAGCTGAAATATGTATATTGACTTCCAAACCGGATGTTTTCAGCTCAATTTTAGCCTAGTTAGCAAGACCTGTACATCTCATCGAAAAGGCAATGTGAGCGGGAAGTGCGAGTGAAAATTCTAAATAGTGATATGAAAGTCTTTTTTATTTTCCAAGTCTTCTCACCATTTTTTATTATCTCGTGTCCCTCTTTTTTTCTCTGTTCTTTTCTCATCTTCTTTCCCTTCTTCATTTGTCTTCCTTTCCCTTTTTTAAATTGTCAGCCCAAGTGGGGGGGGGGGGGGGGGTGGTTAAATCCCTAACCCCTTAGATCCGTTACTGCCAGGATGATCCTTGAAGATTTGTATGGTGATTTATAGATGGTAGAAGAGACACGGGTTTACCGAGTGCATTGGAAGTGACCGTTTGGATGATGGAATGAAAACAAGTTTATGTCGAATTGTCGATTTGACAATTTCCGAACCTCGAAATGTCGAAATATTCTTTTCGATGAAGCTTTTTTCTTGATTTATGTTCCTATGGAGTCCTAGAACAAATTCAGCTTGGTTTCCCAAACGGCAACTTTGGGCAATTTTGCTAATTTGCATAAATCCAAAATGGCCGCCAGATGCATCGGCGGCGGAAGCCAAAATATTTAGGGGGTGGGGGTCCACCTGAAATTTTGGGATGGACACAAAAAATTGGACAAGCAAAAAAAAATAAGGTTATCAACCAAAATTTTAGGGGGACCACTGAAATTCTAGAGGGGGCACATCTGAATTTAGGGGGAAGAGGCAGGAAACAAAATTGACAGGAAAAAAAAGGGTTTCAACATAAATTCTAGGGAAGAGAGACGTCCCTTTCCTTTATATTGGACAATGCTCCAAAAGTTCCGTTCGGGTCAGTATATTAAAAATTTCAGCCCGCGCTTCGCGCTCGCATAATGTTTGTTGAAATGCACAGCTTGCTCAATTACATATGCGGTATCTGAGTTTGTTCTATATATAAAAAAATGTGAAAATGTTAAGTTTCTATACCGACAGTGATTTTTATGTTTCTGTTTAAGGTCTAAATCTCGAATATTTTTCAGCTCGCGCTTCGCGCTCGCATCATTTTGGTGAAATCCATATCCTCTTTGACAGTGCTTAAAATGATCCCTTTTCGGTGTTGATGTTTATTGAGATAAGTCACAGCTTGTCCAGCTACTGATGCGGAATCCGAGTTTTTTTTTTTATAAAAACGTTTAAAAATTATAGGTACCGTACCACCCGTGATGGGTGCGGCGGGCCTGGCCCAGGGCCCCGTTGCATCAAAGTTATTACTATGGTAACTCTGCCATCCAATGGTAGTGCATCGTTATCATAGTAGTTACCACTGGATTGCAAAGTTAGTTTTATGCACTAAACAGGACAGACCCGTCGGACCCGCTGCTGTTAGTAGTTCTACGTCGAACGACACAGTCCAAGAAATATTCTCTCTAGTTGTAAATAATTCAATCTGTATGAAGAGAACAATTTTAATCGGAAATTATACCCGTATCTTCAGCCCGGATCTCAGTTCTTAAGTCGACCGCACACCTTACGACTGGTCTGCGACCGATTTTAGGATAAAATGTACTAGAATTTGATGCTAATATTGAGACTTGGAAAATCTTACTGTGTAATGTTTTAAATCATCATACGAATACCTATGATCAAATCTGTGACTATGCTATCATCCGGGGCTATCATCCTTCTTAGAATAAAAGCACATTTGAAATCTAGTCGTAATGACGTCATAGCTGTCGTACGAGCAAAATGCAATTTGTCCCAAAATCGGATTGCGAACAGTTGTAAGGTGTGTGGTGGCCTTTAGTAATAAATTGTAAATTTACACATTTCTCTAATAAAACATAGACGTGAATAAACAATGAAAAGATGTCTCCTTGTGCATTATTGAGAATCGAATGCTCTATTTCAATTTCTAGCATGATATGACCACCAACAAATCAGAATCAGAATCATGTTCATGAAATATATCAACAGTCCTTTTGATCTTTGTAAAGGGAAATAAAACTCCAGGATAGTATAATAAATTCAACATGACTTTGAGGGCTAATATTTTACTTGAAAACTCTTCAATAGTTGCTTAAAATCATTTCACTAGTCACATTGTATCACTTTGGTCTAATTTGATTCATATTCCTTTATTTCATAAATCCCAATAATTCCCACCAGGGCTTCGTAACCAAAGCATAGCGATGAATTGCAAATATGCAAGAACAGCACCAATTGGTTCCTGGTCAGCTAGTATTTTAAATCAAATGCGCCTGTGACATTGATATTGATTGGTCAGTTCATTTAGCGATTGATTGCTAATCTTTGTGTTACGGAGCCCAGATACATAAGCTTTCACAAACCATAGGAATATAATTTCCTTATTTATTGGATGTAAACGTTACAAAAATTGTGGGCTATTAAAGTAATTATTCAAATTTTCAAACATGAAATAACAGCTGATGATTTTCTTCCGAAAGTCCGGAATTCACTCTGGTCACATCTTAACATTGTGTCTGAAGTCGACACGTACTGGAATACACGGAAACGCATTTTGTTTCAACCACTAAGGACATCGCAACACTTAAACATGTACGATTGTGTGAAAAGACCCTTCTGTTGCTAACGACCGAAAAAAAATTATACAAAAATTAAGTCTATCCAAAAAAATTTTAAAGATAAAACCCCCCAAAAGATCAAGATAAGAACAATCTCTATGCAATTGCAATGGAAGTAATATATAAAGATCAGCGTAATGATGTCAATATCATCTTGATGGAAAATTTGTAAAAAAAATAGTCGACTTCTAGAACTCATGATTGTGCCAATGACTTAACAAATGTGGATTTTTTAAAGGTAGTATTGAAGAGAGAGAGAGAAAAAAAACTGTCTTTGAAATGTTTCTTGTCGAAAGATCATAGGTCAACCAGTCAACCCGTTGACTACTGAGTTCTGAAATTCCCATAGGCTTTGTACAGGGATTGCCCGGTTCCAGTAGGCAATGGGTTAACAGTGTCTATTTCCTCCAAATCTGTAAGATATTATGAATTCCAGGAAGAAAGTCCTTTCACACGCAAATACGATAAATCATATTTGTTTTTTTTTTTTTAATGATTGTGATGAAATATTGTTCGATTGGTGTTTGAATTTTTAAATGAAAAAAAAAAAACGATGTATCATTGACAGTTGCGACTGCCCCATATACTCTGCCCCAAAAACATGTTTTGGAGGTCAAGCCTTCCACACGAAGAATTCGTAACGTAATTTGAGTGAAACTTAACTGGAATTCACCTCCGGAGTAGAATTTGACTTCCCGCCCTTTCACACGGTAAAAAATCGTAATTTAAATGATGATTCCAGCGAAAAATACGGCGAATTACGAATATTTAGCACGTGTGAAACCAAACTAGAATATGATTAGAATCACGAACGCTAATTACAGTAACATTAACAATGACAATCATCATTGCAATGATGATTCAAGATTCACGTGTGAACAGGCCCGTCGTGATTAGCGTTCGTGATTCTAGTTTGGTTTCACACGTGCTAAAAATTCGTCATTAGTCTCATGTTTCACTGGAATCATCATTTAAATTACGATTTGCTTTACCGTGGGAAAGGGCGGTATATGAGTTGCATTTGATCGCAACTCCTTTATAAAACTAGCGCTTAGAGGGTGATCCCGTCTGGTATCACGACGTTCCTGTCCTCCTCCTTTCACAAAGCTTGAGGATAATGACCAATAGAAAAGTCACCCCATTGGTGGTTGCCAGAGCGAGATAGGCTGGGTTGTATCCAAGTTCACCAGCAATGAGACCTAACAATGCAATGCAACAGATATACGTCTCATTCGATCGCTTATTATGAACATTTACGGGGGCCGCGGAAGCGGTGGAGGGGGTTGGGGGCTGAAGCCCCCCTTTTTTCCCCAAAAACCGTGTGCAAAAACGTAAAAATGACTATATGATTGTGATTTTGTGCATGGTCGCCCCCCCTGTTGCACCCACAAATGTAATAACGCCCACAAATGTAGTAACACTTTACCCACAAATGTAATGACACTTTACCTACAAATATAATAATTTCACCCACAAATGTAATGATGCACTTTACCCACAAATGTAATAATTTTTGATCGCCCACAAATGTTATAAATTTGAAGGGATTTTTGGCAAAACCGTTCTAAACTAAAATCCTATAGTAATGCGTTTATATAGCACAAAAGTGCAAAGTTTTTTTTCTGACCCGGTTAATTAACAAATTATAATAGAAGCCCAAATTCTTTATTCCAGACCCGATTGTTTCAAAAATTATAATATAAGTCCAAAGTCTTTTTTCCAGACCCGGTTGTTTCAAAAATTATAAGTCCGAAGTCTTTTCTCCAGACCCGGCTGTTTCAAAAATCATTATATAAGTCCAAAGTCATTTTTCCAGTCCCGGTTGTGTAAAAAAAAATATAATATAAATCCAAAGTCTTTATTCCAGACCCGGTTGTTTCAAAAATTATAATATAAATCCAAAGTCTTTATTCCAGACCCGGTTGTTTCAAAAATTATAATATAAATCCAAAGTCTTTTTCCAGACCTGGTTATAAGTCCAAATTAAGATACGTTAATCATGTTCAAGTAGAATAAAATGTTGTTGTTTTAGCTTATACGGCGCGTGTCATTCAGAAGTGAATATTTGCGAATGAGAATCGAGCTTAGTCTTCTCTCCAGACCCTGTTAATTAAAACTGGTGGAATCAATGTCTTTGTTGTTGTTTTAAATTATACGGAATGTATTGTGAATATATGCGCTATGAGTAAATTGAGAATCAAGCATAGTCTTTTCTCCAGACCCGGTTATTTGAAACTAAAAACTAAAACCCTAAAAAGTAATGCCTTCATATAGCACACATGTCCAAAGTCTTTTTTTAGACCCGGTTATTTCAAAAATTATAATATAAGTCCAAACTAAGATACCATAATTATATTCCAGAGGAAAAAAGAAAATCGAGGTTAGCCTTTTCTCCAAACCCTGTTATTCAAAAATTGTAAATAACAATACAACAACAACAACAACAAAACCGTATAAAGACCCCATAATCTTATTAATGCTGGATAACATGGACATATAGCGTAGTCTTTCAGCCAGACCCAGTCATCTGTTTTTCAAAATAACGCTAATAGTAAAAATAGAAACAACTCCAAATCTAACACCAAGCAATCCTTGAACCTAAGAACCTGTTTTTAAAAAGAGGTTTAGAATGCTGTTTTTTATTCCAGATCTAATCATTACAAAAATTACGAATAAAAATCTAACATAAGACCCTATCATATTCTTTTGGAATAACACGAGTTTTAAAACGTACTCTTTCCTCCAGACCAGGTTATGTAAAAAAATGAATTAAAAAAGAAAATCAAATCTAAAACCAATTATCAAAAAATTGTACCCAGTAAAAAAATATGTCTTTACCCCATATCTTGATTTTTTTTAATAATAATACTAAGACCCCTGCAAAACATTGCGATTATGCATGGGTAAAACAAACGTCCTTTCTCCAGACTTGGGTATTATTAAAAAAAATAGTTTTTACAAATATTCTAAAACGAATACCCAATAATTTAACAACTGTGGAATAACCATTCCATTCCATTCCTTGTTTTTATTTGGCAATAAGTCATAATTGACTATTTTTGCCACTCACTTTATAAAGAGTTGGGAAACGATTTAATTGAATAATATTATTTTCATTTTTTATTCAAATTTTTTTTCTTCCCTTTTTTCAATCATTTTTTGTAAATTCGTTCCTTTTTTTCTATGAAAAAACGAACAAAACAAAACATTTAATACTATAAGGTCGTTGATCAATGATCTATGTGATATTATATGAAAGAAAATCATTCTAACAAGGGGGGGGGGGGCTAACATTTTAACAGGTTTTCTGTATATACTCTGAATTCTCAGTGTACCAAGCATCAATTTTGATATATTTGTTTTTTTTTCTTACAATTCAATTAATCTCAGTAGCCTTGGATAATTTTCTGGGGTTTATTGATCCATATACGTAAAGACAGAGGAAGAAAAGATTTATGAGATCAAGAAGTGATAAGATATGGAAAATGAACTGATTTGGAATGACTGAAAGAGAGACAGGCAAAGAAAGAAGAGCCCCCTCCCACACCCGTACCAGAGTTACGGGGTTACGACTGTCCCGTCGGTGGATTCAGGTCCATCAACATCTTGAGGTTTGATCTTTCCAGGGGACAAACGCCTTTAACCTACCTAACGTGGAAAATAAAAAGGGGCCCTTGTGGGAGGAAGCCCTTCCTCCTCCTTGTGACCCTCAGTCAGTCGATGGACACTTGCCTGTATATAGAAAGAGCTTCAAACATGAAATTCAGCAAATACAAAAGGAGAAGTGTCAATACATTTGGGTGGTTATTTTATTATTTTAATTTTGTTTCTATTACTTTTAATATATATATAGCGGGATGGAAAATAGAGATTTGTTTGTTTGGGTAAAGAAGTTCGTTCGCCTTCTTCCATTGTTTACATTCCTTAAAGGTGTTGATTTCGTTTGCTAGTTTTTCTGGGCCAGGCTAGCGATTGGAATGTGGAAGTGAAAGAGGGCAAACTGACTGGGTTGCTAGGTGTTCAGGACTAATAGAAGTCCATTGGAACTTCAGTTATTTACTACTTTGCTTCTTATTCATGTTCTTCGGCTCGCTTGCATTCTTCAGTGATTAAAGAGAGAGAGAGAGCGAGAGTGTGAACAGGTGTGGAAGCAAGGAGTGAATTCCTTGGTGGAAGTGAGCTGTGAGTGGGAGTGGCTGAAGTGACAAGAGTCGCAAAAGAGGATTAATTGACTGAGAGAGCAGTTGGGGGAGTGGTTAAGAGAGTTACGTAAGTTGGAAGAATAATGGAAAGCCGAAGAACTTGAATTTGGAATCGGGGTACACAATAATTAAGTTCCGTTTTATATACTTACATTATAGGCGGATTAATTTCGCGCATTACACCAAAAGTGATAGGGTCGATTTGGGAAAGGCTTTTCTCGCCACGCGGTGTTTGACCCAGAAAGGGATAAAAAGGGAGTGATTAGTTGCCAAGGGGCAGTTTTTCGTTCCCGATTTGTTTTGCCGCCGTAGGCCATGTCGGTTTGATTTTTGTCTGTCGTCGGTCGTCCAGCCCAGAGATGCGACATTTATTATTATCCAGCATGTAATTTGACTTTGATTTAGAATAAAACGTGATACACAACTTAACTTCATCGAACTTGTCATTCTTTGACTCCCGTCTTTTTTTTGTACGTGGGCAGCGCAAGACGGTGGGCGGCCACCGGCCGTCTTGCAAAGCTGTGCCGCTACAAAATTGGTAGTACGGATGGGGTCGGTCAACCGTCATCTTCAGCATGTTCGGGGAACGTTTTAGTCCTTCAGTCTGGTTTTACGCATAAACACAATGTTTATCGGACATTGAGATAAATTCAACAAGGAGAGCTTCACTTCATGTCACCGGTTCCGGCTTATTTTTTGTTCGAGGATGTGAATTGATATTATTTTAACTTTAACGTTGGAGAGAGAAATTCAGCTGCAGGGGTTGGATTGAGCCCCCACATCGCCCGGGTTTTCGACGTTGGGACCTTACATGTGCCGTTGAGCTCAGGAGAAAGAACCCTTCGTCCTGGGACTCACGCGTGGCTGCATTGTAGCGAGGAGTCGAGGGACCTGTGAAAACCACTGCAAATAGACCTGACGGGGTAGCATAGCTGGTTTCCACTAAAACCCTCCGGATTAGTTGGTACCGACGAAGTCTGGTGATTTCACATTACACTGCGGTGAGAGGAGTCGTTTAACTGCGCGAGAATCGTCTTGGAAGGGGCTGTAAAGGAACTCAGCAGGGCGATTGCTTTTCCTTTGGTCGTCTCATGAGGATGGATTGAGGTTAGGTACTGAAGGCCGCAGGCGCTAGTCCGGCTCGGGGAGTTGGACGCTATCGAGGAGCTCCGAGACATCGTTCTTCCAACCAACGCTTCGACACGGCCCTTCATCTTCGTCATCGACGTGGTGTGGTAGACCCTGTCTTCGATATCTTCGACGGTGGAAGCTGGCACTGTCGTTTGGAAGCCGATAGCCTTGGCGAGTGAAGCAGCAGGAGTCGCTGGTATGTAGTGAAGCCCTTGTTAAGATTTTTCCAGAACAGTCATTCACATTTAATGTAGACTCTCATATTACAAACTATAAGATATGCTTGATATGTATCTGAAAAGATATGAACTCGTTATCTTCTCAACATGACGATGTGTTAAGATATGTGTGTAGCTATGCAGTTTGTTATTATGTCTGTTTTGCATTAGTGTGCATTGGGATCTGAAGGAGATAGCACAAATAAATTCTGCAAATACACCACTAGACAGAATAATAATAGTAAAAATCTAGATTCTGATAGTGTTCTTTGGCAACACATGAAAATACATCTTCAGAAAATATATATAAAATTTGCAGTCTTTTGTGCTTACCTTTATGTCAGACCCCTAATGTTTATTGTGGTCTGGACTTACACATTTCACAATTTTAACTAAATGTCTTTTTTCCTAGGTTCTGCGTCTGGTTCGATTGGTTACCTTTCTCTCCCAGAGTTAGATAGTAGACTATTTAATAAGTGTGTTATAACTGAAGGTTTATCGTAGTTGAGGTTGCATCTCCTTTCAGTAGTATTCACATATACATAGTAAAATTATGGCTGAAAAGTTAGTTGAAGATTTAGTAACCGGTTTAACCGAAGCATTACAAGGGTGTAGGTTTACCCCTAGTGATAGAAGTACCAGACTTGAGAGATTTTCTGGACAAGGTGGCATTTCCCTTACCGAATGGTTAGAAGAAATAGATCTTTATTGTGAACAATACCAAATCTCTGAAACTCAAAAAGTGCGGCATAATCAGAGCAAATTTGGAAGGTGCAGCACGTAAAAAAGTTGTTTTTCGGGGAAATAAGATACTAAAAGTATTATTGAACTATTTCAAAAACATTTTGGAAAGAAACAAACTGTGCAATCTTTGCAGCAAGCCTTTATGAAATCCAATCGAAGTCTGGTGTTTCTGACCAAGAAAATTTGTTAGGTCCCACTTTTTCTAATTTGTTTCCTTCCTTTTCGCCTGAACGACTCATTCAAATGCAGAAAATTGACCCAGAACTGAGATTTGTGTGGGAACGGTGGAGTGCGCACTGGAAACCGGGGGATGAATTTCCCGCACGTTTTTCAGAACCGGATAGTTTGAAACAATGGTTATATCAATGGTCTAATTTTACTGTTAAAGATGGAATATTAGGAAGGAAGGTTCTTGATCCTTTATTTGGTAATATATTTCAAATTTTACTCCCACAGTGTTTGCGTAAAGAGTATTTTAGTTGGATGTCATGATGAATGGGGACATCAAGGTAGAAATAAAACTGAACAATTAGCTAGGTCAAGAGTTTATTGGCCTGGCATGGCTCGTGATATAAAATTTTATGTTAAAAGATGTATTAAATGTGCTAAGGCAAAGGAGATGCAGCCTCGGGTAAGAACCCCAATGAGACATCTAATGGCATTTAGTCCATTGGAAATTATTGCTATTGATTTTGTTAAGTTAGATCCTGGTAAGGGAGGATTTGAGGATGTACTTGTTATTACAGATGTATATACGAAATTAGCTCAGGCAATCCCTTGTAGAAATCAACACGCCTCAACAGTAGCTAAAGCTCTACAAGAGCACTGGTTCACAAAGTATGGAATTCCAAATAGAATTCATAGTGATCAGGGACGTAATTTTGAGGGTCAGGTGATAAAAGAATTATGTAGGCTTTATGGTATACGTAAGACTCGTACAACACCATATCATCCTGAGGGTAATGCTCAGGCTGAAAGATTCAATAGGACTTTATTTGGCCTAATCAAATCGCTGGATCAGCGTGATAGACGTAGATGGCCTGAATTATTGCCTCATCTTGTCTACATGTATAATACGTACCACCCCCCACGAAACTACGAGGGTCAGCCCTTTTGCTCTTATGTTTGGTAGGAAAGAGCGTATTCCTTTAGATCATTTGTTGGGTGTGTCTGATGTAGAATGGGAACAAGACTTTGTTAAAGAACAAGCCGAGTTGGTTGAGAGGGCTCAAAAAGTTGTCAAAGAAAGAACTGACAAGGTAGCAGCCCGGAATAAGGCCCGAGCTGATGCAAATATCTCTGCAAGTCCCCTCCCCTGGGCATAGGATCTCTTGTTTACTTAAAGAAGTGTGCTTTTAGTAAAAGACACAAGTTGGAGAATGTTTATTTTGATGAATTATATGTTGTTGATTGGATAAATCCTACTGAGGATATTTATCGTATCCGACCTATTAATGGAGGTAATCCAAAGATAGTGAATCGTAGGCTAATAAGGAAAGTACCTTCTGAATCAGATGTGGTTGACCAAAATATGGAAGATTTTGGGTTATGAGAGAAGGAAAATCATTGCTAGCTACAAGGATTCTAGAAAAGATTTTGAGGATGAATATGTTTTAGTACCAGAAAGAGTAACTACAGAAACAGTAGGGGAGAGTACTGGTCTAACCAGAGTACGGATGGGGGCGTACAAGTGGGCGTACCAGAAGCGGAACAAGTGGAGGTGTCGTCCAGAGGAGATCTCAAAGACAAAATAAAGGCATTTCATTCTAATCCATACAACTTACCTAAGTCTGTATTGGAAAAATAAAGTAATAAGTAAAAAATTAAAATTTACCTTGGGTCTCTGGGCTGGACTCCGCCTTCAATTATTTATGACGATGACAGTTTTATTATTTGGACATAGCTTTGTGAAACGATTAGTAGGGAGTGGGGTAAGGAGCATGTATTTGGAAATTGGTGGTAAATAACAAATATTGAGAAGTTTTGGAGAAGGTGACTCAACTTTGAAAGAATGCTACATAATACAAATACATAGGGATATGTTCTGGGTTTGGGAGCACCGTTCCCTGCCGGATGCACCCCATAACAGAAAGGGGGAAGGAGCTATACCTACGTAGAATAGTAAGTTTTTGTCAGACACATTTTTGGATTTAATTAGTTTTTTATTATTGTGGGATAAATGATGTACATCAGTGATTATGGGTTATATGTATGATTGCTTGGTTCTATTGATTGATTGGCCCAGTTTGGTTTGCCGACATGGATCATTTAATATATTTTGTGATATTAATTAATCTGTAAATATGTAATTATATTTGTCCTTATAGGAAAACCACATATCAGACGGCAGGATGGTGTCAAACGGAACTGGAGGAGGCATGGGATATCCACCTCTGATGGTAGTTTTGATATCATCCCAAAGTCTTGGTAAATGGTAGAAAACAAGTAATGTTTGGGTTATTTTTTTGTTCATGTAAAAGGATTTGTAAAATCTGAACAAATGAAAGAAGGGATTTAAAAAAAAAAAAACAATTGTTTATCTTTTTAATGTGGAGGTTTACCCTAGAGGTGCACTATGTCATCTGTTTGGAAGCAAAGGATGAATTGTACATAAAAAAAAACACTGTAAAGTAATGATTCTGAAAGTATAACACATAAAATAATAGTAACTTTCAGAATAACCGTCATTATTTGTAAGCATAGCAGAGCGAGGTCTAACATGTGCATGCATGCTGTTTAATATCAAAATTTACTGTTTACTGTTTATGATACATGTTCATGGTTGATAATGCCTGAAGTTGATTGTTCATGGTTTACAATTACAACCCATCCATTGATTAATGTTCAATTGATTAATAAACACTTTTACTAGGGCATTATACAAGTATGCTGATGCAAAATATTTTTTTAGTATCATTTTGGACATGAAACATGCACTTGTTAACTAAGGTTATTTATAGTTTTTTTTTTTTATATATATAAGATGACCAGATTTACTGCTGTTGGTTTTCATTTTGTAAGGTGGATATAGATACGGATATGGATAATTTTACATTTCACATGTATCATTACTGTTACTACTGTACATGTATGTTTATGTACCTGTAGTATTTTTGACATAACTAGTTGTGCATAAGAGGTATAATGAAGGTTAAATAGATGTTTAGAGGTTGAATTTGTAACTAAACCTTTCAGTCCATTTTTTCAGGGGTCTGGAGTGTTTATCTTTGAAGGGGTGATGTCATCGATGAAGCAGCAGGAAGCTTGGGTCATCCACTTCCCAATGCCTATACGTTGACATTCCCTGATAGAAGCTCTCCAAATCCTATTTTTAATTTAAGAAGGTACAGGTATAATGTATATACATGCAATCTATTTACCAAAAAGGGGAAGATTTTGAAATAACGATATTTGGCATAAATATAGGACGATGTTGAAATGTTTATATTGTTTATGACAAATTGTAAGTGTCATGGATGGACGACCGTCAGTATCAACAATTCTTTTTTTTCCTGATTTTTTGCGATCTTATGGAACAGATCGATTCAGTAGGGGAGAGTTATAGCGGGATGGAAAATAGAGATTTGTTTGTTTGGGTAAAGAAGTTCGTTCGCCTTCTTCCATTGTTTACATTCCTTAAAGGTGTTGATTTCGTTTGCTAGTTTTTCTGGGCCAGGCTAGCGATTGGAATGTGGAAGTGAAAGAGGGCAAACTGACTGGGTTGCTAGGTGTTCAGGACTAATAGAAGTCCATTGGAACTTCAGTTATTTACTACTTTGCTTCTTATTCATGTTCTTCGGCTCGCTTGCATTCTTCAGTGATTAAAGAGAGAGAGAGAGCGAGAGTGTGAACAGGTGTGGAAGCAAGGAGTGAATTCCTTGGTGGAAGTGAGCTGTGAGTGGGAGTGGCTGAAGTGACAAGAGTCGCAAAAGAGGATTAATTGACTGAGAGAGCAGTTGGGGGAGTGGTTAAGAGAGTTACGTAAGTTGGAAGAATAATGGAAAGCCGAAGAACTTGAATTTGGAATCGGGGTACACAATAATTAAGTTCCATTTTATATACTTACATTATAGGCGGATTAATTTCGCGCATTACACCAAAAGTGATAGGGTCGATTTGGGAAAGGCTTTTCTCGCCACGCGGTGTTTGACCCAGAAAGGGATAAAAAGGGAGTGATTAGTTGCCAAGGGGCAGTTTTTCGTTCCCGATTTGTTTTGCCGCCGTAGGCCATGTCGGTTTGATTTTTGTCTGTCGTCGGTCGTCCAGCCCAGAGATGCGACATTTATTATTATCCAGCATGTAATTTGACTTTGATTTAGAATAAAACGTGATACACAACTTAACTTCATCGAACTTGTCATTCTTTGACTCCCGTCTTTTTTTTGTACGTGGGCAGCGCAAGACGGTGGGCGGCCACCGGCCGTCTTGCAAAGCTGTGCCGCTACATATATATTTTTTCTTAACTATTAAATTATCCTTTCTCCTCTCCCTCTTCCGCAAGGAAAATGAAAGAAGGGAACCCCAGCAAGATATGGGGAGATGTCTCCTCTTTTTTCCATTTCTTAAAGTCAAGGCTTTAACAAATGTAAAATATTCTATATCACATGCATAATAGTTTGATAAAATATATAGTGTGGGATGCTTTGCGACCAATCATCCAAGGTTAGTTACAAGATATTGTGGGCGGTTAGAGATGAAAAAAAAAACAAGTATTGTAATATATTATATCGTGTGTACATCCAACGCGCGTCTGATTCAGTTGATGAATAATAGTTGCTATAGTAATACAACTTCCAATAGTTGATATGTATATAATTATGTGTGTATACCCACACAAATATATTCAAATATAGTAGTTTGTAAGTTATGATTAAGTAAAAAACTGCAAAACCATTTCGCTATTGAGCAATGCCATGCAGTTATTACATTTTATAATACATCCGAAAGGTTTTGCATGAATGACAAAAGTCTTCTAGGTGAATATTAATTTCAGAACATCGTGCGACAATAAAACAAGATAGCAACTAAAATTCTGCATAACTAGTTGCCTAGGTTACCGTTTCTCGAACAATCGCTTTGTTCTTAAAACAAAGCGTGCAATGGATTTTTGCTTTATGTTTTGTACACTTTTCAGTAATGTCATTATTTCCTTAGCATCAGTTATATTGGTCTCGGCAAGTAACATAGACCTTTCGTTGATGTATTTTGGGCATTCGGTGAGGAAATGACTTACAGTTTCAATACACCCATTACAATTATTGCAGTATCCTGTTGGGTGCATTTTCAATTTAAAAAGATCTTCGTTTAAACCTACTACTCCGAGTCTTAATCTATGAACAATACTCTCCTCAAGTCTTGTTAAAAAGCATAAATGTGGTTTGTTAACGGCAGGTTGTACCTGTCTTAGAAAGGCGTGTGAAGAATTCCACCTATCTTGCCAGAGGGTGATATACTTATCTGTAACAATACTCTTTATTTCAGAAAGAGAATGTTTATTAAATATTTCAATGTTGTTTTGTAGGGCAGCTTTGGCGTAATGATCTGCCATTTCATTCCCATGCAGACCACAATGGCTAGGGATCCACTCAAGGTGGATGTGTTTCCCTTGGTAGTTTAATTTAGTCGTTAAAATTATGATTTCCGTGACAAAGGATACATCCTTTTCTTCTTTTATGGCCTGTAGTGCGCTCAATGAGTCAGAGAAAATCACAATTCCGACGTATACATCTATAGTCTCCAGCCAGTTGAGGGCAAGGACTATGGCTGCTAATTCAGCTCTGAATGATGATGTATGGTTCGCCATCCTTTTTGCCTCATGGATGGAGAAAGCTGGTACATAGAAAGAAGTGGAGACTGTTCCATTGTTTGGAACTTTTGACCCATCTGTGAATATATGCAACTGATTTGACCATTTACTTCCTATAAGTTCTAAGCTACGTTGTTTTAAATATAAGGGATTTTGTTGTTTATTTAGAACTTCACTCAATTCTAGAGAAACTTTTGGAAGAATCATTGTCCATGGGGGGAGACAAGGTACAGTATAAGTTTCAATTGGTTTTTCATTCATCAATGCTGTCCTACATCCAAAAGGTTTATAATTTTGTTGATGTTTTACTATCTCCATTTGCCAGTTTGGCTTGACGTTAACAGGATGATCACGATGCATAGCAATTTTTTGTCTTAGAATATCTGCAAGCATCTGCCTGCGTAAGTCTAGGGGCATTTCACCTAATTCTGTTTGTAAGGAAGCAAGTGATGTTAGGGGAAGAGCTCCTGCACATATTCTCAGGGACTGATATTGAATATGATCTAAGGATTTTTTGATGTATGAGGGCGCACTATCATAAGCTTCGCAGCCAAAATCTAATAATGATCTTATTAGTGCTTTATACACAATCAGTAGCGATTTTGAGGAGCTTCCCCACGTCGTACCTGTTAAGCACCTCAAAATATTCATCTTACGTTTACATTTTGAAATGATCATATCTATATGATTTTTCCATGACAGTTTTTGATCAAATATCATTCCTAAGAATTTTTTCTCAGATTTGAAGGTCAGGGTAGCATTGTTTAACCTGAGCTCCGGATATTTGACTTTCCTCTTCTTAGTAAAAAGTACTGGGACTGTTTTGCTCTGTGAGAGACGAAATCCCCATTTGGTAAACCAATTGTTCAACTTATTCAAATGATACTGTAATTGTTTTGAAATAAGCTCTATATCCGCACCCGATATCCAGACAGCACAGTCGTCCGCATATATGGATGTTGTAACAGATTCATCAGTCGGGATATCACACATCATAACATTGTAAAGCAATGGACTTAATACACTACCCTGGGGCAGACCATTGTATATTTCATAGCATTTTGATTTTTCCTGTCCAATCTTCACATGAAAAGTTCGCTTTTTCAAAAAGTTATTCAAGAATCGTAGCATATTGCCCGAGATATCATAATATGATGCTAGTTTGTATATTAAGCTTTTGATATCAAGTCGATCATATGCTTTTTCAATATCAAGGAATACTACTAATGTGTATTCTCCAACGTTAATACTTCTTTGAATCGTGTTCTCTAGAAGTATTATACTATCCACCAAGCTACGTTTGGAGCGAAAACCTGTCATAAAAGGTGGGAATATTTCTTTCTTTTCCAAGTACCACTGAAGTCTATTTTTTACAATCCGTTCAAGTATCTTAGCAAAGCACGAAGTTAGTACTATAGGTCGATATGATGATACAGTATGGGGGTCTTGGTCCTGCTTTAGTACAGGGATTAATATAGAATGTTTCAGATTTGGGGGTATGGCCCCCGTGTCCCATATCCAATTCATGACCTTTAGCATAAAATTCTTACTTTCATTCGGAAGTTTTTCATACACCTGGTAAGGGATCTTGTCTTCCCCAGGGGATGATTGTTTACAAGTATTGAGAGCCTTTTGTAATTCCTGAAACGTAAAAGGTTCATTCAAAACATGTTCCATTCCCCTGTTCATTGACTTGATTGCAATGTGTTCATTGCCTTTTATTCCCGTGCATTCTTCTACTAGACTTATAGATTGGAAAAAGGAAGAAAAAGCCTCAGCTTTTTCTTTATTACACAAAACTTCCTTTTCATTAACCACTAAGATTGGCATGTTTTTGGATTTTCGTTTGTTGTTGACCGACCCCTTCAGTCTTTTTATGGTGTGCCAGATCATGGATTCTGGTACATAGGGATTTAGTCTTCGGCAGAAATCTTCCCAATATTTTTTTTCTGATTGGCGCAGAATCTTTTGGGCTTCTGCTTTCTTCTTCAAATATATGTTTAAATATTCTGCGGATATATGTCTTTTTAATTTATTATTAGCCCTATTTCTTTCTTTGATGATTTTTGTGCATTCATCTGTCCACCAGGGAACGGGGTTGTGTTTCTTTTTGCCTTTCTTGGGCATTATTTCACTTATAATGTCTGTTAGTTTATTAGTAAAATCACTGTATATATCAGTTTGGTCGATTAGGATATCTCTATCTCCTGTCAATCTTCCTTGACAATTTCTAGTGAAGGAATTCCAATCAAATTTCTTAAAAGACCAGTGTATTTCTTCATTGACCCTTTGATTACCCACATGTACCTGTCTGGTTCGATCCAGTAATATTTGGGTAGATATGGGAAAATGATCACTCCCAAAAGTGTGTTGTAGAACTTCCCAAGTACACTTACCAGATAGCAGAGGGGATGTGATACTGAGGTCGAGACAAGAAGTTTTCCCAGTATGTGGATCTATTCTAGTTCCTGTTCCATCATTTAAAAATACAAAGTTTCTTTCATGGATGAAGTTTTCAACCACTTTACCATTTTGGTCTGTTTTTGTACTGCCCCATACAGGATTGTGGGAATTGAAATCCCCTACTATAAGGAAAAGGTTGTTATCTATACCGTTGGTAATTTTGTTTAAGATAACATCATCCATTTTTTTGCATGGATTATAGAAATTTACAATGGAGATCACTTTTCCGGCAATATGTATTTTGGTAAATTGCATTTCAATTTCTTTATCATTAATAGGGTATTCATAATTGAGGGATTCATGTATGTAAATTGCGCAACCTCCTTTAGAACGATTTTCTCTGTTTCTATTAAAACATATATATTTTGGGATATCCAGTATGTGATCTCCAATTGAGATCTATTGTAGACTTCCCCCAGACTCAATTATTTCAAGAATAAAAAAACAATAAAACCCAACCCCCAACAACGAATCTGAGAACCAACAATCCTCCAAATTGAGACCAAGTAGAAAAGCACATGTTTAGAGCGTTGTCTCTATTCCAGACCCAGTCATTTAGAAATTAATTTAAACAATTTAAAAACATAAGACTTTGTCATATTCTTATTCCTGTTGAATAACGTGAGTATTATGCTTAGACCTTCGTCTAGACCCAGTTATATATAAGATAAACAAACGAAAAAAAATCAAAGCTAAGACCAAACTTTAAAATTATAAACCCAGTTAAAATGCTTGGGTTTAGAGAGTTGTCTTTACCCCACATCCAGTTGTTTTAAAAATACAAATTAAGCAAAAGATTAATCTTAAAACTTAGACACAGCATCTCCCAAACTATAAAAACCCTGTGATAACGCATACCACAAAAACGACAAATTAATAAAAGGCGTAAATTTTCAGATCTGAATGGTACGCGCCTTAAAAACCCAAAATAACAACACCAACAACGTTATTCTACATCATTGACATTGTGGCGTCTTTGTTAATATTGTTTGTCTGTTTTTATCGTTTCTAATAATTTCCTAATTTGAAATAACTGGGTCTAGAGCAAAGACTACACCATATTTAAAGACGTTTGTCCCCTGGAAAGATCAAACCTCAAGATGTTGATTGACCTGGACAGCCTCACCCCGTAACTCTGGTAAGGGTGTGGGAGGGGGCTCTTCTTTCTTTCTCTGTTTCAGCCATTTCAAATCAGTGTTTTTTCCTATCTTATCACTTCTTGATCACATAAATCCTCTCTCTCTCTTTACTTTACGGGTCAATATAACCCCAGAAAATATATCGTAGGCCACTGAGATTATTGAAATTGTAACTAATAAAAAAGAATGTTGAATATATTACAAATGGTGCTTAGTACACTGAAAATTTAAAGTACCGAATAACTTGTTAAAACGTTATCCCCTCTTTATAGAATGATTTTCTTTTATATAATATCTCATAGATCGTCAATCAACAACCTTTTCGTTTTCGGGAAGTAATCCCCATATTGTGTGCTGATATCTCATTCCTCAGTTTTTTGTTTTATATGTATTTAAAAGTTGTGTTTTTCAGAAAAAAAGGAATGAATATACAAGAAATAATGATAATAAAAAAGAAGTAATAACAATAATACTTAATTAAATTGTTACCCTACTTCTCATACAGTGGGTGGCAAAAATAGTCAATTATGACTTATTTCCAAATAAAAACATGGAATGGAATGGTTATCCCCTCTTGTTAGAATGTTTTTCTTTTATATACTATATCATAGATCGTCGATCAACCTTATCGTTTTCGGGAAGTTATCCCCCTATTGTTTACTGATATCTTATTTCTCAGTTTTTTCACATGTATTTAAATATTTTGTTGTTTGTGTTCTTTTTCATAGAAAAAAGGAAGGAATATAAAAGCAACCATTTTTTAAAAAATGGTTGTAGGGTCTTTGTTTTGTTGTTGTTATTGTTGTGTTTTTAATGATTTTTATAACTGGGTCTGACAGAATGACTACGCTGTATTTCCATGTTATTCAACATAAATAGGATAGTTGGTCATTGTTTTTTTATAATTATTGAAATAACCGGGTCTGGAAAAAAGACTTTGCATTTATATTATAATTTTTTAATTAACCGGGTTTTTATAAAAGATTTCACATTTTTGTGCTATATAAACGCATTACTGTAAGGTTTCAGCTTTCAGTTACCGGGTCTGGAGCAAAGACTATGCTTGATTCTCGATTTACTATTAGCGTCCGGAAAAAGACTTAGCTCAATTCTCATTTTTATTCCACTGGAATATCATTATTGTATCTTAGTTTGGACTAAAATCATAATTTTTTAAATAACCGGGTCTGGAAAAAAGACTTTGGATTTATATCATGATTTTTTTAAACAACCGGTCTGGAAAAAAGACTATGGACATATAATAATAAAAAAACAACAACCGGGTCTGGAATAAAGACTTTGGATTTGTATTGTAATTTTTGAAACAACCGGGTCTGGAAAAAAGACTTTGGACTCATATTATAATTTTTGAAACAACCGGGTCTGGAAAAAAAACTTTAGACTTATATCATAATTTTTGAGACAACCGGGTGTGGAAAAAAGACTTTGGACTTACATTATAATTTTTGAAACAACCGGGTCTGGAATAATGACTTTGGATTTATATTGTAATTTTTGAAACAACTGGGTCTACAAAAAGACTTTGGACTTATATTATTATTTTTTAAACAACCGGGTCTGGAATAAAGACTTTGGATTTATATTATAATTTTTGAAACAACCGGATCTGGAGAAAAGACTTTGGACTTGTATGTTAATTTTTTAAACAACCGGGTCTGGAATAAGGACTTTGGGCTAATATTATCATTTTTTAAACAACCGGGTCTGGAATCAAGACTTTGGATTTATATTATATTTTTTTTTAACAAATGGGTTTTGAATAAAGACTTTGGACTTATATTATAATTTGTTAATTAACCGGGACAGGAAAAGAGACTTCGCACTTTTTTGCTACATGACCGCATTACTATAGGATTTTAGTTTAGAACGGATTTGCCAAAAATCCCTTCAAATTCATAACATTTGTGGGTAAAGTCATTATTACATTTGTGGGTGAAATTATTACATTTGTGGGTAAAGTGTTATTACATTTGTGGGCGTTGTTACATTTGTGGGTAAAGTGTTATTACATTTGTGGGTGTAACACCCCTCCCCCCTTTGAAAACCATTCTGCGGCCCCTGATTTAGTGGAAGAATGATTGACGATTATATTTGCTGAAGGTAAATTCAGATCTAGAACGTGTAAAATGCAATTAATTGTCGTTTGAGAGGTAATTACAGTTTATGACCACTTTCGTAGTGCAAGGCCTACCTGATACAAATTAAGGAATGTTTATCATTGCGGGTTGCTCTTAGGGGACAGTAAGGTGACCCAAGTCTGCGCAGTGCCCTTGTCTGTGCAAACGAGTATCTGCGCGATTCTAATAAAAGAAAACCTGCAATGACGACAAACCTTACACCTGCTAAACATCGATATACAGTATAATTGAAAATCAGAATGAAAATGGTGGGAAAGTATTGAATTTCAAGCACTTCACGCAATCTGAAAAATGACTGTCCGAGAGGTTCCCCCCATGAGGCCCCCTTCATACGTATGTACAGACTCATATCTTTATTGAGAGGAGCGTTGTACTTGAGAAACAAAGTAAGGGAGAAACCTTATAGATAGCTATACTACCTGAAATGGCCCCTCCAGCTAAAATTCCCACTCCTTGCAACATCTCGAGGATTCCAAAGAGAACATCGAAGTTTTCGGGTACCAGCAAGAGTTCTGCACCAAGAATGACCGGTAAGAATGCCATCGCTTCCAGAGCGATCCCGGATAGAAAGGAGCAGAGAAGCATCACTGGAAACTGGGGAACAAAGACGTCGAGGAACTTGGACACTTCTTCTATGATCACCAAGCACAACAGAACTGTCGTCGTATTCCCAGATTTCCGGAGTACGAAGCCGAGTGTGAGACGGCTGATAAACGTGGCAGAGGCCACTGTCAGGTCTAGGATATGGACATTAGGTAGTGACAGACCTCCGTCAATGGCTCGGGGGACGAATAAGAAGCGCCAACCTGCAACTTCTATACCCATCACAAAGTATGAAAATGTTAAGGTCACCAGGCAGGGTTCCCAAAGACTTCCACAGGAGCTCAGGGTTTCATGAAGTGTGGTGCAGAACCCACGTCTTTCCATTCTTTGATGTCTACTTTTATCAGTCTTATAATTAGCTTCTTTTCCCGATGCGTAGGACATTGTGGTATGCTCTCCCATTCGAATCTCTTTCATTCGATCTGTCAATCTAAGGCTATACGTGCCAGTCGAACCCTGATCACTGTCAACGTCAATCTCATCTTCATAACTCATCTGCAACCTTTCTCTTGTTCGAAGCTTTTCTGAATCAAGATTGTCAGTTGATGACATGTCATCGTCTGCTGAATCAGATGATGAATCCGAATAAAATTCGCTACTAAAGCTGTATACCCCAGTTTCCGTTCCACTTTCTTCGGTCAAGGGACAATTTTCACTCTCTTGTTCACCCGGAAAAGAAGAGGGCCCTTGTGCGATTGCGAACGGAATCATGTTCCCGGATAGTGCCCCAAGTATCAACATAGCCCCCCTCCAGCCGTAGATACTTTGTAAATATTCAGCTGTAATTGGAAGAAACAAAGAACCAAACGCGTATCCGGATGTAGCTATCCCATACATCACGTGGAATCGATCATTTGCAACCCCTTTGAGGGTCAAAATGGATGATACAAAGACCACTGAGCTGCCTAGTCCTAAAACAGGAATTTTAGAAAAAGAAATAATTATACCGGTATTAATAGGAATAATATTTGTTTACGGATATTTTCTTTTGTAAATATAATGTCGATTATAGAGGACGAGTTTTGAGCAAATAATCAACATAATAAACCATAAGAAAAAGCTCTTAAAACTTTATTTACATTATTCAAAATGTACCCCACTTAGACAAATGACCAAGTAACAACAAATTTTGCTGTTTGTTTTCTGAAGCGCACAGAAACATATATAGCAACATTGTACGCCATGTGCTATACAGTAAAAACAATGAATATGGTAATGAGAATTTTGATACTACTAATTATAAAAGTAATCATAATAAAAATCATATTAATTTTACTGTTATTAAAAATGATGTTTTTGATGATAGAGGGAATAATAATGACGATGCTATTCGGTTTATATAAAGCCCTTACATTATACATGTATTCCCCATCATGGTACTCTGGTGCGGGCTACCCCCCCCCCCTATAATCGCAAAATTACACGTAGATCAACTTAAATATATATAAAACAAATATATCAGGACTGTCAAAATAATGTAAACATCCTCTCGGGGTTTCTCCAGTTGGGGAAAATGAGTAATTGCTAGACCAACCTCAAATAAATAATTCCCACTATACTTTCTCAAAGCCTCATATATTAATTTTGTGTACATGTAATATCTTACCGAATAAAGCGAAGCACAGACAAAATATGACCGGGGTTGGAGAAAGAGAAGAGAAAATCGCTCCACATGACGTGCAAAAAGCTCCAACAAGGGTAACCGGTCTTGGGTTTCTCAGCATCCGATAAACCAATGACACAAGTGGAGCTTTAGGGCAAATGATAAAATAGAAATGAAATATAATTTTGGAAGAATGTCTCGAAAAACCTATCATGGATGAAATACCATGATTTCATTGAATCGTTTAAGACATTAGTATTACGTCACCGCGAAAGACGGATAGCACTATTTATATAGTACAACCCCAAGAATGTTCTGTAATATGATTGGTCCAAATCCGATCACACTATATTTAGCGAATCGCACCAATGCACCAAAAATGCATTATCCTGCACTCTGACGTCATGCCAAAAGTACTATCAAGCACTCTGACGTCAGAGTGCGTGTTAGTGCGAGGTCTGAAATTATCTAGAATTTAGATCAGATATAGCATTCGGGGCAACTCAGTAACATGGGGGGGGGGGGGGTGGGGTGTATAAAACAAACAATGCACGCACTCTTGTGCATTGAGGACCTAAATAAAGAACTCTGTGCTCGACTCGCCAAATGTGTATACCGCACTCGGTCCTGCGGACCTCGGTGCGGTATATCCATTGGCTCTTCTCACACATCGTTCATTATATTTTGGCCCTGCATGCACGCGCATTATTTGTATACTATCACCTGTGGTGACTAATAGGGGTTTTCGCTGCTCGTTTGGATTCAAGAACACAACGCCTGTCAAATGACAATGAACAGCCGAGAGGGTTTTGTCGAAAGTTGGTGGACCGGGGCAGCAGATCGTCCGAAGATTGGGACAGGACGAACAATTGCAAATTTCTCGTTTGTCCAGAGTCCATGAGTGCCGGCCGCACAACAACGTTGTTAGCCTAACAGTCAGCCCAGTCACATCTTTCGGATTTTGAAGTCAAAACATTTATTTCAATGTGTAAGTCATGCATTGTTTTACATTGAAAGGCATCGCTGCCACATTACCGGTTATTACAGGGCCTCTGCATTGTTAGCGCATTGTTAGAGCTAACAACGTTTCTGTGCGGTCAGCAAAGAACGACACTGCTGTTTTGATGGGTCAAAACCACTATCTCGGCGCAATTGCGTAAAATTCGTGTCCCGCATGTTTTGGGGCCAATTAAAAATAAAATCGATATATAGAATGGTCGAGTTATGCTATTCTATTTATTATATGAGATCCATTCTTTAAAAAGAAAGTCATATTGACCTTCTTTTGGTATATAATGAGAAATTAGCAAATCCATCGGTTGTAATAGTGAAAAGCAGCGTGTCACCGGTCATATATTTTCTAAATATCTGTATCTTTCAAAAAATAAAGTAAATAGCAACTGCCCTAAAACTTAATTAATATAGATATAAGTGATCCCTCCACAAAATACAATCAAACGTTTTTGATAAAAATGTTTTGTTTTCACATGCGGATAAAACCAAATGTGTCGCCAAATTTAGTGAAACTTACGTTACCGTATTTTAGATCAATAATTAATTACTTTATGTCATCGTAAATATGTTTATTTTTATTTATTTGACACCTCGGGTATACGATAAGAAATGATACCTATGTACTCCCATTCCTAAGTAAGAATTATCTTATCAAAACCAAACTAAATGCAATTTGTAGAAACGTAGCCTTAAGAGATTAAACTTACGTTACCGTTTTGGGGAAATGTGTATAGACTTCAGATGCTGATATGTATATCAGCAGTTAGCATTGATCAAAGGAAAGTCAGAGGGCCAAAGAAATCATACTTGCAAAGAGCAATTTTGGATCAGCAACTATTTATTTACCCCATCATGTAACTTACGTTGTGAAACTTACGTATACCGTATGTGCCGATCTCGGCCTTTTTGGCGTTAAAAGGATTTTTCTCGATATATAACGGAGATGAGCCATCTACGATCATTCTCAGAAAGCCTATATCGCTATAAGCAACAACTTCTTACAAGTCTATGGTGGATCTCGTCCCATTTTTCTAATCCCTTGCATCACAAGTTGACTAATAAGTACCCAATTCCATTACATTTTTAAAAGGTTTTACTCCTCTAAATAATTGAGTGTATTTTAGGTGCAACCATTAGTCAAGGGCTTCTTAAGAAGTGGTAAAAAATGAAACAAAAGTTTAAGAATGTGAAATTACTCTTAAATCTATCTTTTATACCTTGGAAGCTAGTAATAATAATGTAACGTATGTTTCAAAATAGAAGTTGTCCCATACATAGATGATATAAGGGGATTTAATCTTGCTAATCGTAACTTTGTGTTCATAATAAGCTAGTACTACATTCAATTTCATTACCAGTGGAATTTCGGGAACAAAAAAAAAGAAAAAAGTACAATTACTATCACTTCAAGCATTGTTTATGTTCCGTTCAATTTTTATTTTCATGAAATATTTAAAAATAAAACTAGCCCTTTAAAAGATTCGGTATTTTGTTACACGGTCTTTACCTTTCTTACATTTATACTTGACAATATTCTTCAGTACACTCGGCAAAAAAAAACTTCTTCGAAAATTGTAAACTTAAAATATTCCTTATTCATGTCAACATGACAAGAAAATATTCCTCTTCCAGTATGACATGACATTTTCATGTGAACAGTCATGCATGGATAGTTAAATGCTTTAAACAATAGCAATGTCAGTAAAAGAAAATTGCAAGAAATGGATCAGTCAGTGCATGGCTGGTTACAGGTACTATAGCAATGTCAGTAAAAAGATGGCAAGAAAAACGATCAGCCATTCTTTCAGTTGTGAAAGTTTATGCGGCATAAATATCCATTAAACGATAAAACCAAATTTGAAGTCAAATACCACTCTAAAAGTGAAAAGAAAGTTATCCACCTTGGATGTATCACTATTCCAATGGAATTTTAATTCAAAGTCAGTCGATGAAAAAATGTCAAATTTCAGTATCTGGGCATAAGCAAAAGAAAATTATCATTATCCTCCTATCTTCTGCAGTGGTGGCGGCCCTAGGTTGACCACTCCTAGGGCGGCCTCTAACTTCATCAGTAGCCAAATACCACTGGTTCAAATTTGAAATTGTTGTTGGTGAAACTTGGAAATATCGAGCCACTTGTATAAATGACTGCCCAGACTGCAACATTCCTATTGCTCTTGCACGCTCTTGGTTGGAATGCTTCATCTTGAAAGTGAGTGTCCAAATGATCCATCTCATTATGCATCTCATGATGCATCCCTACGCATTCAATTCAAATGAAAATCCCCTGTTGAAATTGTTTAATGTATGCCTACAGGATGGCCACGATCATTAGCCATTTCTTACAATTTTCTTTTACTGACATAGCTATTATTTTTAAGAATTTAACCACCCATGCATGACTGTTCACATAAAAATGTCATGTCATACATGTTGACATATAATAATCTGCCTTTAATCAAATATCTATATGGAATATTTTAACTTTTATAAGTGTCCAAGAACTTTTTTGCCGAGTGCAGTTATGACTTTTCCCAAGCCCATGATCAAATTTTATTTTTCGCAATATAAATGAGGGGCGTATATCGGTTTATCGAATGTATTATTGTTGATTTCCTTCCCTCAGATTTCTTTTATGTATCTCAATTGATATAATTGCCTTCTTAAAAAATTATATGTATATATAATGAAATGAAAGAGAAAAAACTATAAATAGCAGTATAAGGCATTTGTGTCAAGAAGTTTTGATATCAGATAAACGCGACACCTTTTAATATGATTTGGAATATACAATGGGGGGGGGGGGTAATTTCTTTTTGTTTTTTCATCTTGTATCTATTTACTGCAATCTCCCTTTTCCACATTTCATCTCTCTCTTTCAAGTTTCATTACACCATCTTCGGAATGCAAATCAATGTCATATAAAAATTAGTGGGGGATACTTTCAAATCAAGTAAATCACGATACTTATATACCGTAACGTTTTTAATAATGTAAATGGCATGTTCATCACTTTTCATGCTACAATAAGCTTTGCATACAATTTCATTTTATCATTTTCTTATTCAGCTCTCATGATATATGTTTTAAAACAATTTTCATTTTATGGAAATCCACAGTAGGTGGTTGTCATGTTGCGAACAGAATCTGCATGAGAACAGTCCAGTATAGTTACTGCTTATAGCTCAAAAAGGCTAGTTGTTGAATTTTTATGTTGCGAGTTTTTTGCACATGTGGTTTTATGGTTCATCCAAAATTTCAGATCTTGAGTTGAAATAATTGTTTTACATTGTCAGATATTGAAGTTAAAATACGTTTCTCTTTTCAAAATAAATTTATTACTAATTTTCGCTATGTAAACGTAATCAAAATTTGTAATCAATATGGGGGAATTGATATAAAAGTCATCGGGAAAATAAAGGTAACCATGTTTTGATGACCAACCACATTGTTTGAGGTATAGTTGATCTATAAGAGTTATAGTTTATTCACGATTTCAAATTGCTGTTATAGTTCTTCCACACTTTCAGTATCTCATACCTTGGTAAAGTTCAAAAAGACAAATTTTTAAATTCTAAAGTTGCAATTTCTTGGCACATTGGTGTATATTTCATCCAAACTAGCAGATTTTAAATGTTATTTGTGGTAGGACAATTGTTTAACATTGTCAGATATTAAAGTAACATACGTTACTCTTTTCAAAGTAACTTTATTTCTAATTTTCACTCTCTACATTCAAATAAAATTGCAAACAGAAAGAGGGAGTAAAAATAAATACCATTATCTGAAAACACAAGTGACCGCGTTTTGATTATCACTCACACTTCCACATGTCTGGCACTTTACATTTGAATATAAAATGCCCATATTCTGAGCACCATAATTATAATCTAAATTTCCCGTAGATTAAAAACATTTTGTGATGATAGTTTTGTCCATTTTGTTTCATGATATTATTTGAGAATGTAACCAATCAACTTTCAGTTATTTTCGTTCATAGAATTCTAAACCTTCGTAGTTATTTTCAGATTTGTATAACATGTAAAACCTAATATGAAACCTATATTCGTTACAATATTTAATGAGACAATTACATATTACATGGTGCCCGTTCGTTGAATTTGATGTAAATCCTGTAAACTTAATAATTACATGACTTTATAAATGTTTACATCTTACCTTCATCTTTCAGATTTAGTGTTCGAAGTAAAAAGATACAGTTCGTGATTTTTACAGTCAAATTTCTTTATAGATATTATTTTTGTTAAACTTCAGTTCCCCTCAGTGGTTTTCGCAATCAAACTCAAGGGAAGTAAGACCATTATCGTACAATTTTTGGCACCAAATTGATTATTTCAGAAAATAAGTTCTATTCAATAGAAAAAGATTTCACCCCGAACATTAAAGGTGTAATGCTCTGTAAAGGTGGTGTCACACATTGGCGTTTTAGACAGCGTATGTCCGACGTATCAAAATTTCTCTAAAACGTCGGCATACGCTGAACTTTGATATTTTTTTCAACTCTGGGCGTATACTTAGCGTATTCATTTACGAGTTGGAAGTATACATAACGTATTAGTAACTTATATCGAACGCTTCGTTAACTTATAAGTAACGTATTCCAACGAATGCTTAGCGTATTGCTGGCGTACACAACTTATGCCCTACGATAGCCTAACTTACGCATAGCGCGCGGCAGCGTATGGCTGATGAACACGTGTCGTAGCCTATAAAAAGGCTTCCGCTCGACTATTCAAATCATAACCGCACGATACATCACCTATCAACACCACCGCCATGCCGAAGAAAACTCCTGTGAACCCCACCTTTATATACCAATTCCTATAAACATGATAAACGTTGTCAATACGCCATTATACGGTAGCTGTAAGTTATAAACACGTTCAGTAAGTTTTGTGGTCGTCCGGAGCACGTCTTCATACGTCAATATACGTTGGAGTTAAGTTACACATACGTTTAAAGCACGTTACTCATAGGTTAGAAGTAAGTTTTAGGGTACGCTGGACATTATCTCGACGTACATCGACTTATGAGTAACTTACGAGTAACGTGTATCAACGATCGCGTAACTTGCCTACAACTTATGGCCCGCGTATGCGGGACGTATGAGCCATACGCTGGCATACGTCGAAAAATTTTGTGCTTGCACAAAATTTTTCGACGACCTCGCCGTATGACGACGTATACCAGCGTGTTTTAGCGTACTCTTAACGTATGCAAAACTTACCCGTAACATATTCGACGTACGCCAGCGTATTCGCCAAATTCCTCATACGTCGGGCATACGCTGTCTAAAACGCCAAGGTGTGACAGCGCCTTAACGTAGGTTTCACATTATTAACTTGACAATACATGCATTCTTTTCACAACAAAATGATATGAGTCGAACAAATTTATTTTTCTGATTTGTTGACTTTCCAATTGCGCCGAAATAGTGGTTTTGACCCTTGAAGGGCGTTTGATAAATGATTCTCTGTGTTATAGAAAGCAGTTTTTACCGGAGTTTTTGCCTGTGTTAAAGTCCATGGCAGAAATTTTTCAGACTAACCTTAGTTTTCACCAGAGTTTTCACAGGTGAACAGTTTTATGCAACAGGCCCCAGGGGCCCGTTTAATAAAGGACTTGCAACTGTTGCAACTTTGCCATTATGGCAACTACCATGGAAATAGGGCTCAGCAGCCAATCAGAATCAAGGTTTCCATGGTAGTTGCCATAATGGTAAAGCTACATCAATTACAAGTTCTTTAAGACACGGGCCCCTGTTCCTAGTTTTACAAAGTGTTGTGAAAGATCCAGTCATGATTAAAAATACTTTCTATTAAATTTCTTAATCCTGCTATAGTATGTAAGGCAAGATTGTAATATCTTGCTTTGAAATCTACCTCATAATGAAAGAAATGAAAGGTCATTTGTCCAAAATTGTGCATGAAGTAACTACGAACTGGTCTATTAGAAAATGAATGTTTTCACGATTTACGTCGAGCATTCAACTCGGCGAACCGTGAACTTCTTGTAGGTATATATTAGCTAAGTTCGGTTGTAGCGCAAGACGTACGTCTTATTAAATGGTTTCACTCGTATCTTGCAAACAATATGTTTCTGTAGAAAATGATAACTCCGCAATTAAAGATGTGAATATAGGTCTTCCTCAAGGGTAGGTACTTGGCCCACTGATGCCTGTTTTATTTATAAATGACCTACCCCAACTGTGTTATGTATGCCGATGATACGACCATTTCCGTATCAGGCTTTTCTAAAAGTGAAATTGAAACACAGCTTAATGAAGTCATGAAGCAAATACATGAATGATCAATTCGAAAGAAGCTTATTCTCAATGTCGATTAGACTAAGTCAAAGCTACTTGGTTCACGATAACGAATTTGCACTTTGCATGACAATAATTTAAGTATTATTATAAACTGAAAATCTATAGCATGTGTAAATGAATGTAAATGACCTGGGACATTATTGATTCCGATCTCGACTTCAGAAGCCATACAATCAAAGTTGCAAAAGATGCCAAGCAAAAGTTAAGTATTTTGAGATTGAGATCTATCCTCTTATCACAGCTTTACTGGGAATATGTAATGCCCCACTTTCTCTGCTGTTGTAACGTATGGACAGGACGAAGTGATGTCAATTGTGATTTTCATAATCACCTCCATAAAAGAGCAGCATACTCAATGTAGGATGGTTATTTTGTCATTTTCCTATTTTGTTCATTTTCTTTAACTTGTGCTTTCTTCGGCTGTTTTACATTTCTGTTCCGTCTAGACTTGAGTTCATTTGCATTTCTTTTCAGTACTGCACTTGCAGTCTGAACTTAGGATATTTGAGTTTAACTACATTCAGTTTTCATTCATCCTTCTCCACATTGGATTCTTTTCCTCTGATTCTCTTTTGTCATCTTTATTCCTTCTCTATGCAGGTGTTCCGCTCACTATCCATCAATCACCTGACTCCTTAGTTTCTAATGCCATTATTACTTAATCACCCAGACATCTTTTATCACTTTCATTTTATTCCTCATTGGTTTTTATTACGAATTGTATTACTACATTTCAGTTGGGTTCTTCTATTGTCTTTTATTTCATTGGTTAGCTTTAAGTTAATTTAAATAATCTTATGTTACTGTAGAAATTTTTTGATGTGGGCCGAGGAAGGTCGAAGGTATAGAGTATTTTGATAAATGCATGAGACACAGTCACATATGCGCTACAGATCCAGTCTCTTTATTTAGTTATTCTCCGTCTACTGTTCCTGATATGTTATGTTTGCTGTTAAGTTCCTGAGTTATGCTGTTGTTTTAAAACTGATTATTTATTCACATCAAGTAGGAGTTTAGTTCGAAGTATTTTAAGGAGATTGAGATCTATCCTCTTCGCAGAACAATTATCACAACTTTACTGTGATTATGTAATGCCCCACTTTCTCTGCTGTTGTAACGTATGGACAGGACGAAGTGATGTCAATTATGATTTCCTTAATCACCTCCATAAAAGAGCAGCATACTTAATTTCACGGAAACCCCGTCCAAGAAGTATTTAATACATTATCCTGGCCAACATTGGACATTTTTTTGGGGAAAACTGCCTGTTGCACAATGTTCAAAATCATTCATAAATTTGCCCCAACTATAATACTCTCATGCAGAGTTGTACTTCTAGACGCAGTAATGATGAGAAATTCCAGATGGTCCAATGAAATGATTTTAAAACCCCCGACATGTTACACTTATTTCTACCAAAACTCTTTCTTCTATTCTGGTGCCACAAAGTGGAAAAATCTACCCCATGATAGAAAATCGAACAGCATCCTTTAAATTACTACTTGAATAATCTTAATGCAATCGGGCATACAATAACATTGCTTTCCATACTTACAGCCCTTGCTTTTTGTCTTATTGTGAATGCATGATTACCTCTTCAATTTAGTCTGTCTACTTTGTTATTATATAAGAATAGATTACGGTTTTCAATTCAATTCGATTTTATTTATTTCACTTCCATCAAACAAAAACAAATTGTATACCATATATATAAAATCGGTTGATTGGTCAGACATTACATGTTATTATTCCTCATACATTCGTAATTCCGAAGCTTCGTTATTCCGAAGGTTCGTTATTCCGAAGGTTCGTATTTCCGAAGGTTCGTTAGTTCGAAAACGAAGTGAGGTTCGTATTCCGAAGGCTCGTTAATCCGAAAAAGAAATGAGGTTCGTAATTCCGAAGGTTCGTTAATCCGAAAACTAAATGATTAACTAACCTTATTTCGTTTTAGGAATAAAGAACCTTCGGAATAACGCCACAAGTGTTCGGATTAACGGACCCTTTTACGTTTTCGGATTAACGAACATCGAGGTAAAGGCAATTTATGTATTTCGGAATTACGAACCTTCGGAATAACGAAGCTTCGGAATTATACGAATGTATGCGATTTATTAACACCTCGACTCTCTCTCTCTCCCTCTGTCTCAAACTCTCCTACTCTCTGTCATGTCATTGTCTGTTTCCTTTCTCATTCTGAGTCCGTATAATGTATTCTTTTCGTTTATTTTGTTGTGATGAATCTTATAATGAAATGTGTTGGTTCTCTTATGTTATGAATTATGTGTTTTATGAATGTAGATAATAATGCAGAGCCCTCCGGAAGACCAGGGATTTTCATGAACATCTAAATTATACATATTGTGATTTTAACACAATTTTGTGTCAGGCTGAACAGGCAATTCTGGTTAAAGCTTTACAATAGATAAATAAATGAATAAATAATATATCAAAATGCTCACAAAGTTCAACCTGCTCGGCAATATAAAAAATCTTTTCTCGCTTGTGTGTGGGTGTGTGTGTGTAAGGGTGTAAGAGTGTGCGCCTTGTATACGTGTAATGACAATAAAACTATGTTTTACGCGCGAAATTGCTCGAAAAAGTCGTATTATTTCTATAGGGTCTGGGAACAAACAAAATAATTGCATAATTAGCAGATTTCATTAACTTGTTACGCTTGTCTGATTGTTTTAGGAAGAATAATTGTAAGAGAAGTGGTTTAAATTTAAATATGACCAACGTTTATGATCATTGTCATTTTTAACATTGTTTCTGTAAATAGTATTTTTTCCATCGCCGATTGATTTCTCACATTTTGTTATGTTTTATTATTGCAAAGAACTATTTTACCACCATCATATTTGCAGCAATTTTCATATTTTGCTTGTCTTCGGTTAACATGGTTAATTTTCATGCAAAGGTTTGTTTATACTCCAAACCCTCATCCTCTCATATTTTCCTTTTTAGTGTCATACAATCAGACACGTTGACTTTGTTTGCTACATTTCAAACCCTTTTTTAACCCAACAAATAACATTTAAAGCATAAGTTGCAAAATTATCAATATGAATAAGTTTTCTGTAAAAAATCAGAATATTGAACTAATACAATGTCGAAATTACTTTGGAAGATTTGGAAGAAAAAAATGCCTTCGTGAAACGGAAAGCGCTGATTTGTCGCCAATCTTCCTATCTCAGAAGAATGGTCCTAGGACGTTCAAACATACGTATCACTCGTCTCGTCATGAAACAGGCCCCAAATTTTCTTTTTAAGTTTTTTAAGCGTATATATTTGCCATTATTTCAAATCTGTCGTTTAATGACATAACATATACTGTTCTATAATTGACCGACCTTTTTTTATTCTTTTTTCCTCTCTCTCTCCCTCTCTTTCCCTCCTCTCTCTCCCTCTCGTCTTTCCTTTATCCTGTTCTCCTTCTCAGTCAGACAATTTTTTATGAACTATACAGTGCGTATCAAAAAAAAAATTACACTTAGAAAAAATCCTGTAAATTTATACGTTTGTAATATCCTGAAGATTTTTCCACATTTTAACATTGGTACAGATCCATTTAAGCAAATGACGATGTAACTATCGAAAAATATTTCCGCTTGGGTGAGCACCACTTTCTTTTGAAAAGTTAGTGGAAAATGATTGGAAAAGGAGCCTTTTCCAAGGCTTTTGATATAATTAATCACAATATCCTTTTAGTAAAGTTGTCACACTATGGTGTTAGAGGGAAAGCCTTGAAATGGTTCAGGAATTACTTATCAAATAACAATATGTACAAATAGATAATCATAATTCAGCGTTACGACCAATAAATTGCGGAGTTCCACAGGGAAGCATCCTTGGCCCTTATCATTTATCATATACATAAACGACTTTTATAAATCTTCAGACGTTCTATCTTTCATTTTATTTGCAGACTATTCCAACTTATTTTATTCTCATGCAAATCCACTTACTCTTCTTTCTACTATAAATCTTGAACTGAAACGTGTTGTATAAACAGCGGATTAAAGCCAACAAATTATCTCTAAACATCGTTAAGACAAATTTTATGTTATTTAGTAACACTATCGCGGAATGTTGGTATAATGACCAAACTTTGACATTTCTTTCCAAAATCAACACTATTTACACTTTATTTCTCACTTATACTTCCGTATTTTAATTATGGAATACTGGCTTGGGGTAACGCCTACAAGAGTCTCATGGACGAAATGCTTATTCTACAAAAGAAGGTTATAAGGATTATACACAATGCTCCTTTTCGATGTCATACTGATGGTTTGTTCTACGAGTCAAATCTCCTCAAATTTCCGGATTTATTTCTTTTTCATACAGGACAATTCATGTACAAACTGAACACAAATAAACTACCAAACATTTTGATGATCATGTTTACAAAAAACAATGCTATTCACAATTATCCAACCCGACAATCCCGTCGCTTCCACCTTCCACGTACCCGTACTCTCTTCGCACAAAAACAATTGCCTTCTATGGCCCGAAATACTGGAACTCAATCAGCAATGACATCGTAAATGCTACCAGTTTGAACTGTTTTAAGATCAAACTGAAGAAACAAATTCTTGAATCATATAAAGCAAATTCCGATTGAACAGTCGATAAACGATCCCTTTTACCCTCCTCTTTCTCCCCACCCCCTCCCTCCCCCTCCCTGACCGTCTCTCTACCTTGCTCTCTTCCGCTCATTCTCCTTCATCGGTCTCATGCCCTTCACTCCTTTGCTTTTTTTATTGTTACTCCATCTTCTCTTCCTCTTCAACCACATATGTGCACCAACTTGTCCATTTGATTGAATTATTCATCCATTATCTCGGTATATATGTCGTATTTGACGAACATATGTCTATGGATGCACAAGTAAAGAAAATATGTCAATCAGTATACTATAATATTCATAATGTTAACAGCATGAGGAAAGTCCTTGACCATAAGTCTGCTGCTATGCTTATACACTCATTTGTACTATCTCGATTAGATGTTGGAAATGCTCTTCTTTTTAATATAACCTCACGCAATGTTGATAAACTTCAGTATGCTCAGAATACAGCTGCCAGGGTTTTAACTGGTACATCAAAATATCAACACATCTCACCAATTCTCCAAAAGTTACATTGGTTGCCAATCCGGAAGCGTATAGAATTTAAAATACTTCTTCTCACTTGGAAAGTGTTTAATGGTTTGGCACCAAAATATCTACAAGACCTTGTCACGCCTTATGCACCAGCTAGAAGCCTGAGATCATCACACCAGCAACTTCTTAAGACTCCCAAGACACGTGTAGCATATGGTGCACGAGCTTTCTCTGCCTCAGCACCTTCTCTCTGGAATAATTTGCCATTAAATTTAAGAATTATACAATCACTGGAGACCTTTAAATCCAAACTGAAATCTTATCGTTTCTAACAGTATTAGTTATTGGCACTTTGACACTCATCCAAACTTTCTCATCCTTTCTTTTCTTGTGCGCCTCGGAATAGAATATTTCTAGATAGATGGCGCTATATAAATGCCTATGATTATTATTATTTCTTCATCTACCATCACATCAACCTTTCTTCTTTTCTCTCTCTCTCTCTCATTTTCATTTTCGTTTATACCTGTACTGACAAATCTTTGATTAATTCTCTGAGGGGTCCACACCCAACAAGCCCTGATTTTTAGTGGATTCCTCCATTTACTCAACCTTATTTATTGAAAAAAAAGAGTTATAAAGGTAGCCTTGCAATTATTTTTTATTTTTTCATCGAGAATGGCATACACTTTGTTCTATTTCCATTGTATATATTGTTATTGGTAATACGATTATCACGTTTTACAGTATTCACCATAAAAATTTATTTACTTTTCTTGTATAGTCATATTGCTTGCAATGTATATTCATTTGTATTGATTTGTATGGTTATCATTTTATATCTGTGCAATTATTTCTTATCTTGTATTGAGTTGAGAAATGAAATAAACTTGAAACTTGAATCATTTGCGCAGAACTTTGAAATAGTTATGCGAATAAAAGTAGACCTTAATCATGAAGAACACGTTGAATTTAGCTAGATGATTTGAAGAACTTTGACCTTTTTAACTTGTTTCCTTGCCCAAAACACTTCGAAGAGTGCATTGCGCCCCACCCCATTCCCCCACACACCGAGGCCATCGTGACGATATTTGCTTTACACTGAGCTGTGATTTACATGAAATGGGTTAGGCTTGATTTTCATTTTGTTAATCATTGTCAAGCTTGGAAAAAGTGTGGAGAAACAAGTATTAATTGAAAAATGAATTGTAAACACACTTTAAATGATAAAAACTTAGTAAAAATGCTGGAGATGTCTGATATAAACTTTTGGTCAGATTTAGTTATGTTCTCAGATCCATCTGGCACAAAAAAGGTTGCGTTTATTAAGTGTTAAAATTTAAATTTGGGTGGCAAAATTGTTAGAATGTATCCAAAATGCTTGAATGTATCCATTTATTACAATTGACAAAAAGTGCAATGGGAAATTTATGAGAAATGTTTCGCAGGGTAAGTTTGATTTCGCTCTTTCCCCTTGATACAGCGTGAAAACGAGCATTTCTGCGCAAACAGATTTCTGCCAGTTTTACAAAAATGGACAATGCTCAATCAAGTGTAACATTCTGTCAAAACTTTTACTTTCATTGGATAGATGAGACCCAAACCCAAAATTATATGTGAAAGAATTACCCACATGTTGTATATTTTTTAATTCCCAGGGCTTTTTCAAAGTGTAAACTTTTTTTGATACGCACTGTGTATTGTGAGTCATTATAGTCGTTACTTCTTTTTAATAATTTTGTTGTGTATATTTTGTGTGTGTGTGTCTGGACCATGATGTAAAACAGCCTCGGCTCAGGCGCGCCGGAACACTTTCAGTTTTTTCTGGGGGGGGGGGGGGGGGGCAAAATCCCGAAGGGGGCACAATATTTTTGACAGCGTGAGATACCGAAGCGATCGAGCGGGAGAGGCTATGGGACCCCCCCCCCACGGTAAGGATTTTGTGTAAAATGGAGTATAAAAGTTGCGTTTCTAAGTGCATTCAAAAATAAATTTCTTGAGAATTAAACAATCTTGGAGTTCTTTTTGCTCCTTCTGTTTCCTCCCTTCTGACCCAGCCTGGTGTTTCTTCATGACCAGGGTCGCAGTTCCAGCAAATTACGAGCCTTATTGCAAACGAAATTGTTTCAAACCAGTGTAATATAGGCCTTTTAAAGACTTTAACATTTTTAAGATGACAAACATGACCGTACGCAGCCGGGGGCAGCCGATCGAGAGGGCAAAATTCACAAAATTCACCAAAAGTGTGCACGAAATCCTTCAATTTCATTCTAGAAAATGCAAAAGTTCCCTCGTCACAAATCCCCTCCCTCTTATGTTTCTTCGAAAATTTAGGTCTTGCAGCCCCACCCACTCCCGGGTTTTTTTTTTTATTTTTGCAAACGTCCATGAATAACAAAAGCTGGGATGAACCAGAGAACATAGCTGCCATCTCGATCTGATTAGTAACAGGTAATGGGAAGAAGTTTTGGAATCTAAAATACATAAGTGCTATATATGAGCTGAAATAGTATCAGACAAAACGCCTTCCAATCATGCCAATGAAAAGGAATAGAGGAAATACGGGGCTGTGAAAATATCTTAAGATTTTTTTTTATAGTAGAGCATTACTGTAACGCTTATTTTTTTCTTTTAATATTTTTTACATTTTTATTCATATCTCGGATAATATCTTCCGGTCAAGAAGACACTTTCACAGATGATTTTATTTTTTTCATGTCTAAACATTATCTCTAAGTTGCTTTCGAGTGGGATTCACCATTTTTACAAATTATAAATTATAATCCTCTACACATGATTATTCTGAGTGTAATTTTCTGATAACATGTCTATATTGAGTTGAAATGACCTTGGTATTTTCTTTAGGGCACTGAATTGTTATTATTATTTGTTTGGCGTCACCTGTGCCTGGGAGGCGAAAAGCGAACTGAATCACTATGATCCACAGGTCTCTCCTCCCGATATAACTGATTGGGGGGGGGGATGCAGGTGGACCTCGACACCGGGGTTTGCCCCTACTCTTATACGAATAGTGCAGTGGGTTCTTAACGTGCAAAGGTGGTGACTCTCGGCCTCCATTTAACGTTCTATCCGAGGGACGGAGTGTTTTCCATTGTAACATAGCCTGCATCTATGAAACATGGGAGAGACGTTTACACACAACGCACTGACTTCAGTCATCCGCCCAGGGTGGACTCGAACCTACGATCTTTGGTTCGACTTCGACGGGCAGACGCGTTACCGATTGAGCCAACACCGCTCTCTTGTTATCACTGTATTAACTCAATTTATATTTAGTTGAAAATGAAATAATTGAAACAAGTTTCTCGAGATGTTATGGTTTCTGGGCTTGAAAGCTGTGACATAGATTCCATATCTTGCTCGAGTAACTAGTGTTCACGCGCGTTAGTTATATCGGGTCCGGTCTGAGCGTTTCTGGGCGACCGTGCGTTTGTTAGACGACACAGCCAGCATCATAGAATTATAAACCTAATCATTGGTGGACCACTATCAATTTGCCATTCGCTTTTAGTCTGAAATGTATTCATTAAAAGGTTAAACGTTATCACACTGTAATAAGATGGAAAAGGGGCTTATCAAAGCTATGTTTCACAGAGGAACTGTTCGTCAAAAGACGCGAGGCTTACTATGATAATGTATTTGCCCCGTCAGGGGCAAATTTTTTCATTTTTGACAATGGAAATGACAATTTTCAGGCAGAAAAGTGCCTTCATTTACTTTTGACCTTAAATAATTTATCATTTTTCATCTTTCAGGGGGGCACGTTGGGGGGGGGGGGCAAAATCTCGTTTTGCCCCCCAAAAATTTTATTTGGGGGGGGGGGGGGCAAGTGCCCCCCCCTGCCCCCCCCCCGCTTCCGGCGCCCTTGCCTCGGCTGATAATGTTTTATCTTTATCCTGAATGAATATGTATACAATAAATAAAAAAGTAAACAATTGAAAGAAAAAGATTCATTTACATGCACAGATAACTTTATATAATCCCACATTTGGTTGATTTGACCATTTCTGCTGGTGGAACATATCTATTCGCCAACTCGTTGGTTATTCTGACTAATCCATTCCAAGTGAACAGCTAATTAAATCTCTTTTGAAATAGTTCAGAGATCGGCTATCTTCTCTTAATTGATTGATAACGAATTTATTTCATTCCAAAATTTCAACAAGGTTACAAAGTAACGCAAGATATAATATAACCTTATGAAATGAAATAGAAACCTTCTGAAAAGCAAAGCTTTTTATGAAGGTTTCCTTCAATAAGTAAGACATATTAATGGAAAATACAAAGTTCAATATATATAATATACAAATCATATCTTTCTTGTAGAAGTTCAAAATGTATATTATACACAAATCATCATATCTTTCTTGTAGAAATTAAATGTAAATCCTTGTCAAATAATTTTTTTACATATTCTCCCAAGTAAAAGATAAACAAGGCTGGATTATATTACAAAATATGAAGGAAAAGTGAAAAGGACACAGAAAACAAGATGATCGGATAGGCTAGTTGTTCGTTCTTATTAACACTTTATACCACTACTTACCGAAGAAAAACACGAATCCGGTCGCAAAACCCGCCGCAAGTCCCGACTCGGATGTCGTCAGTCCTATGTCTGCTTGGAGCTGTCCCTGAAAGATTCCGAGAGATCGAATGATGCCCTGAGAAAAGGTCGTCACCAGAAAAATCTCCAAGATTACCGCAAAGTATCGCCCTTTGGCAACACCCGAAGAAGTCATATTTTCATCACCTCTCCCGCTCTCTGACCCCCAAAGCAGGGTTATAAGGAACTAAAGTTACCAAACCCCAGCAAGGTAAATTACGACCACGGATGACGACCAAGCGCCGGTGTCACCCATCGGTAGGCCCGAACCGCTTACCAGCTCAAGATGGCAGGAAAGAACGAAGTCGGCGCAAGTCTGATCTGATCTGAAGACAGAGTAGTCAAAATCTAAAGCGAACAGGGGCTAAGGAAGAGAGAGGTGGATGGGTATTTATCCCGACACGGTTGTAGTTCGCAGATCCACTTGACAGAAAATGCACTTTTTGGGGCGGAACAGGACAAATATATATCAGAAAATTTGTATTGGTTCAACTGTCACAGTCACGTTGGCCTCGGCAGTTTCGAATATCAAAATGGGCGTAGATCTATATCCATTTTTTTTGGGGGGGGGGGGGGTACGGGCAGGGATGTAAATGAATTGGGAAGCCAAATAACTCCATCCGTGTTTGTGTGAAATATCCTTGTCATTGTCTATTGTAATGAAATCCCTTTTATGCCAAGTAGTATTTAGCTCAAAGACGTTTAGATCTATAGCTCATTGTTCCTTCATATTTTTTCGTTTGACGGTCCCCGTATTTCATACAAATTTGTTTGCTCAGCTCCTTTAGAGCCATGAATGCCTTTTTATCATTTGTGAATTTTACGCTCGAAATGACACATATATCTTTAAGCCGAACTATCGGTTTTGATCAATATTGATGCATATAATAAAGATGTGAAAGGTCACATTGCAACCTTAATGATTTTGCATCGCTTATTGATTCCATTTCGAAATTGAAGGGGTTACTCTCAAAGAGCGCTGGTTAAATCTGCTGGGGCCATGCCTTCCAGCTACAGAAACTTAATGAGAGCTCGTTCTCAGGTTTGTCCACTTTTTACGAGACAACTGATACATAAATTTAGGAACCTGTAAACTCAGACTAGATATTGCTATGACAATTGGCGTACCGTAAGTCACGGCATGGGGGGGGGGCACCAGCAAAAATTTTAAGCCACTTAGTGAGCGCGCGAAGCGCGCTTAGTTGCCAGGTATATACTGACCTAATAGAGACACTTTAAGAACAGTGCCATTAAACAGATATTATATCTCACAGATCAAATAATGTGAGCACGAAGCGCGAGCTGAAATTTTTTGATATTCAGACCTTAAGAGGGACATTATAAAAATTTTCAGCTCGCGCTTTGTGCTCACATTATTTGATCTGTGAGATCACAGAACAAATAATGTGACCACGAAGCGCGAGCTGAAAATTTTTGATATTCAGACCTTAAGAGGGACATTATAATCAAATTTGTGTAATCATGATACATACCTGTCTCACTAAACAATGCGAGCGCGAAGCGCGAGCTGAAATTTGTGTATATATTGACCTCAAACAGGGAGATTTTATGGACTATATTTTAGGAACCCATTAAGAGTATGCATATCTTATCATAGTCATCTAATGCGAGTGCCAAGCTCTTGCTGATTTTGTTAGAATTGCATCTAAACGCATTAAGCACTTGTAGTAATTGAAATCATCATTATACGCATCTCACTAATCAAATATTGCGAGCGCGAAGCGTGAGCTGAAAATTTAGAAAATTCAACCCCGAAGAGGGGCATTCTAAGGCATTTGTAGGACTTCACTAAGGCCATACGTATTTCACTAGCCAAATGATGCTAGCGTGAGCTGAAAAATATTAATATTCAGATCAGAAAAAGGGATATTTTAAGGACTGATTTTAGGAATTCATGGAGAGCAGACATATTATCTCACCAATCCACTAATGCGAACGTAAGCACGGACAGGAAATGTTTTATGCTAAGACCTAAAATTGGGGCAATCATTTTAATTAGTCATGAAAAAGAAGCATACGATTGTGCATAAACAATATCTCGAAGTGCGAGGAAATATATGTGGGGTAAATTAACTTGAAAACGGGAGGTTTTAGTACAACAGGATTGTTAAACAGAAAATGCGAGCACCAGGAACAATGAGTAAATTCGTTTTATAAAGTTATGAAAAAAGATGGTTCTTTGTAATAATTATAATTTATTGTACAACGCCTACTTAGCTTGGTGTACGGAACCGGGGGGGGGGGGGCTTCAGCCCCCTTTTTTTCCAAAACCGTGTACAAAAACGTAAAATTGACCATAAGAATATGATTTTTAGCATGGTCAGTCCCCCCCACTTTGTAAACCGTTCCGCGGCCCCTGAATATAACATCATAATAATGAAAAATGATTTCTTCTTTCCCAGTACATTTCTCTTCCTTTCTCCCTCTTTTTCTTCTTTTCCCTTGTTTTTTTTTTGTCAGCCGATGGGGGGGGGGGCACGTGCCCCCCTAGTTGCGCCACTGGCTATGAACAAGAAATTTGATGGGTAGAATTCAGAAATGTGAAAGATTTTATGACCTAGATTTGGTCGTCATAATCTATTCTATGTTTTGCACAAAATACAGGATTACTATAACGTGACATCACATACTACGGGCTTTCACCGGTTTTATTTCTTTTTATTTGGTCTCCTCTCATCTACCTCATGCTACGATCACAAATACCTTTGCAAACGACGTACGAACTATTTCATACCATTTATTGCTATTTATAAAAAGACAAAAATCGGTCGTATGGCAGTCGTAAACGTGTTTGTGAACGTAGCATTACAAAGCAACCTCGATTAATATGAGTGCGGAATATGTACACGATTGTTTAATAGAGAAAATGAAAAGATGATTCGCCTTATACATCATTTAAGGTGTTCTAGAGGGTACAAAATAATAAGATATGAACAGAGTAAAATCTGACAAACAAGACATTGAAAATTTGATCAAAATCGGATAATGGATAACAAAGTCAATTCATATTTTGTTCGATAATTGTATATTGTAATATTTTGTTAATCTTTATTCATATTTCAAATGTGATATTTATATTTCAAATGTGATTCTATGTCTACTGTATAATAATTTTAAATATGAAAATTGAAAGTGGATAATGAAAATAATTGATTTGAATTGAATCGAAGAAGTTATGACATTTGAAATTTTAACATTACTTCGTTGAAACACTATGCATGTCTTCATGAATATGCAATTTAATCCAAGAAGAAGGTTCGAGAATGAAAACTATTGTATTGACAGCTGATTTGTATGTTAGATAATCATTGTGGATATCATATAGTTAATCATTTTTGTCTGGATTTATCTTTTTAGTTCTCTTTATTTATGATTCATGCCAAAAATGCTAACATATTATGTTTATTATGTTATGAAAAATGTATTATACGAATGTTATGGATGCAGAAGAAAACAATAAATCAAATCAATTTGTATTTAAAAAAACTGTTCAAGCAAAGAAATGTAGACTAAAACATTTGCGAGATATTTTTAAAATGATTTTTGAGGGATGGTTGGTAGTCAGAGAAATTCGTTCAACTTGACCTTTTCTGTCAAGCCTCATTTGTTCCAGGCAAGAGATAATTCAACTTAATTAATTCAATTCGATCTCTTTTCCACATATCGAGTAAAAAACATAGATATATCAGTACAATCAAGATAAATACATAGATAATTACAATGCAAATATTATATATTGCATAAACATAAGAAAATCTAAATTTGGAGTGGATTGACAAAGGCCATATATTGATCTATGATCTATAGGTGCATCTTATTTTGTTAACAGGGGATACGTACAGTATTATACACACGTATATGAAGATGATTTCGTTAAAAAAAGAGAGTTAGCACATGACTCATTAGCCCACCTCGTGAACATTTATAACGATGTGCATATCTGTTTTCACAAAATATAGCTTCATTTTACTATTAACATGATTAACATGATGAAAATAACTTCGTCATTTGTTTATCAGATTTTAAAGAAATTTTCAGAGTTCTGATCGGTGAATTATACTTTATTTATTTTTAGATATGATTATTATTTTTCAGCTCGGAGTACCACTTTAGGTTATTCGTTAGCTAATACCTTGGTAACATTTGATCTACGGCGGCCGTACGGTGAGTCGATAACAGCCGTTTTATTAATTTCAATTCAAACCACCTATATGTAGTTGGTACAAAAAATGTTGAAACGGCTGTTTTTGACTCGCCGTACGGCCGCGCCGTTTACGAATACTCTCGTTCGATTGCCACTCTTTGACCGCGACCTTGTGTGGGGATAGACATTGTGCCAAAAAGGAACGATCTTTTTGTTCTTTTGTGATAAACATGCTCTAGTTATTCAGGTTGTGTTGAACACGACCTAGCTCTTCAAAAAGGGTTAAATTCTAAACTAAAACATCTTTAGCATAAACGCAGGGGCGTACCTACGGAGGGGGGGGGGGGCGTGCCTTCCCCCCTAAAATTTGATGTGTCCCTCTGAAAACAAATGGCGAGCCAAAAAAAGGGGAGAAAGAAAGAAAAATACAAAAAGAAGGGCAAGTTCCTATAGTCTTTTATTCCATCAAATTCTAAAAATATCCCTTTTCAAATGTGATTGTCAAAACGTAGGCCTATCAGTTAGCTCTGTGCCCTCGCATTTTGATTGGTGGGTTATGTATACCTCTATATTAATTCTATAACATGCTACATAAAATCACCTTTTCATTTCAGTTTGTAAAATAAAAAATCGTTAAAATGTATTAGCCCATGCTATGCCTTAGGCCCATAATTTGAAGTTTTGGGGACAGAGTTTACAAAAGCACCAAACTTTCCCTATGTCACTATCAGGTCAATAGCTTCATTTTCCCCACAGAACATGGTGTTGAAAATTGCGTCTTCATGCAAAAATATGCTAATTTATGTAAATTTGCAGTAATCTATGCACGAAGCCATATGCCAATAGGAATTAATTAATAAAATTTAATAAAAAGATACCATCAGGTCAATAGCGTTAAATTTCCCTATTAAACATGATATCAAAAATTGTGTCTATAATTAATTATGCAACATTTGCTAATTTATGTAAATTAGTAATTATTTTATATGTATAAGTTAGTCCCATTACAAGTTGTGTAATGATCACATCGTGGGCAATGTTTACGTTGGTACACAGCAAAAACTGTGGTGTTAACCACATAGAGGACCACACCAGTCATTTTACACCGGTGTTAAATTGGTGGTGTTAGTTTTACTCCTTGGTGTTATGTTCAATCTCTAGGGTGTTATTTTAATTCAATTCAATTCAATCATGGTTTATTTCGTATAAGATACAATACATGTTACAAAGCCAGAAGGTTGAAATTAACATGTTTACAATAAAACGTTCACAAGTCATGGATAAAAGCAAACAATTACAATTTACAATGTACATAGATAACAAATAAATTTCAAAGAGCAAGTGTACATAAAAATTCATTAAATATAATAAAATAGAACGAAAAAAGAAATACAATATTAAAAAGTGATGAATATTAGACAATTAAAAATTCAAATATCAATTGGATTGAAATGGAGACTAAAACAATGGCAAACATTTGAGTTGATTTCAAGGGTATGAAAAGAAAAAATTATTTAGAATTTAGTAAATCAATGAAATATGGTATTGCACTTTTTCTAAACCGATCTGTTTTGCATTCCACATCCACCTCTGGGTGTGGTCCTCTATTAACACCAATTGGTGTCAGTTTTAACACCATAGTTTTTACAGTGTATATTCTATAATCTGTGCATTATTACTATCTCCTTTCGGTTAAAGACCTATCATAAATTTTTCGATCGCTATATTGTAATTATTTTGTTGGAATGTAAAGTAATGATTTTCAGTAAATATCAAAATCTGCAGGTTCACCGTGAGGAGGGAGTGTAGACCAAGATATAATTCAAGCAACGAGATCGAGACTACACTTGAACCAGGGTTTACACGAGAACCGAATTCTCCCTCATAATTTGGACTGATTCTGCCCGAATATGGCCCGTTTCGGATGAATTCGGTGGATGCGGCAGCTATTCGTCTCTGATTCGGGGTGCTCACTGAATTAGAGACGATTAGGTCTTGAATGCGTCCCGTATCAGAGCAGAATCCCCAAGAATTGACCCGAATCGATATTGACCGTCCCGCACAAAGCCGTATGCCAACCCGAACAGTGGCAACAATTGAGCCAAAGATGGCCAGGATCGAGCCAAATTAAGCCCGAATCCTCCCATTATCTCCAAATGACGACCTGAATAACAACCCCTATTGGCCCGAATTCGCAATTTAGGCCACCGAATTTCCCGAAAAATACACCAGAATCTTTCGAAATGGGCCAAAATTGACCGATTCGGCAGCTATTCGAATGCCATTTTTCTACTTTCTGGCCAATTCGTCTCACTCGTCTATATTCTTCTCTGTATTCGAGTGATAACTTGTACGATATGGGAGGCAAGAGTCTGTCCTTTACTCTACGAATAGGTCTTAATATGCCCAGAATACCCCAGATGCCTCCCAAAATTCAACCAAATTTCATCGGAATACATCCCGAATGTGGCCCGAATGAAATTTGTCGCAGCCACATTCGGGAGTATTTTGGAAGGTATTCGATTGGTTTTGAACATTTTCAAAACGAGCTGAATTCCCCCAAGAATGTTTTCCAATCCCTCCTGAATTTTCCTGCATTCGGAAAGGGAAAACAGGGAAAAAGAACAGGATGCTCCAGAATCCATCCTTATACGTTTATTCGGATGGATTTGCAGCTGATTTTGTTCCGGTCAGCCGAAAATCAGCCGAACATCCTCCAACTACTCCCGAATATGGCCACGGCATATTTCCTTCGAGCCACATTTGGGATGTATTCGGAAGGAATTTTGTTGGATTTTGGGAGGCATTTGAACAATTTTAGAAAGTCATTACTTGGCATAATGCTCAGATTCGGGACCTATTCCGAACCGATTCGAATTTTAAAATTTTCTAATTCGGTCTGAAATTATTTTGGAGAATTTGGTTTTGGTGTACGTAACTCTAGCTTTAGCAACAGAGGTCAATTCATGAACCAATAACTAAAAATTCACTGAAATGATTCAGGTCACCGTCAACCAAGGGACGACAGAAACAGAAGGAAAAGCTTCTCTTTGTTCAATCTGATGTGTCCATGTTCTCAAAAATAGGTGTGCATCATGTCAGAGGGACAGACATGGACACTTTTTCCGATATGAGAACCATCCATATACTTTCCTCTTTCTGGCGGAAAAAAACTCTACCTTGGAAAGAAATCTGACTTCTTGAATTGCTTGAAAAAAATGATTAAATAATGATTTATTTTTTCCATTTTTGTTGTTGTTGTTGTGAAAGGGGCATGAACAGTATTTATATATTTGCATAAATTTGCATTTTAAACATGATACACTCCTCTGAAAGTCACCAAAATGAATGAATTGTGTAACAGTGTGTCATTATACATAGTGTCATTTTTGTGCTGGTACCTCGATTCTAACCGCAAAATATATTTAATGTGTTTTACACAAATTTGCCCAAAAAATGCATAAATTTGCATTAATGTTAGTATTAAAAAATGATTCTCATTCCGCAATTTTATAGACATTAATCTAGATTTGATGCCCCATCAAAATAATTCCCAAATACCCCCCCAAAAAAGAAAAGAAAAGAAATAGGCTTGAAGAAGAGTTTAGGTTTGTAATATACATATATAGTAAATTACGCTGAACAGTGTAAATTGTGTGATTTTGCATAAATTTGCATAAATTAGCACTATGGACTAGAATTTCAGTCACTGACATTGAGTCATCCTTTTGAAAATTAATTATTTTGACAATATACGCCGAGATATGATAAGATATGTGTTTTTATATATGATTTGCCTAAGATTTGCATAAATTAACGTTCAAAATTGATTCATATTCACCAATTTTATCAAAAACCAAAATACAATTGAACATTAAGCAAAATAAAACTCAAATACAAAAAATGGCCTTTGAAAATTATTCAAAGTGAGATATGGTGAATTTTGTGTATTTTACATAAAATTTGCATAAATTAGCATTTTAAAATAGGGTGCCCTTCACCGATTTCGGGGCACCCTATCTAGAATCAAAGATTTTGATACCAGGGACCCACATGCAAAAATTGCGCTTTTATAAATTCTTTCCCCAAAATTTTGCTAAAGGCCCCTGACTATGCGTACTATTCATAATTACAAAATTCTTAAAATGTCCAGTTTTTAAGCCTTAGTACCGTAAGGGCACTAGTATTCAACCCGTTTGGAGAGTTTCCTCAAATATATAGAAATATAGAATTTACCTGAATTTCAGACCCGTCTTATTTCCAAGAGCAAATGCTGGTTATTCTTTTTCCATTATTTTTTCTTCAACCAGTCGACTGTGTGCGCGGGCGATCGAATTATACGGCGACGGTCTTTGGCACTAGTATTCAACCTAGCGATGAAAGATGGCCCTGTCTCTCAATCTGCCCTTGTCCCATCCGATCATGGACTAGACCATTTGAGATGAGACCAAACAGGGAATCAATCAAAGCCAGAGACTTACATAGATCTAGATCTAATTTAGCAATCTAAACCCTTTTGAGATTTGCTATCTATCCTCACTAGTGCCATTCAGTGCAAAAGGCCAGTGCCTCATAATTCGATACCGACAACAGATTACCCTGGAAATAACAAAGGTATGAGATTAAAATGAATACCATATTTCTAAATATTTTGGGGAATATGTCAAAATCTTTGAATTCCACGCTGTCATTAAGCATATTAGATTAATACATAAAAAATAACATTTTCATGAATTCCTAATAACTAAACTGGCCTTTTTCAGAATGGAATATCGACAAGAGTTTCATCTTGCGCTTAGGAACAGAAGGAAGATAGTTATCATTTTCATATGATGACAGAATATCCTTAGAATGTCATGGTCCTACAGTATATAGGTCAAAACACAATTAAAAAATATTAGCTAGCGCTTCGCACTTGCATTATTTATTAAGTGTGATCCACATCCACTACAAAATTCTCCTAGACAGTTCTTGAAATATAGTGCGTAAATTGATCCTTTTTAGATGGGAATTTCAAATGTTTTGAGCTCGCACTTCGAGCTCGCATTATTAATCTTAATGATTAAAAAAAAAATTCAGAATGCACAGATTCTACTTTGTAGGTGTAAATCTAAAACACGCGCACTCGTGTTTTTTGAGAGAGGCAGCTTGTTCTATAATCAAACCCTGCTTAAATTATCAAGTTTCATATCAGACTGTCAATAATTTTCTACTCGCGCTTCATGCTCGCATTATTAATGTAGGAAGATAGTCAATTACACATCCTGTGCCTGATTTACAAAACATAAATAGAGTGTCCCGTTTTTAGGTCTAAAATCTAAACTTTCTTCTGCTCGCCCTTCGCGCTCGTATCAATTGGTTTAGCTATATATACCTATCCATTTCATGATTATAAAAAGTGTTCAGAGTAAAAGTAACCATTTTTGTGGTGTGAATGTCAAAAATATTCAGCTCGCTCTTCGAGTTCGCATTATCAAATTGTTGAAATAATTTATGTATCGTCTTCATGGGTAATTGCAAACAGTTCTTAACAAGTCTCTTTTCGATCGTTTATTAAACAATTGAAGGATTTCGTGCATACTTTTGGTAAATTATGTGAACATTTTCAGTAAAAAGTCTTCCAAATTTCTGGGGAGGCAACTGCCCCTGCCCCCCCCCCACCGTTGCCTACAGCCTTGCACGATGTCGTTGTCAAGATCGTCAAGATTCTTCAGGAAACGATCTTGCACATTAATTTGAGCGCGCTCGTACGCGCACACACTCTAGTGTACAGCAAAAGTGTGCAGAATATTTACGTTGCAGTTTCAAATATATCGCGAAACATGTCAACATGAAAACATAAGTATTATTGTATATTGCTTGCATTGTTTTACTTTTAATTGTTAAATTCATTGATATATGAATGAATTGTATTTTTTGTTGGAAATGAGAAAAAAAATACACTGAAACTGAAATTGAACGTATCACCCGATGCATACTGACCTAGTACTAATGTGAGTGCACCCGATGGTCACTCCTAAGAGCTTTATCTTAGCAACAAGACCGCGCATAACGTGAAGTGGTTTTTGAAAACCACTTTTGAGTGATCAAATGGCAACGCTAGCAAAGAGATCTCCTGAACTGGTTTCCTGAACTAAAATAATTTTAGGATTGTGATCTGAACAGTGTCTTGTATCTATTCAATAATATACAAATAATGCACGTTAGCGCGTGCATGCGGGGCCAAATAATGAACGATGTGCGGGGCCAAATAATGAACGATGTGCGAGAAGAGCCAATGGATATACCGTACCGAGGTCCGCAGGACCGAGTGCGGTATATCCATTTAGTGAGTCGAGCACAGAGTTCATTATTTAGGTCCTCTTTGCACAAGAGTGCGTTTATTGTTTGTTTTATACAACCCCCTCCTCCCCATGTTACTGAGTTGCCCCGAATGCTGTATTTGATCTAAATTCTAGATAATTCCAGACCTCGCACTATCCTGCACTCTGACGTCAGAGTGCAGGATAGTACTTTTGGTATGACGTCAGAGTGTAGGATAGTGCGTTTTGGATGCAATATAGTGCAATTCGCTGAATATCATGTGATCCGATTTGGACCGATCAGATTACGGTACATTCTTTGTAGTTGTATAAAATATACAAATAATGCACGTAGGCGCGTGTATGCGGGGCCAAATGGAATATACGCATCGAGGTCCGCAGGACCGAGTACGGTACGATATCCGTGTAGCGATCGAGTCGAGTACAGAGTTCAATATTTATGTCCTCGATGTACAAGAACGCGTGTATTGTTTGTTTTATACAACCCCACCCCTCACATATTTTGATCTAAATTCTAGATAATTCTAGATAATTCCAGAACTCGCACTGTCCTGCAATCTGACCTCAGAGTGCAGGATACGTCATTCGGTATGACGTCAGAGTGCAGGAAGTGCATCTTAAGGCCCTATCTCACCAACGGAGACGTCGCCGCGACAGTCTCCAACTTATCAGTCGCTGCAGTCGCGGAGACGTCTCGGAGACAAAAATGGCTTGTGCTCTCACCAAGGAGACGTCTCGATGGAACGTTTGAAAGATCATACACCTGACTAGGAGCAGGAGGAGGGATATCAGCACGCGTTCAGTCACGTGGTTTCTGAAGTGGGTCAAACAGTGTGAAGAAGTGTCGCGGAGACGTCTCCGCAATGTATTATAATATTTTTGGTCTCCAGCAGGTCTTCGCGATGTCTCTGAGACATCTCTGAGACATCGCGGAGACATCGCGGCGACGTCTCAGCAGTCGCAGATATCATAAGTCTCTGAGACGTCGCAGCAACTGATGGAGACTTCTCGGAGACGTCGCGGAGACTAGAAACAGTCTCCAAAAATATTAAACATGTTTAATCTTCTTGCGACTCCTCGGAGACTCTGTAATTTTCATGATACGTCTCAGAGATGTCGCGGAGCAAAATTTGTAGTCGCGAACTAGTCGCGAACTAGTTTCAAGCCCAGTGAGATACCCCCTATGCAATAGTGCAAATCGCTGAATATCATGTGATCCGATTTGGACCGATCAGATTACAGATTACTGTCTCATTGAGACAGTTCGTAGTTCCACTCTGGGCATGATCAGAAGATTCTGCGCATGATTAGAAGGTCATTGGTATTGAAGTAACATAGTGGTTTAAAATTAAATGAGAGAACTACCAACTTTGATGTCTTAATTATTCATATATTCTTTTGAATTGGGATTTTCATTTATATCCACAAAAAACAACACTGCGTCCACGAACGACTGGTATTTCACAGTTTGCCAAGTACATTGTACAACGTGCTACATGCATTCAAAGTAGAAATGCAACAAATACCTTCATAAAGTGTTCATGCATTGGTGTGTTATTCTATGGGTTCCGTAATACAAAGGTTAGCGATTGATCGTCCACTTGATTTTCACGATTGATTGTACATTGTAGTCAATGGAATCAATCGTAGAAAAGTGTTCTACGATCATTGCTAAGTTTTGTGTTAATCCCCTTTCAAAATTGGTGGTACGACTGCATACAACCATAGCGATTCTGTGCAACATATTATTGTGACCTAATGATCGCAAACGATCGCACGAGCAAACCCACTTTATGGGCCCCAGGTCTATTCAGTTTCTTCACCCTGCTCTGTAAGGCATTCTTATGTAATATCTTGCTTTGAAATCTGCCTATCGATGAAAGAAATGAATTAAAGGTCATTTGACCAAAATTGTCCATGAAGTAACTACGAACTGGTCTGTTCTGTTAACCCTTTTTCTTGTATGCACTCTACACATTCGCAATGGGGATTGATTATAATAAACGCAAAAGTCCGAGTTTGGGAGTTCAGGCTTTGTGGTACCAGCATGCATGATGTAGCGGCCTTGACATTAGCTTCGCTAATTCATATTCCTGAAAGGTACAGTGACGACGCCAGGGTACAATCTCCATACAAATTCTCCCTAAATAAAAGAGTTCATTATCAGATGAAGTTCTAACGTAAACTACATGATGGGGATGACGGATCGCAGGCTGGCCCTTCCCCGGAGTTTTCCCGTGGTTTTGTTGATGTTTTTGATGGCATGTTCTCAGGTTGGTACCATTAAATCTATCGGGATCTACCTCGAAGATATCTCATGGAGTCTAGGAACAACCTCAACAGACATAGGAGTTGCCCTCGGACTTTTCAACGCATTCGGTTACTTTCCAGGTACGCAATCATTCAATATTAAATTTGAAAATAAAAAAAATTCGGAGTTACCTCATGGGCAAGTTTGCTCAAATGAACTTTCCTTTTTTCATTCAAATCTTAAAATAATATATGTAAGCATGCAGAACTTGCACATTATCTCGCCCAGATGACATATATACAAATAGTTGTGTCTTTGTATATATATATTTATTATTTTTTATTTCAAAATATTCATTTAGGATAAAAACAGGTATCATCACAATGGCTGTTTTACATCATGGTCCTGAAGGACAAAATATAATCAGTAAAGTAAATTCAATATTCATAAGATTAATATACTAGCAACAAAGCTAATATAAGATATATTTAAACAATATAGCAAAACTTAAGAGTAAGACAAAAAGAAGGTTTAAATCAAGAGAAATGTGACAAGTCGAGTTTGGAAGTAGAATCAATTGTTTGACTGTCTGAGAAATAGAAACGACGAAGGATTGAGTAATTGTCGACTCCAGGGATGAAGCGAAAATAGAGGGGATGGGATTCAGAAAGAAATGAAACAATTAAGAAATGCAAGAGTATGAGAAGAGGAATATTAAGAAGGAAAATATTGAAACAAACTCAAAACATTTTAGAATTTAACTAACATATGAAATATAATAAAAAAAGTAAACATAATTATTCTAGTCATTAAAAAAAAATAAATAGTATATCGATCTTAATAAAAAATATTTTTGTTATAATTTCTCTTGAACGAGTTGAGAGTTTGTTGATTTTGCAATTCATTTGGGAGAGAATTCCATGAATTTGCACCAGGATTGTTTGAAAAATTCGGTATTTGATTTGGGCGGGACTACATTTAAAGAATCAGCATTACGGGTATTAAAACCATGTCTGTCATAAAACATTTCTATTTCATTACAAAGTCTCAGTGGTGCTGTGCCATGTATTCAACGATACATAAGTACATTAATGAAATAATCTCTTCGCGTCTCAAAGTCTTGCCATTTTAAATCTTTAAATAGTTTACAACCACTAATATCACGTACACCATAATTCTTAGTGACTACACGAGCTCTTTTTTAATCCGTTTGATAAGATTACGATTTTTCGACGAGCAATTTCCCCATACAGAGCTTCCATTATCAATGACAGGTTGGATGGAGGATTTAAAAAGGGTATTCAGTAAATGGGTATTTAACGTACTACTAAGCTTACGCAACATATACACTTTGTAAGAAATGTTTTTACACAACTGTTTAACGTGCTCATCCCAGGTCAAATGACAATCAATATTAACACCAAGGTATCTCGTAGAACTAACTTGTTCAAGTTTTGTGCCATTTAAGAATACATGTAATTCAGTAGGATTTGAATGGGATCTTATCGAAATCAACATAACATGGGTTTTATCGGCATTAATTTTCAGTCTGTTATTTTTGTACCATTTATCAATTTCCGTGATGCACATTTGCAGTTTGGTTTCAGCTTCTATTACATCTTTACCCGTTGTATAAATGGCAACATCGTCAGCAAATATGCTGCATGAACCAGTGTTTACTCTTTGGATAATATCATTGATAGGCTATATAAGAGAAACAGGGTGTGGCCAAGGACCCCACCCTGGGGAATTCCCATTTTTACTTTGCCTAATTTTGACATTTTACCATTAACATAAACAGATTGCTTTCTTTCGTTGAGGTAGCTTTGAAACCATAGTAATTCGATTTCATAAACACCATGATACTGTAGTTTAGAGAGTAATAGATCATGAGAAATAGTATCAAAGCACTTCGATATATCGAAGAAACATACGGCAAACCACTTCACGATCATTAAAGGCTTCTAACCAATCGTCTATAACCGCGTAGACAAGTAATGGTTGAGTGATTTTTTAAGAATGCCGACTGTTCCACTGTGATAAAATCATGATCCATAAGGTACGACATGACTTGTTTGAGTACCAGGTTTCCATTATTTTGGCTAAATGTGAGACAACAGAAATTGGCCTATAGTTGGAAGGAACATCTTTGTTTCCCTTTCCTTTGTAGATTGGGGTGACTCGTGCATATTTCCAATCATCAAATATAAACCCATTTTTCAGTGAGAAATTAAAGATATCGGTAAGACTCTTTGTTAGGTATGGGGCAGCAACATTTAACAATTTACAGTCATTCCTAAGACGTCAATGTTGCTTCTTTTAGGTAAATCTTTCAAACAGTTTAAAACATTCTCTGAAATTTCACAAAACTTAAATTCATATGGACATGTTGGATTTTTCCAATATAGAGAGTCATAGGAAATTCTTTTAGTAATATTTTGACCCACGTCAATAAAAAAATCATTAAAATCATTATCATACATATATATATATACAGTGCGTCCCACAAAAAACGGAACCGAGATTTATCAATTATTTATCATTACTTAATCATAAATAAAATAGACAAATGACCTACCAGTTTAAAGCTTAGAATCTCTTCTTTCATCTGATATTACTTAGATTATGTCTCATTCACGCATGAGTGAGCAAAGACAATTTGAAGAAAGGATATCAAAAACTCATTTGGCGGGGGGGTATCTGGGTTTCAAAAAGAAAACCACATTTTTGAAAAGTTCAATATCTCCTCTTTAATTTGATACCTAAATTACAGAAAATGGTCAAGAAATAACAAAGTTCTGGTCATTTGAAATAAGGCTTGAATTTCAAAAATTTCATAAAATGAAGAGGTTCTCCTGGCTGGCTTTCAAACTCACTCGACACTCCACTTTGTTGACGATCAGGTATGAAGCTTAAAAGTGCCACCGAGATGTTTAGATAATTATCTCGGGAAGTCGACATCTTGATAGCAAAAGATAAGATGACGAGATCCCAGATCTCATCATGTCAACATCTTTTAGAAGAGATGATGAGATGACAAGATCCCGGATCTCATCATGTTGACATCTTTTAGAAGAGATGTTGAGATGACAAGATCCCGGATCTCGTCATGTCGTCATCTTTTAGAAGAGATGATGAGATGACAAGATCCCGGATCTCACCATGTCAACATCTTTTAGAAGAGATGATGAGATGACAAGATCCCGGATCTCATCTTGTCAACATCTTGTAGAATAGATGATGAGATGACAAGATCCAGGATCTCATCATGTCAACATCTTGTAGATGAGATGATCAGATGACAAGATCCCGGATCTCGTCATGTCGACATCTTTTAGAAGAAATGGTCAGATGACAAGATCTTCGATCCATGATCATGTCATCTAATCATCTCTTCTTAAAGATGTAGACATGACGAGTTACGAGATCATGACATCTGATCATCTCTTCTACAAGATGTTGACATGATGAGATCCTGGATCTTGTCATCTCATCATCTATTCTACAAGATGTTGACAAGATGAGATCCGGGATCTTGTCATCTCATCATCTCTTCTAAAAGATGTTGACATGGTGAGATCCGGGATCTTGTCATCTCATCATCTCTTCTAAAAGATGTTGACATGGTGAGATCCGGGATCTTGTCATCTCATCATCTCTTCGAAAAGATGTCAACATGATGAGATCCGGGATCTTGTCATCTCATCATCTCTTCTAAAAGATGTTGACATGATGAGATCTGGGATCTTGTCATCTCATCATCTCTTCTAAAAGATGTTGACATGATGAGATCCGGGATCTTGTCATCTCATCATCTCTTCTAAAAGATGTTGACATGATGAGATCTGGGATCTCGTCATCTTATCTTTTGCTATCAAGATGTCGACTTCCCGAGATAATTATCTAAACATCTCGGTGGCTCTTTTAAGCTTCCATAGCCATGCATTAAATCTTTTGTTCATCATGCGAAAGCTTTTGTGGGAAACCGGTGAAAACACGTTTATCTCATGAAATCCTATAAAAAGCAAATATTGCGAGCGTGAAGCGCAAGCTGAAAATTTGTGATATTCAGACCTGAAGAGGGGCTTTCTTATACTTGATTGTAGGAATTTGAGCACCAGGACTGATGAACACATAGACTCAAACAAATTATAAAGTTATGAGAATTATGTATTGTTTTCCTGATCAAACTGACTGAAAGTTCTATATGTGTTTAGATGTAAATAAAAGATAGCACAAGTTCTTATTAAATTAGATGCTTTTGGTGAGATATGTATGCTCTTCATGAATTCCTTTAAAAAAAGTGTCCTTCAAAAGTCCCTGTTTGGGGTAAAGATACCCCTCAAAAAAGTTTGGAAATCTGAGTTTGGCCATTAATTCCTCCCAACTCCCAATTTTACACAAGGTATATTTGACATTCAAATGATCATTTGATTCTCTTTGAAATGATACCATGCTTGTTATGATCATGCCATCACGAAAAGAGCAGGATTCAAAAATGTTGGATGAAGTCTGAATTGAAAAGCTGTAAAACGAGCAGAAATAGGCATGAAGGGTCAATACAGAACATGATTCTTTTGTCTGTGTCGATAGAGATGAAAATCCATTCAAATCAAGCCCCTGTATCTTTATTTTAGATGTTTTGTTGTGGTTTATGTAGTGATGGTTCTCTGAGATAACATGGTTTGAAATACCCATGCATGTTTGTTTGTTGATTATGTGCTTGCTTGTGCAGAGGTGTGTTTGATCCATGTTAATGTTGATGTTAAACTGCATGAAAACAATTAAAAGAAACCTTTGATAAACTCACTCATCACCAAGGAAAAAAGAACATTGACTTTCAATATTGTGCCATTTTGCAACTTGAATTTTGACCTTGCCCAAATTTCAAGTCACTGCATCTCCATGTGAACCGTAATCATATAATGTAGGGTATCATTCTAAAGAAAAGTAAATTATCTTCTGTATTCATTGCTATTAATTACACATTGATATTTACTAAAACCGAGGAAGGATTATCGATCAAAGTTAGATTTCCAAACTTTTTTTGAGGAGTTTATATAAAAAATTACAGCTCGAGCTTCGCGCTCGCATTGTTTAGTGAGACAGGTACGTATCATGATGACAAGTTTGCTTATAACGTCCCCCTTTTTGAGGGCCTGACTATTAAGAATTTTTAGCTCGTCTTTGCGCTTGCGTTATTTGATCAGTGAGATACGTATCCCTTTAATGTTACAGTCCCCAAAATGTCTCTTTTTGGCCAGTAGGCCCGACTATTGAGTGCGCTTCGCGCGCCGACTAAGTGACTCAAAATTTTCGCCGCCTCCCCCACCCGTGCCGTGACCCACTGTACGGCACTATAGGCATATGTCTGGCACCAATTAAACGTTAAGATAAGATGTCATTTCATATTTTGTCAATTCATCTTATGGATAATTTCGGGTTTCATTTTATGTTTTGGACGCACTGTATAGGGATCTGATTATAAAAGCGTTTAACGAATAACAGGTATCATCTTTCTCTTTCCGTCTAATTTATTTTCATACTCTTTTGTGAATAGCTCCTCTGATTGTTGCCCTCTACCGTCTGAGATCGATTCGTCGTGGTATTCTTATCTTGGGATCATGTTTTATATCTCTGGGTGTTATCCTTACAGCCATGGCGACCAACAACATTCTGATCGCTGTATACCTATCCATAAGTGGTAAGTTTTTTATACATATTTTTTTTCTAAATATTGGAATTCCAAGTGACCAACAACTTGATTTTCGAAATGTGACATTCATCCATGCACCCCAACCGGGCTGGCAAATTATTTTTTCCTACAACATACATGTATTAATAAACACGATTCATAAAGCTATTAAGACAGTAATTGACAACAACTCGAGCAACTCGTAAGCGTGGTGCAATGGGATAATTCTTGAATGGTAGGGTTGCGGGTTCAAATCCTGATTTAGGCAAATAGTTATTATGAAAAAAGTCTCCGTTTGATAAGAATTGAGGCAAGATTTCGAACAAAATAAGTCAAAATCGTAGAGCCGTATTTAAAAACCAAAATTCTGTTATCTGTGATACGGAATGATAAAAAGGCCGAAATGTTGTATAAATGAACTTGAAGATTTCGATGATCTGCATAGAATTATAAATGATTTTAAAAAAATCTACAAAACAATGTTTACAGGATAATTTCATGTTGACGTGATGATATGAATAGATATAAAAAAATATAGACTAATTTTTTGGCAGTCATCAAAATCCGATGTATAGATTATGCCATTGTATACGCTTCTATCAGTCAAATGATTATTTATCTTTAAGAATACGTTGGAACAATGGATAAAGTAAATTCCGTAAAATGCTTTGAAGAACAGTATTTTTTTGGATCGATCAAATAATGGAATACTTTCTCTTCAACAGGCATTGGACACTGTATCATAGCAATATCTACAACAGTCGCCTTGGATCAACTTGCAAGCAAGAAAAACTTCAATGTATTGTTTGGTTTGGGTATGAGCGGATTTGGCTTAGGAATGGTCCTGCTGCCATTCTTAGCAGATGTCATTGGTCAAGTGTATGGTTGGAGAGGAGGACTACTTATCCTTGGCGGCCTAATGGCCAACCTCATTCCTTGTGCCATGGCAATACAAGCAGAACCATCAATACGCAATGAACAAACATCGGATGCCATCGATAACTTGAATCAATGTGAATTTGAAGGAATAGGAGACAGTTTAACCGACGATGAAGCGACACCGCTATGCCCTGAAAGCACTGCTGGTACAAACTCCGATCGAAATAAACAACGAGTTGATGATCATCGATTAGCAAAGTCAACAGCAGTCGAAAAGAATCGAGAGGAACCTCTTGAACAAAACAGAAGTTCCAGGCCATTCCTTCACAAATTAAGCGAGAGCGTTCGCCGGTCCGATTTTTATAGGGACCCAGTAATCAATTTGATGTGTTTTGAAAGTATGATGTTTGGTGTCATGTACTGTGGTTGGCATGGATTTCTGGTTCCCCACGCCATTCAGAGAGGCTATTCTATCAATGCTACTATTTTGATGACATTCTTTGCCTCTACAGGCAACTTCCTTGGAAGACTCTTGGCAGGTGCCCTCTCTGATCGCCTGTCGAAACCTGTCATCCTGTACCTGGTTGTAACCTTGCTGAACTCTGTGTCAATTCTGTGCGATGCAATTCTTCACAATTTCTATGTAATGTTTGTAACAGCGTGTCTATCTGCTATAAGCATTGCTTCTATGTCTGTTCTTGGGCCTCTGGCATTAAGGAATAGAGCGTCTCCTGAAACCTTCGACATTGTATATGCAATCAATGAACAGATTTTTGGCTTTGGGACCTTCATTGGGGGCTACTTGTCAGGTAAGATCATCTTAAGAGGCTCAGGTTCCCCCCCTTATTTTCCACATGCCATGTGAAAAAAAATAAGGGGGAAAAGAAGCTGAGCCTCCTAAAATCTGGAAAATTCGGTATGTCAACTGTTTTTCAGCTTATGCACCTTTTCACTGGAACATAATCCCTTCATACACCCTTTTTTCTTCTTAAGCAAGTGTACACCTAGTTACCAATGCGTAGATTATTTCCATTTATTTGAATGCAGGATAAAAGAGCATCGTCGATAACATGCCTTGCTTACGGGCATAGGTTCCGCGGCCGGGGATCAAACCCCAGACTTTCCAGGTGTAGTCAGGCGCCTTAGACCACTCGGCCACACGTCAAAAAAAAATGAATAAAATAAACGACACACAAACCCTCGCACACCCACGCTCACCCAGCACTGACATCTTATTAAGGAAATACCCAATGCTCGCCCTTTGGAGCTTGAGCAACCATAAGGGGATAATTTTTGTAGTCACTTATTCTATCATCATACATTTAAAACTATTTTATAACTCATGTCAGAATGTATTGTTAATATTTATTTCATATTAAAAAAAAATCTATGTGAATAACGCGTCAAAATGTTATGCTAATTGTTTTTTATACTGAATAATTCCCAATTTCCTTTGTTCGTGTTTTTCCTTTGATTTTCAGGTTTGGTCGGTGGCCTATATTCCTCCTATGATGCCACATTCAAGCTTCTGGGTTGTGTGAATACATTGATCTTTTTGTTTTTGTTCCCGGTCATCCTGATTAAAAAACCAGAATAAGTTTGATGCTCGTCAACATTGGTAATGTCCGTGTGATAAAAAAAGTGATGACATTTAATTATGGACGTTTCCTCTTCAGAAGGGGCGGGGGCGCAGTACCCCCCACACTTTTTGAAGTATTGAAAAAGTACAATTTTTTCTACGAAAGTTTCTACGAAAGAAAATTCCCCCTCATGAACGTGTATTGTGCCCCTTGCCTTCTTGTGTTTTTTTTGTTTGGAATCAGTGCCTCTTTTTACCCAAGAAAAATGCCCCTCACGAACGCGTTCTATGCCCCTTTCACCTGAGGAGGACCCGTTAAATGTGTTAACGAGTGCCCCTTGCCTTCTTGTAAATGCCCTCTTCGAATCAGTGCCTCTTTTTACTTAAGAAAGGTGCCTTAAACGAACGTGTTATATGCCTCTCTCACCTGAGGACCCGTTTAATATGTTAACGAGTGCCCCTTTGTTTTCTCATAGGTGCCTTGTTCTTCATATCAGAGAGGTTGTCCTTAAAAGCCACTCTTTTCGTGACCGATGAGTTCCTTGTTTCTTTATGAATATCGTTCTGATTCCTTCTTCAAGTGCATCCTTTTTCACATAATACCTTTTACTACTCCTTTTTCTTTTGATAATGTAATTCACCCCTTTTAACTTCTAATTAGATGCCCTTATTTACTTATGATAAATGCCACTTTTCTATTTGAGTTTGTTCAAAATGTTCAGTCTGTTGATGTTCTGATGGCGTCCGTTAGTGTTCCTACGTTACTTTAAATTTCATTAGTTCTCATTGTTAATACCTTATTTCGATTGATGCTGTACTTTAAATTTGACTATGTATTGTTTGACTTTGTTGTGCTTGCTTTGTGAACGGAAAATGAATAAATCTAAATCAAAATCTATTATATTATTCTGGAAAAACACATTTCAATTGATGAACTGATGTCTTGTTGTCGAAAAAGTTTCAGAATTTCAGGCATAAAATTTGGCTGTTCTTGGTCGACCCAGTACTCCCAAAGCTCATTATTTTTTTCCTTATAAGAAGACACACGCCCTCTCCCAAAGTTCTTTAAAATTCCAACGATTTTTTTTTTTGTTTTAGCATTTTTGTTTGAGAACCTTGAGAAAACAAACGTTTTCAAACGCAGATAATGTACATAATCAATGCGTATATGTACAAAACCATTTGTACTTTAGCCTGAGACTATTCATTTAAAATGATCTCTCTGTCTTACACACACACACACACACACACTCTCTCTCTTTCTCTCCAAAGTTCTATCGACTTTTGTGAAGTGGACCGTAGATGTGTTTTAGGTGTGGTGATTGTGTGTAAAAAATTTGATGTGTAAGAAAAAAAAAAATTGAAAGGGGCATCTGCCTGTAAGATTTTAATCGATTTTATGGTCCATTATGTGGATTTTCTTTTTATATGAATTCATACATTTCATTTATCTGTTATGTATATGTTACTATGTATTATAGTTCGAATATTTTATATGGTAAATAAACTACATTTGATACATCGCAAGACAAGTGGTTATTTCTTCTCAAAAAGAATATAATTTAAGTAAATCATTTGTATATTTGTCTGATAAAAAGACCAATGGTACAACTGATAAGCCGAACTGTTGTGTAAATTATGACAAAAGCATGAAACTTTCACAAGTATTAGTTTATGCCGGAAGATTTATTTTAAAGATGGGAGGTAAATTTATGTTAATGGTTAAGAAACACGGTATAGATGACCAAAAAGATAATTTTATTAACAAACCTAATACCTGCTGGTGAACAAATGCAACTTTAGGTTAGTCTGCAGGCACAGACCCTGATTGAAATTTTGATTAACAAGTGGGTCTCCACGCAAAGACTAGCACATACAAATCTTGCTGAGCGAGAGGACCTTCAGTACACAAAGCATCAGTAGGCTGCAAATTCAGAACCTTGACTCGAGTAAATGGTTTGTACAGCATACTAATTTTACATTTCAGTTAAAGTATGTTACAGAGTTTGATTTCTTCAGCTCCTGTGGTAGTGAATTCCACAGGACTGGTCTGGTATGAGCAAAGGCTCGACCGCCCAAGGATCTTCTGGATAGTGGGATATTTAAAAAATAATAGTAAATAATAATAATGTAAAAAAAACCCTGATATATCCGTTGTGAAGGTGATTTAAAGCTTGCAGTGGTTATTAGGTGAAACCACTCCTATAAGAATCCTTCCAATAGAAAGGTTAAACGATACTACCAGGACATTTGTGTCCTTGCGATTCCTGACTTTAGGTCATGTATCGCAAGGACACAAAATGTCCTGGTATTATAGACGGACAGAGAGACATATTATAAAGACAAATATATTGTATAAGAAAGCACGCGTGCATCAAATTGAAACAACACCAGTTTGGAATCAAACCGATGCTGTTTTAATACTAATTGGTGTTGTATAAACACCTTCCTGGTGTTAGACCAAAACGAATCTGGTGCTGCTAAACACTTCCCTGGTGTGGACATATATAGATTCTGAGCTGGTGTTAAATCAACACCGCTGTTTTTGCAGTGTACGCAGGTATCAAGCTCCAATAGAAGATCCTCTGGCAACTGCATACAGTGTTGCTATGTCAGGCAATTTTTTGAGTATGCATTATCAGTGAGGCAGACCTTAAGGCCCGCCTTAAGGTTTTTTCAGGCTGAGTAAATACAGCATTATGCAAACTAGGACACTTCAAATAAGTTTGGGTAAAAACTATACATCTCATAATAAAGATTTTGATGTTATTACCATGTTCTTAATTTAAATTTCACACCACGATTCATACACACACATAATGACAAATAATAAATCTTCATATAAAACAATGAATATGCCTACAATAGAAAAAGAATAGTGTGATCAAACATAACGTAAAATAATTTGCTCCTGAGATTAATGACAAACACAATCACCAAAACCACCAGACTACTCAACAAAACGAGGTAGGTCTATCATCAGTTTTAGAGATCAGGAATACCAAATAGGAATATTGCACAAAAGATTGCCCTCGAAATTTCGAAATATTGGTTACATTTTCTTTCAGATATTGTCACAAAATATTGGCAAGAGGTGACCATACCTGAGCAATTCAATTCATTTATTGCATCAAGGTAAAAAGTGATTTTCATCATGTACTGCACTTGTCAAGTCATAAATGCAGGAAACACTCAGTTTAGATGAGTAGCACTTCGGTTACCAGATTTTGAAACATGTCTATTATCGTCATATATTCTCAATTTCAGTTCCACGTCATTTCTCATTTAAGACTTGCATCTTTGAAAAAAAGACCTGAGGCTCGTAACACGGAACTTAACGATTGATTTCAATTTGATCACTTCGACTGATTGCATGGATTGCGTATGATCAACATAAATATCAGCCACATGATCAATTACAAAGCTTCATGCTACGAGGTCCAGTGTTGAAGATACACGACCCGGTCGTAATGGAGAAACTAACATCAGGGGTCTGTATCCTAAAGCTTAGCGATTGATCGTGGGCTGATTTCTAGGATTGATTGCATTGATTATTGTGTATGATCAATCATAGATATCGGACTTATGATCAATTGCTAAGCTTTGTATATATTACCAGGTCCGGGGTTGAAGATACATGACCCTGTCTTAGTGGAGAAACTTACATCAGGGGTCTGTAACATAAAGCTTAGTGATTGAACATGGGCTGATTCCTATGATCTTAGCCTTATGATCAATTATAAATAAAAACTTTATGTTATAATGTCCATGGTTGAAGATACACTACCCTGTCTTAATGGAGAAACTTACATCAGGGGTCTGTAACATAAAGCTTAGCGATTGATCATAGGCTGATTTCTATGATTGATTGCATTGATTATTGTGTATGATCAGTCATAGATATCAGCCTTCTGATCAGTAACAAAGCTTTATGCTACGGGGTCCAGGGGGGCAGTTTCATAAAGCTGTTCGTAAGTTAAGGGCGACTTGGATTAACGACTGGTGATCCTTTCTTACACGCTAAACCATCGCCGATTCAATATACCACTTACCGCAAGAAAGGATCACCATCGTTCTTAAAGTCGCTCTTAACTTACGAACAGCTTTATGAAACACCCACCAGGGTTGAAGATACGTGACCCTGTCTTAATGGAGAAACGTACATCAGGGGTCTGTAACATAAAGCTTACCGATTGATCATGGAGCTGATTCCTGTGACTGATTACATTGATTATTGTCTATGATCAATCATAGATATCAGCCTTATGATCAATTACAAAGCTTTATGCTACAGGGTCCAGGGTTGAAGATACATGATCCTGTCTTAATGGAGAAACTTACATCAGGGACCTGTAAAATAAAGCTTAGTGATTGATCGTGGGCTGAATTCTACAATTGAATGCATTGATTATTGTGTATGATTAGTCGTAAAAATAAGCCCCATAAACAATCGCAAAGGTTTATGCTACGGGGCCCTGGTTCCTGTACCACAAATCTTAACGGTTGATCGTCGAGCTTCTGAACTTAATACGCTGAATAACACTTGATCATTACGTGCATTTAAGCATACAAATCCTAACATTAATTGTTAATAATGATATTGCTGACCTTTCACGCCGTCGTGTTTCTTTCTTCTTTTTTTTATTCTCTATCGACCTTTATATGCACTAACGTAATCACGCCACAACCTTATTCCCTCGTATGCCTTGGTGATCTGCAGCTGGCGTATATGTGACAGCTCCATTATACGTATTCCTATATCCTCTGAGGGAGGGCGCTATGAGATAATGACGCAATAAATCTATTTCTGGCTCTTACTGGTCATAACTGGTCATAAATTCACAATGTACCGATCACGCTCCGCACATGAAAGTTAATAACTGATTGCTAAGGTTTTCAACATGGGAACCACCAGGATGCACATTGTCGGCAATTAATTGCGAATATGACATACTCCATGAGTCCATGAAAGCTACATTTCCACTAATTTCGCTTCGTATGATGTATTCCATACGCCTCGCCAGCCAATCAGAGTGATACAAACGATGGTTTACGTGCGTATGTTCGCGCGTGTTGGCTCCCTTGAAGACAACGAGCGTGGACGGACTGCGCTGTTGAAGACGCGCAACTGCCGCCATGATTGTTCGCACTCGCTGCACAAAAAACCACTCCGGTTGTTGCGTAAAGTGTGCCCACAACGAGATAATAACCACCGTATTTTCATCGGCAACGATGCTGTCAAGCTCGTTCGCTATGTAATGGATGTCCCCTACTGTTGCCCACGCGTTCCTCCCTATAGGGAACGCGTGAAACCGAAACATCATGCTGATATTGAAGATTTGGTCTAACGCCCTTGTTGGACCGACATGCCATCGTGGTTCTGGACCAGGTGGCGTCTTCTGTAGTCCTGGTCCAAGTCGCTTCAAATAAAACTCGAAGAGTTGACGGATAGTTGAATCTCCTAAAAAATAAAGCTTCTTCCTTGAAACGCATGACCTCATTTCATCGAGAGCGTAAGTATGGAATCTGCATGATGGATTGTACCAAATATTTTTAGAATAGTGTCCAGAGACAAGGTCGTTACTGTGGATCCTGTGGTTAGCAATTGTACAGACTGGGAGATCTCGTAATTTCTTCGTCGTGTTTTCTAATGCTGATCTTTCGGATGAATCTGGAAATAATTTGAAAAGAACACAAATGGCATTAAATGGGATTTTCGTTTTCAATCTGAGGCCGGCCAGATCCTGATCAATATTACTGCAAAAAGTGAAACGGATATTTGATATTTTGAGGATGAAAAGCACAACAGTAAACCAAATTGCCGAACATGTCCATCTAAAAGGCACATCATCAATTAAGCAGTGCTGGTACATGCATAAAAACTAAAGTGGGCCCACATGCATTCCCTAATTTTATATCCATAAAACAATGTTGCAATTATATATTTTATCTAAAAATATTGAATAAACTATTACAAATGTATTTAGCGCTAAGCGCGATTAGCATTTTCTTCGTACTGTTTTTATCAAATATCCAATGGGAATCAAAGCAGGGCAAACCGAAACTGCACCCAAAATACAGCCAAAGCCCTTTTTCAAACTGAAATACAACCATACCTCAAATTTGTGGACTTGATATCGAAAAAGCCAAATCATTGATATTGTCAATTTAAATCACTGTTCTAAAAAAAAGAAGAATCGAAATTTGCTACAGAAAAAGAAGATTTTAACTATTTAAATTGGAGATCATAATTCGAGGTTGATGCAGGGTGTTTGTAATGATAAACGCTTAATTAAATAAAAAAGGGAACGATTTCCTTGGCCCCCGAATGGGTCGCCGCATCTAATTGAACCCCACGCGTGACATTGCATGACGAGTGGTGGCAAAGAAAAAACAAGAATTTTCCTATATATTTGAAGTATTTAAAAGTTTTTTTTAACCTATTTAAATTGTAACAAACAATAAACTTTGTTTTTTGAAAACAACAAAAATGTCACATTTCAAGCATTTAAATTTTACTGTTGGTAGGTCAAATGAAATGGGAAATCGATCAAACACCCAAACCACTCAATATTTGCCCAAGTTATTCGTGAAATCATGCTTTACTTACTAACGGTTTATGAAAACGCCTTCATAACCTAAATCAAAGTGTTCAGTATCATTTTCGTCGGAATTTCAAATATGATTCGTACTTACTTTTTATCCTGTTTCCGACTTCGATTTGCAATTTTGTAGGAATATCCCATTTTGGACTGTCGATAAAACAAAGAGATTTGGTCTCATACAAAAGTGATATGATAATAGCATGAATCATAAATGATTATGGTTCATTACTGTGAAGCAATAATGCCTACGATGATTCGCAGGAAGAGCTTTGAATAGCAATACAAGTTCACACGGTCGACTGTAGGTTCATCAGATTGGAAAAAAGTGAAATATGACGATTGATTTTAAACTCTGCAGTTATATCAAAATCGGTTGAGATTTATGGAAATTTGAAAAATCTTGACGTACAAGCCTGCCAATTTGTATCAGGTTTGTCTATTGGAGTATCCTGTAAAGAAAGTTTTTAAGACTTTTCAAATTTCAATGAATCTCTTGTTTTACAACCATTAGATCGATTCTATGATAAATATAAGTATGAGTTAAAAATTTTGAGGGGACAAAATATCAGGCAAAATTTATAAGTTGCGAGGGAGCAAAGCAAGCGAGCATTAATTTCAACATTTTCAATACAAGAAGCCAATTCTGTGATAGATTTTGACATAATATTCACTAAATGAATAATCTCCCTTCTTATTTTCCTTTTCCTTCCTTGTTTATTTTTTAGCCGTTTTTTTTTTTGGGGGGGCGGGGGTCGAGAGCCCGGTGACAGATAAAAAAGGCAGAGGTAAAAATGGCAGAGGTAATAATGTCAGAGGTAATAAATGGCAGAGGTAAAAATGGCAGATGTAATAATAGCAGAGGTAATAAATAGCAGAGGTAATAGTGGCAGAGGTAAAAATGGCAGGGGTAAAAATGGCAGATGTAATAATGGCAGAGGTAAAATAAATCATAGATGTTTCTTAGGTATCCTTCTATCGACCTGTTTTGAAGGAAAAGTTCACCCCGACAAACGGTTTACTATAATAAAAGCAGAAAAATATATTGGTGAACGTTTGAGGAAAATCCATCAAAGATTAAGAAAGTTATTATAAATCTCATTTTTTTATCTGTGACGTAATAAACAAGCAGCTGCCCTGTATTTTATGCACCAAAATGTATACTTTGTGATTTTTAATCAGTGGGTCATGATTGCTAAAAAAATCTTTCAGGAGCGGTTCAGTAAAATGGTTTGTGTGTTGATACACGTAAGGTAAAATCAAAACCATTTTTTTTTATTTTTAATGACATTTCTTTTACATTTTTTGTTACTCCATATATGGAGATAGACAGCTCGCAAATGACGTCACCATTAAAATATAAAATTCTAATAGCTTTTAAAATCTTTAATGGTTCCCTAAAACCCTCAACAATATTGTTTTAATTATTTTCTGCTATTTTCAATATAAATTTAAGTTTATGTCAGGGTAAATTTCCCTTTTAATGAATTAAGTACAATTGGGCTGTTCAAAGTGTGCTTCAAATTTGAATATCAGAGGAGCGACTTGACGTGAGAAGGCCGTGCATGAAAGTCGAGGAAAAAATTAAGAAATACCAACTCAACTCGACTCGATTTGGTGCAGAAGATCTACAGTTTGATTTTAAAATGTTACCCTTTCCATAAGTACAACATTATTATTCTAACTTTCTTCTCAGAACGAACATGTCTTATTAAATATAATGTACATGGAGAGGCTTTTGGATTTTTTTTTTGCATGAGGGTTTAAGACTGGTCATTTATACCTCTGCCATTTTTAGCTCAGCCATTTTTACCTCAGCTATCTTTACCTCTGCCGTTTTTACCTTTGCCATTTTTACCTCTACCATTTTTACCTCTGCCGTTTTTACCTCTGCCATTTTTACCTCTGCCATTTTTAAACCGAGCCGAGCGCCCAAAGCCCCCAATAGTCACTTTGTATGCCACTGAATTTCTGGTTAGTCAAGTGATAGAAAATAGTAACTTCAAATCTGGGTTGTCTTTTCTTGATCCCACACTACCTCCCCTGTAGGGCTTAGGGGGATATGTAAATTCATTCAGAATATTTGAACAAAAAATCCCTTGCGTCTAATGCTGAAATCATAATTGCACACCGCTAGTTCAGCTGGAAATAAATCTGAGATTTTTTTAAACTAATCGGTTTTTTCAATAAATGCAATAATGATGTTTACGGCCATTTATATTACTCCACAAAAATAAGAAAAAAAGTGAAAGAAAAGGAGGGGAAATGAGCAGGAGAATAAGAGGGAGAATAAGAAGAAGAAAAGAAGAAGTTCAAGGAATATAATCCTTGGATTAAATACAAGGGATATGAACATTACGAATGATAATTTGATACCATAAAACGGACAACGACAAGCACCTTTCTCTCTATCATGTCTACAGAGCAGTTACCCGAACGTTTCTATCCTTTGTATGAATTAGAAGTATATTGAATGTATTAATAAATAAAAGCTTGAAGTAAAACAAATGAATGAATGAATGGGTAAATCATATCCAATATATATCATATCCAAATTATTATATCTATATATTAATGTTAATAGATGTCCTGAGATCTTATCTTTGAAATGCCATTTAAAGAACAAAATTTTGTTCATGTTTGAGCAAACACGGGACGTCGGGGGTTCAAAAAGAGATTTGCGCCAAAAGGCAGAAATGAGAAATTTGATGATTAGACTTTTGGCTCAGCAGGCCTTCTCTTGATTTTTTCATTATCTTTGCCATACTTTTCGAATAATGTTGTCAAATTTCATTTACAAATATATTCATTTACCTGAATTATATTGTTTTTCATTTAAACTTCTTTTACCTTTGAATTCTCCTTCATATTAAGTAAGAAAATCAGATTTTTTGTCAACACAAGTAAGAAGATTTTCATTATTATTTGGGAGAATTTGTATTTATTCAAATCCTTTTATTATGTGAAACAAATTATGTTATGGTACATATAAAAGACATGAATACTATTTTCAAGGGGTTGCTAAATCCTTCACCAAGTTTAATTATGTGCTTGACAGGACAAACAGGAAGGGATTCATTTCTTTCAATGGCAATTGTGCTTTGAGTCAAGTTTGAAGGAGCTAGATATGGCCGATCGGGTAAAATGTATCAAAAAGTTGTGAAGGGAGCAAGCAAAAAGTTTAACTTTTTAATTAAAATATTCAATTTTGTGATTTTGACACAATATTCAGAAATTGATATCATATTTCACGTTCTATGTTTTCTGTTATTTTCCTTTTTCTATTTCATTTTCACTTTTTTCTTGGTCATGATTTTTTTTTCTGGGCACCTTGAGCCCCCACCCATCAGTATGCCACTGTTCAAAGGCACCACAACCTTTGTAGCACACAATGAAATAATTCGAAAAAAACGCGCTCTCCCATACTTGGGTAAAAAAAATGTTCTTGACTAAAGAAGGAATATTCAAAGCTAAAAGAGAAAATATTAAAAAGGAACAACAACAGAACTATTCGAGCAAAGAAGTAGATTTGAAAATGAATTTTGACCGCATAATTCGAAAATTATGGCAAAGATAATGAAAAGGTTAAGAGGAAGTCTGCTGATTAGCAAGAAGTCCGACCACCATATTTATTACTTTTGCCATTTTGGCGCAAGCCTCCTTTTTAACCCCAGACAAAAACATTAAGGGTTCGCTCAAGCATGAACGAAACGAAATTATTTTAATGGCATTTGAAGGATAAGACTCCAGAGCACGTATTGACACCAAAATATAGAGATTATAATTTGAAAAAAAAAATGTTATAGTCTTTTCAAATCTGTCCCATTTTTGATACGCACTGTATATACATGTACGCATAATATGAATAAGTCGACTATATTTTCTTCCTTTCCAAGGGGGATCCACACTTTACAAGCTTTGCATTTTAGTGGACCCCCTCATTTCCATTTATGCTCAATATTATACTTTTTTACGAAGTAAGAATGCTCTTCTGTAAAATTGTACTTGATTTGTATTACTTTATATTACTTTGTATTGTGTTTTGAATGGAAATGGAACAAAGAATTGAGTTGAAAATATTTAAAACAAGCAGAAAAGATTTATAAATGGAATACATGAACGAACCGAAATGTCACTTTTTTACTTAACTTACATCAAGGTTAGCACGTCTTGGGATGACAACGACGACGCATCCAAACGATATGCAGCGCCGGTGTCACACCGATGTTCCCGCCAATCACTGCAGTTTAGGTTTGCTGACTTTGGTTTATAACAAAACCAAGGAGACCCCGTCATCTTATCGGTGAAGTCGCAGAGGTCAGTCTACAAATGAAAGAAATTCGTTTAAAGGGCTACTCCGGGTTGAAAATATTAATATGTTAATGAATATAGTAAAGTTTACAAAGCAAAATGCTAGAAAAAATCATGAAAGTCTGTGATAACAAATAACAAAGTAATCGCATTTTAAAGTTTAGCAATATTTTGTGAAAACAGTTGTATGCATATCGTCAGGAATATTCAGAAGGTAGGTTGACGATGTCACACCCCCACTTTCCGTTGTCATATGTCATTACATGAAATCATAATTGTTTCATTTTTCATACATCAGTGAATGTTATGAAAGTTAAAGGGAAGTACACCCTGACAAAAAGTCTATTGTAAAAATAGCAGAAAATATAATAAAAAATATTGCCGAAGGTTTGAGAAAAGTCATCAAATAATTAAAAAGTTATTCGAATTTCAACTATTTGATCTGTGACGTCATATGCGAGCAGCATTCCTTACGTAGTGAATGGTAAAAAATCAATGAAATGTCATTTTCTCAGAAAATTGAAAATGTTTTTTATTGTACCTTTTGTATATTAATAGACAAATCATTTCACACGCGATCATGAATAGAACACAAAATCAAGTCATCAGGAACCATACGAAATTTGAAATTGATGCGTTTTATATTACATACACCTGTAACCCATGGGGCAGCTGCTCGTTTATGAGGTCACAAATCAAAAACTTTGAACTCTAATAAATTTCGTACTCTTTAACGGATTTTCCTCAAACCTTTACCAATATTTTTCTGCTATTTTTACAACAAAGCCTTTTTCAGGGTGAACTTCCCCTTTAATATCTAATGCACTAAATCAGTTGTTAATCCATTTTCTTTTTGTTTTGGAGGAAATATTTGAATAAACTTAATTTCATGTAATAAAGTACAAAATAACAAGTGTGGATATGACATCATCGGCTTGCTCAATGAATATTCATGAAGACATGCCTAGAACTATTTTAACGGAATAATGCAAATTTCAAAATGCCATCATAGCTCTGTAATTCTTAGTGAGATTTTGATTGAAACAAATCTGATTTTTCGATATCTGTTCAAATCACAATATGTTCAGGCTGGAACGCCCCTTTAATCATCTAATGGGGCAAATATTATTTACGAAGAATTTTATTGCAATTCCTTTAGTTTCTAATCCTAAATCTTGCATATGCGTCATGTTAGGGAGACAGAACATAAGGGTATTTCAAATCAGTCGCTTTTTTTTCGAAGTGTTTCTTCAGGTTTCATCATTATCATTTTCACCATATACTTTTGTCATTATCGTCGTAATATCAGTTCTGTCAATCAGTAAAAACCTGGGAAACGTCTCTTCAATATTTTCATCCGACAAGTTGTCATATCTGACATCTTTCCTTGATTCTGATTGGCTGAGAGGCAGTGTTCCTATGGTAACTGTCGGATAAACTGGTACTTGTCGGATAAAATGTCCGACAAGTCCTTTCATGAAACGCCCCCATGTTTCCACAGAGCCCTGAAACAATGGGAAACCACATTATGTGACCAATGTCTTCGACCCTTCTTTTATTTCTTACTGCATATATCTTTTCTTTCATTACGCCTTCAGGGATTTACATTAAAAATCACTATATCATTTCTGTCACCATCATTAATAACATCATTATCAGTTGACTGTATTATCTTATACTTTCATCGATCGTCGTTGTTATGCATATATTCGCTAATGAGCATTCAAAGAGATCTCCCAAAAGGATGCCATCTCGAAATGTATAAGCATTTAAAATTTTCGACATGCATTCTGAAATTATTTGACTGTTACCGGATTCCCATGTAGTGCCAGGTTGCAAAAAGTCTCTTCCGTCTTTGTTCCGTCTGCGGACACAAATTTACCGCGGTAAATGTACCGCGCTGGCGCTGCGTCGCGGAAACGTCGAATCACGTATACCGCTTCACTGGGATGAACCAACGTCACACGAGCTTCAATCTTCCCAGTCCACTTTAGAGTGAATAAGGCTATGTAAGTTCCATTACCTAGATCGATCACCTCCCCGTCGGTTGCTGAACTTGCAGAAAATGTTGAATTCTGGGTAATTATCTTAGCACGGAAATAATCCCCGCCATATTGTTTCGGTCGCCCATAACCATCGCGGGCTTGGATAATCAACTCAAGCCGGTCACATAGATAATATACTTCTTTTTCGTTAATGATTTTATAGTCGCTGTATATGGCACTTGTTAAGTCCTTCACATTTTCCCATTTAAAGCTGGGAAATAGGTTCGGTTTAGTGGAGTCTGTTCCATTGAATACCGGGCGTGGTCGTGGTAAGCAAACAAATCCTGTTTCATTAAGAATTGGTTTTATAGTTGGTTCGGAGACATCGTGAGTGAATCCAATGACCTGAAAAAATAAGTATGGTATCTTTTTAAACAAAAACTGGTCTAATTTATGTGAAAAAATACATATGCATGCGAAATCAAATGTCATGAAACATCAAGCAAAAAAAAAAGGAACTAGAACACTTGCACTCTGGTAAAAACCACTGATCTTCAAACATGGAACGGAGCATGTGATGCAGGTCGCTGCGTCTCGGCCGCCATGTTGCGTCTGCAAATGTGTGTGTGTGTGTGTCTGTGGCTTATTACATGCATATAGCTGTGGTGACAAAATGCCTTTTCAGTACCGGGAGAGATATAATATATTGAAATGATGTACAAGACAGCGCCACAAAGGCCGAGAATAGCAAATATGTTGTAGCATGTGAACCGTATTCACTGTCTTCTCATGTTTGTTCGTATTCAGTATTATATCATTAAAAAGGTACAGAAGACACCACAACTAAGTCAATCTTTGGTCGGCTACTAAGGTATTATCATGAGAGCAAGACGACTTATTCTTTTCTTAATTAGATGTCAGGGGATACGAAAGAATTACTGGAAATATACCTCTCTTCTTCTTCCCTTTTCTCCCTCCTGTTTTTTTCTCTCTCTCTCTTTCTTTCCTGTAATACATGCATGTACGCATATAAGAATAAGTCAACTTTAATTTCTTCATTTCCAAGGGAGATCCACACTTTACAAGCTTTGCTTTTTAGTGGATCCCCCTCATTTCCATTTATGCTCTATATTATACTGTTTTTTTTCTCAGTTTTACGAAGTAAGAATGCCCTTCAATAAAATTGCACTTGATTTGTATTGCGTTATATTATTTTGTATTATGTTTTGAATGGAAATGAAATAAAAGAATTGAATGGAATTGAATCGAATTCATTTTTCTTACTTTCACCTCTTGACTGGGGGCGCTCAACCTCCTGTCCCTTAAGTGTCAGACTTTTGCGTATCGTTTTTCTTTTTTATTTCATGAATGGACTATTCAACGCTCCTATTTCATGCTTAATTATGCGACAATCTCGCGCTGCATAGTGGAGCCTACCAGAGCCTCATATGGTCAACATGTTCAGTAGGGTAAAATGATTTTTCGGAGTATTTTTATATCTGATTTATATTTTGAATAATAAAGTATGGATTTCCTTTCCATTTCATGTGAAAGATCCATGAAAAATAAATCAACATCCAAATATCGTCATCGATAAGGTTTTTTTTTTTTATAAAATAAAATTCTTAATGACAACACATTCATGAATTTATTACTAATATTGTATTTAAAAATGTATTCCTCCATATCTTCCACTCGAGCCGAAATTGTAAGACCCTGCTCTTGCAAATTTCCTTCTACTAAAGCAACCAGGAAACAACTACAACTGAACAATACATCAAAATCAGAAAAAAAATCCTCTCATTAAAAAGAAGTCGTACGCCCATGCGATCTGAGTAATGCATTGTGAAAATATCAAACTGCATCACTATGCTTTTCAATACCAAGCTATGTCCATGTTATAAAAAAAGTTTTATTATTGACATTATTATTACATGACGTGTTCCGAAACCAGCAGTGTCTGAATATGGCTGCAACAATTTCTTTTATAGCTAATACAATGAAAGTTATGTCCATGTTATAAAAAAAAAGGTTTTATTACTGACATGACGTGTTCCGAAACCAGCAGTTCTCTGAATATGGCTGCAAAAAAAATCTTTTATAGCTAATGCAATTAAAGACACTGTTATTTTTAGCGAGAGCCAAAGCTCGTGTATTGATTTCGTTATTATTTAACGACGGAAAAACAAATGTAATTACTAGTTTAATCTTTGTTACTAAATCCTTCTTACGCAAAGTAACTTTGATTAACAAAACTCTATTCAATTCAGAAATTAAACCACCTCATATTTACATTTTCAATTGAATGAAAAGGAATATAGTTATAAAATATTCCTAATGGTTCGAGAGTGAATGGGGTTGTATATGTGCATAACTTTTTTTGTGTAAACTTTCAGGCCCATAATCTGAAGTCAGGTTTAACTTATATCATGGTCTAACTCTGGGATAAAATTATCGGAAGCCAAAGGTGTCATTTTTTAAAATCAAGTTGTATGTTTCTTGTGTTTACTCTGCTCTTTCTTGATTCATCGATGGTGACAATCAATTATTTATTCTTCTGAGACAATTATGAATAATTTGAGAGCCAAATGAGCTGAAATATGATATCTCTACTGTTAGTGATTTATGTAACGATTCGCTTTCCAAACTTAAACCGCAACTTTAAACCTGAGTTTAAGTTAAACCCGACTTCAGTACACGGGCCTCGGTGTTTAAATCAACGCTTCTTGACTAATGCATATAGGCTCCAAGACGGTGACCCGACATTTACTCCTGCGACATTTCCTCCGGTCTTGATATCTGAGAGGGCATATAGGTTAGAGTTAGGATTGTAACAGGGCCCTTGGAATGATTTTTTTTTGCTGGGGGTGCTGAAATTTGATTAGCAAACGGTTTCACTACATAGTGAAGGCCGCTTGGTGCCAAGAAATTTGACCAGCAAAAAACAGGGCCCTTGGAATATTTTTTTTGCTGGGGGTGCTGAAATTCGATAAGCAAACGGTTTCACTACATAGTGAAGGCCGCTTGGTGCCAAGAAATTTGACAAGAAAAAAAATTAAAAAAGAAAGAAAAGGGTCTTCACTACAAAATGTGCGTAATTCTCCCTATATTTTTCCCGATTCGCCACACCTACCAGATTTTCTGGGGGTTCTGCCTATGCAGAACAATAAACGCACCATCGACTGGGAGCACCCCCTCGCCCCCCGCTTCCCAGGGGCATGGATTGTGACAGAGCTTTTGGATCAAAATGATGTAAAGATAAGGATGAGGGATTATTTAGTTTTGGAGGTTAGATTTTATGTTTTCCTTAGCGTGCAGATTTTCTACCGGACCAATTGTCGCCGGGTAAAATGTCATGGAACCTCGAAGACATTTGGTATGATATTTTTATCAGTCATATGAACGATTGTTGTTTTACTCATCAAGTATTTTTTAAAATGGGTTTTAAATGTCGTGAGTTGATCACGGACGATTGAAAATCAATTGGACAAATTTATAGATTCGACAAATTTACATATTCGACTTATTGATACCTATCCAGGCACCGTACTATATCAGATGCTTCTCGTTCTTTCTTTTTATTCTTTTAATTGCTTCCCCAATCTCTTTTTATTGAAGTATCTCATCGTAGTTTCTATTATTAGCTCATTGGCTCTGTTTTGTGAATTAAAGGGCTTGCATATCAGCCTGTCATTTTCTCATATGTATTGCTGTATTTGTTAGTTTTTCTTTCACCTCATGGAAAGGTATCTACATGAAAATATAGACACCGTTTACGTCTTCCCTCGAAGGGTTAATGTCTGTAGTTGCCTAATAAACTTTGCCTATTTTATTCCTGTTATATATATATAGTCAGCTCTTGATATTCTCCCTGTTCTAATAGTTTCAAGGTTTAAGTTTTAAGTGCTGCTGTATATTGTTTTTTTATTTGTGTTTGTCTTTATTGTCTGTATTCGTGTCTGTCATATGTTCTCGTAATATCATGTCTTGTGCTATTTCGCCTAGCTGACCTGCACCCCCCCCATGGAGATCCCCTAGACATCCTTTGCGATGGCTGTAAACGTAAACTCCCCATTTTCTGATTCGGGTAATGATGAATTATACGATACTTTCCATTCTGCCTTTAATTCGAATTTTGATGAAATTAAAAGTAAAAATTATTTCTTTCATGACTCCGTAGCTCAAAACTACGAATGCACAAGGCAGTCTTGATTATCTTTCTTAACCTATAATGCCAATACGCATAGTATCATCATACCCCTCGCTCTATTTTACTGATAAACAGATAGCGTCGTCAGAACTTGAAAACAGTAACTTTTTAATGCTTCACTGCAACATTCGCAGTGCCAACAAAATTTTGATTCACTTCATTCCCTTTTATTGAAATCTAAACTCTTTGTTCTGTGATAGGTTTGTCAGAAACGTGGTTTTCTTTCTTTACTCAACTATCCTTTTATACGCTGCCAGGTCATAGTTTGGTCACAAATAATAGAATAGGTGGAGGTGTTGCTCTTTTTATACTCCAATAATTCGATTACAGGTTGAGGACCGATCTCAATTTCATGAATGATGCCATTGAAACACTTTTTTGGACATAGCTATGCCCAACGACAAATGCATTCTGGTTGGAATGATGCCACGCAGGCCGCCTAACTCCTCCCATGATGACTTTTAAATGTACATTCCATGGTTTATTGGCACACCGCGAGATGGTAAATGAAATGTGTTTTTTACTCGATGACTTCAATATTGACTTACTTAAATACGATAGGTCCTACTGACACTTCTGTTCAATTTTTTTTTCAGATGAACTAATGACAGCAGGTTTCCTTCCTTCGATAATGTAACTAAGCCAACACGAATTACAGGTAAATCGGCTACTTTCATCGACTATATATTTATTTACAAATACGTCATGTATTCTTTCTACGGGAATAAATCTTTCGGATTTGTCGGACCATTTTCCCATATTTTCACATTTCAAACTAGATACCATCGACACAGAATATGACATTAATAATATGTAATCTATGTACCGGTGTGTTGGCTCAGTTGGTAGAGCGTCCGTCTCACAACCGGGAGGTCGGGGTTCAAACCCCGGCCGCGTCAGACCAAAAGACGTTAAAAGATGGGAGTTGCTGCTACCCTGTTTGGCGTTCAACGATGAAAGGGATAGAGCCTCGTCGATCTGGCGCTACACAGTGGCTGCCGGGACCACGATCAATTGGGCAAAGCAAATTTTCGGAGTATTTCATTTCATGTCTATTTCGAACAATAAATTATGGATGGATTTTTTTTAATACTCGACGTGACTTGTCTGAAAAACTATGAATCTGTTCAAAGAATAGTTAGGAAATGTTGACTGATCTGTAATTTACTGTATTCAAATTGCCGCAGAAACATTTGGCGCTTTGCATGAACAGAGTAAATCCATTAATGAATAGCTCTGATCCCGCTCTAATTACCAAAAGGTTCCAAGATCCCGATGGATCACAACTAGCATTTTGCGCTCAATAAACAGAAGGAATGAGCTTTAAAAAAAGGAAATAAAACTATGCGACAGAAAAAAGTACACTAACTACAAAAATATTCTGACAGGTATACTAAGAAGATGTAAAAAGAATTAAGTTTTACAATCAATTTGACCAGTACAGAGACGATGACAAAAATACCTGGAAGGTTTGTAAAGAAAATGTTATACAAGGTTTAATGACTAATTTGACTATTTCGTGTGCGTAGGCCAAAATCTTGCCGTTACCATCCTTATCCAAATTCGATATATTTCACACCAACAGAAGAAAAAGAACTAGGTGATATTATTTCTGGATTGAAGAACAAAATGAGATCAGGTTGAATTATAGTAACATTCTCTTAAAATGGAATCTGATAGACATTGTTAAACCTTTCACTTATATTTTTAATTTGTGTGTTTCTACAGGAGTTGTACCATCATCAAGCCCGAGTAATCCCTGTTTTTCATAAAAGGCGACATTATCACCCAATATCATTATTTACTTGTCTTTCGAAGGTTTCGGAACAAAGTAGTGTTTGTAAGTGTTTGCACGAGAAAGTTTCTTATGATGCAAAATTCTTTTATCCCCTGCAGTTTGGTTTTTCGCGAAAAACGTATATAGTACTATTCATGGCCTGTTTATAATGATCAATAAGACTGCTTATTGAATTGACGCGTATGAGCACACTGTTGAGTGGTCCTGTACTTCTTCAAGGCTTTCGACACAATTATTAATGATATTATTTTATACAAGCTTGATTATTATGGAATCAGAGGGATAGCCTTGGAGCGGTTCAGGAGCTACCTCAGCAGCAGGCAGCAATATGTTTCCACAGCCAATGTAAATTCGCCAACCAAATCTATCTCATGTGGAGTCCCTCAAGGCTCAATCTTGGGTCCGCTTCCTTTTTGGTTTAAATTAATGACTTTTATAAATCTTCCAATACTTTATCATTTATTATTTTTGCCGATGACTGCACTATATTAATTCCCCTAAAGACCCCAAACATTTACTTCACACATTCAATAAAAAAGAATTGAATCTCGGAATGGATCAAAGTCAACAAACTATCGCTCAATCTCAATAAAACTTATAACGTGCTCTTCAGCAATATCATTGATGAACTCCCGGGTATTTTTTTTACAACAATATTCAAAGAGCATTAAATGAGAAATTTCTGGGGGTAACTTCAGACGCCATGCTGTCATGGAAAGAACATATAGATAATACATATACAATAATTTCACGGAATATTGGAATTATAGATAAAGTTAACTTCCACTTCCCGGCTCATATATTACTAAATTTGTACTCTGATCCTCCTGGATTTGAACTTTGGTAATAATTACATGGGTGTTTATGCTGAATTTCATTTGAATAGAGTTTTGCTACTAGAGAAATAAAAGTTACGCGTTATTTTCCTAACCCTTCTCATTATCTAAACATACACTATCTTAAACATTTTAAGCTTGGATCATTTATGTACAACCTTAACAGTGAGGAGCAACCATATGTATTTTACTCATTGTTCATAAGGAAAGTCAATATCCATCACTACACTACAAGATCTTCCGGACTTTTCCATTTACCTAGAACAAGGACATTATTTACAAACAAACTTTTCATAACTTCTGGCATCAAACTTTGCATGGGACACACTCTCACAAGCTTTACGAATAAGCTTACAATTCATAGTTTCAATAGAGCAAAATCTCAATAATTATAACACTGCTATTATTTATTCTACCTTGGATGTTTTGAGGATCTTACAATCTTTCACATTCCTCCTCCCTCTCTGTCCCTTTATTTCGCTTCTTTTCCCGTCTCTGTCTCTTTTTCATTTTTTGTTTGTTTGTTCTTTGCTTGTTTGTTTTCTTTTACTCGTTTTGGGGGTCCTTTGTTTTATTCTGTCCCTTCTGTTACTTTGTTCATGTCTTGTTCTTGTATAGTTTTGTTATGTCCTATTTTTGTAACGTTTTGTTTCGGGTGACCTTTTCACTTTTTGTCATATTTTGTAATATTATCCAGCCTTGTATATTTTTACTTGGGAGAATATGATAAAAAAAAACCTATATTTCACAAGGATCTATATTTAATTTTTACAAGAAACATATGATTTGTATGTTTTATATATTTTAAACTTTGTATTTTGTATTCATATGTTTTATTTATTGAAGGAAACTTTTATTAGCAAGCTCTGCTTTTCAGAAGGATTCTATATAATTTCATTTCATTACGTTATTTTATAATTCGCTTTTTTGTAATTTTGTTGTAAGTTTCAAATGAAGTAAATTCGTTATCAATCAATCACGCAATCATGTACGACGACGTTCCAGTGAGGTAATACACAAACGCTCATACATTATACGATGGTCATACGTTTGACGTAAGAAGTACTCGATATTACACAAACCTCCAATTCTTTGCATGATAAAGACTCAAGATGTTCTTACGATCAAACGACGAGGTGTTCATAATATCTCAGCAATAAAGCCGTAAGAAAGTACGCTTTATTTACAAATATGTGTGAACTCTAGAATTCGTACGAGTAAGGTGATTCGTGTTACATAATAAAATAGATGATATGCGGGCATGGATGCTAAATGATATGTGGAAATTAAATGAAAATAAAACAGAGTCGTTGGTCAGTAGTTCTAAATCACAAAGTCATTTAATTAACAAGTGCACTATAATAATAATAATAGGCATTTATATAGCGCCATCTATCTAGAAATATTCTATTCCGAGGCGCGTTGTTATTATTATTACCCCGGTTTTAGCTCTAGCTGCCTCTCAGCGCTCATGCATTTAAGGAATTAATCCTGCTGGGTACCCATTCACCTCACCTAGGTTGAGTGCAGCACATTGTGGATCAGTTTCTTGCTGAAGGAAATTACGTCATGGCTGGGATTCGAACCCACGACCCTCTGTTTCAAAGTCAGAAGACTTTTCAACTAGGCAACAACGCTCCACTATACATGTTCTTTGATTGAGGCTTTGTCATCAGTTTGAAATATCGGTGTTGTATTTGACGAAAATATGTCTATGGATGCACATAATAAAGGAAATATGTCAATCAGAATACTATGATATTCATCATGTTAAAAGCATTAGGAAAGTCATTGACCATAATTTTGCTTTTATGCTTATACACTCATTTTTACTCATCTCTTTTAAATATTGGGAACTTTTATCTTTTTGATATAACCTTACGCAATGTCAAAGCACCTTAATATGCTCAGAATACAGCTGCCAAGGTTTTAACTGGAAGGTCAAAATATTAACACTATGGCCTGTATTCTGAAGTCAGGTTTAACTTAGACCATGGTCTAACTCTGTGCTAAAATTATGGAAAGCCAAATGTGTCAAAATTTCTATATTTACTGTGCTCTTTCCTGATTCATCGATGGTGAAGACAATCATCTATTTAGACTTCCTAAACAATTATGAATGGTTTGAGAGCCAAATTAGATGAAATATGATATATCTACTGTTAGTGATTTATATAACGATTGGCTATCCATACTGAAACCACAACTTTAAACCTGTGTTTAAGTTAAACCCGACTTCAGAATACGGGCCAATGTCGTGTGGCCTATAGTGCGCAAGCTTTCTCTACCGCAGCACCTTCTCTTGGGAATAATTTGCCATTTAATTTAAGAATTTCATCATCAATATAGCGACTTTCAAATCTAAGTTGAAGACTTATCTGTTCCAACAACATTAGTGTATGGCACTTTGACACTCATCAAACTCTCTCATTCTTTCTTTTTCTTTTTCTCGGAATAAATGTAGAATGTTTCAAGATAAATGGCGCCATATAAATGCCTATTATTATTATCATCATTCGTACATTTTGTGACCGGAACTTGGATAAGTTTTAGAGAAAAAAAATAAAGCCAGGGAGCGACTATTCACTCAAGCCTTAGTGTTTTATTATACAGAACTACGTACGTTTATTTATATCTTATAGCAAATGCGTTTTTATATACTTGCCTTCTTGATACCGCGAATTGAACTGCAATATCCAAGTCCGCAGACCATCCACAGAGAGAACGTAACTAAACCAACGACAATTACTAGCAGTATGAAGTTCCTCTGACAGGCAGACATCACACCTATGGAGGATAAAATATGAACATCAGGGCCCTGTTGTACAAAGAGTTACGATTGATCCGATCAATCGCAACTATGGACGGCCAGCAACGTCAACATATATTATGAACATGATGTTTGTTCAAAATATTTTTTTAGCTGTGATGTATATTCATGCATTCATTGTTTTCTTGAAAATTCACTGCGCTTCTCTTTGCATAAAAAGGACATTGTGCAATTTTTTCGTAGAACAAAATTATGACACTAATGGATTTCCATAGAGTTACGATTGATCGGATCAATCGTAACTCTTTGTACAACAGGGCCCTGGGGTCCGTTGCAGAAAGAGTGGCGTTTAAACCCAAGTCAAAAAATCAATCGTATAAAATGCGCGCTGTTTATTGGTTGAAAATCAGGTTGCGCATGATTTTTAGAGTTGCGATTGATTGCAACTCTTTCCGCAACGGGCCCCACGGCACCGTCTTTAAAAGAATAGATATAAATTTTGTGAAAAATAAGCGAAACTTTAAAATGTAATAATTTTTTTATTTTACCTCCGTTTCTGATGAAATTTGTCAGCGTTATGCTAGTTTGATTTTTATCTATCTATTCAAATCAACATTTTCTGGGCTGGACTTGATCTTTAAGTGTTAGATCTTCAAAAATCCAAAGCCCATAGACTCGTCGTAGATGGAATTGCACGACAATCGCAAGGACGCAGTGGGAATGCTGCGAAAATCGTAAAAAGATCGCACGATCTGAACCCCTTTTATGGGACTTATTATGTAGGTCAAACGAAGGTGCATAGGCAACTCGTAAGGTGATCAATCAATCACTCGATCAATCAATTAGTCAAATAATTAATTAATTAATCAATCCATCCATCCACCCATCCATCAATCAATCGAATCAATCAGTCAATCAATAAATATTTTATGGTTTTGCGATTTGTGCTTATATTTTTGTCACTTTTATTTTCTACTAGAGCCAATATTCATCTTCTGGAGAGAAATCAAATAACTATTCAAAAATCAAAAGAATTCCATACGACAACGTTGTAATAGGATATTGAAGTGAAGACACCAATCTCCAAGCCAATATGCGTAAAAGACTTCGCTTTTCAGGAGGCAGTTATGCGTTAACAACGTAATCCTACAGGCTCCCCTTGAACGTTGTTAAGAGCAATAAATTTTTATTGTTTTTCAGAACAATTGCGCTGGTATTGTATCGCCCCCGCCAATCTAATAGAACTATTATCATTATACTCGAATGGGTCCGATGAATATTGCATCGTCAGACGTCAGGAATCGTTTATGAAATCATCATTACATGATCAATTGATGCAGGAATGAGAACCAATTTATTGTTGGATAATAACGCCGTTCTTTACTTCTAGATTTCGCATTATTTCCATGTTATACAATTCAAACATTAGGCGTTAAACGTTAGGCCTAAACATTTCCCCTTTTCCATTATTATATCCATTTTAGAGCGTAAAATTTAATGTCTAAGTTAGGTGCTCTTAGACTCAGTTTCTAAGAAAAAAACCCCTGTACATCCAGGTTCATCTCAACGACAAGTTCATTAAAAGTGAGAGAATTCATATAAATATAGCACTGAAAATTCATCCAAATTTGACAAATCAAATTGAATTTCGCTTATATTCAGACAAATGGTACGTGCACAATTTGGGCGGAATGCAATTGACCATTGCCATTAAATCGTATGTGTAATATAGAATTGTCAAGTTTTCATAGAAATGATGGTACTTTTTACTGGATCGCAGTGAAATATTATACATGTTGACTTATCATTTTCTATAAGGAATCAAACAAAGTATAATAGTATAAATGGAATACAATTTATGGAAATTATTGGTCAATTAATAAATACAAACGATAGTATTGTAACATCATCAGCACCGTCATTTGCATACTGCCTATAAATTATCAATGTGCAGTCAATAATGTTCTGGGAAAATCTACGACAACTTTAAAAACAGCTCCAGAAAGACGATTACATTATTAATTTCATCGTTTTCTATCAGAATTTCCAAATAGATCGTTTCCCATGAGTGACTTGTCCTTTCCATTTCAGAAAATCAAAATGTTACATTTTGAACGGATCCATGGAATGGAATTTATGGTACAACGTATTTCCTTTCAACAGTGTACTTCACACAAGAATTCCTTATTAGAAAATGTCCCCCCCCCGCGTAAAGAAAACCCCAAACAAGTACTTAGTCCCGTGTGTTAAGTCTTATTATAAGAACGTAATTTAGAAATGTGATATACTCATATCTTACCATGTACCAGAGCAACCGCGAAAAAGAGATCCTAGGTGTTTCCTATTCTGCTTTTAGAGATCGCATCGATGCCTCTTAAACATGTGGTTCTTCCATGTATAAAAAGGATTTCTTTTTACAAAGTATTATCGCAAAATCGTCGTTAATGGTGCAGAATATTCGCATACTCGCTCTTATCTGCACTAAGTTATAACCTCTCTCAGAGTTCATATTTCCCCCGGATGTCAAATCAACTGCACGCATTTGCTACTTCCTTTAAGTCATGGCAAGTGTCAAACAATGACGCTGATTGGTTGATTGTCGGTGAGGAGAACTATATGCACGTGCAACGGAAATTTTGATTGGTCATGAGTGCGAATTTACCGATTGGTGGCCACTTAATGTAGTCAAAGGAGGCGTACCTCGTGAATTGTTTCCTGTCTTTTATAAACGATGTAATTTTCAATCCTTCATTGTATCTGAAGAGAAACATTGTTATCTTTGTTTATTATGTATATCAACCTTCTTATTTCTTTTTCATTCGGCTAGTGATTTATTATGGTGGCTCTGAATAACGGTAGATAACTCATGACTTCAGTCATGGAAGTTCGCAAATGTAAAATTTATATATTATGTAAATGGCGCAGCATGTTTAAAGCATTTATTGCGCATCCCGTAAAAGTAACCCCCTTTTTTTAAGGACGATAATTATGTTCACCATTTTGTTGTTGATTACGCCTTTTCCTGCCAAATTTTTATACGACGAAATGTCCCCCATTTTTGAGTGATGACGGATCCGCGTCTTATCAAGGTGATGGTGTTTTTGCTCAATGCTGCAAAATATTGTAACAACAATATAATTCGATGAAGTCTATAATTTTCCCCCTTTCATGCATGTAAGTGCATATGAATATTAGACAAATTTTTGACGAAAGTCGCTACTACAATTGTGGAGTTTGTAACAAAAACCGCGAACTTCGTATTTTATCGAGCGTGCATCAGAGCCAATAATGCATACGATTACGATGAAAGTTAATCGTAATTATGATTTTATCGTTTACAGCGAATACCAATAGATTTAAGAATTCGTTTATCCGCGGTTGCAAACCCCCAAGAAAAAATAGTTTTGTTTCGAGTCATTTAAACAAAGCACGTTACGTTGACACTTTCATTGTTTTATCCCTAGTTTTGCCTTTTGTATTTAGTTTCAAGTTTCCTTTATTTCATTTCGACTCAACATATTACACAAATATGAAATGATAACGATTCAAATCAATACAAGGAAATATATACTTTAGCATGTAAAGTTTCATCAGATGCTCTTTACTTAGGAAGAGCTTTCCTTATAAAAAAGGGGGGCAGGGGGGCAGTCTGCCCCCCCCCCCTGACGAGCTTGAATACCTATTTTTTGCTTGTCACATTTTGTTCTGGTACGAAATCCTTTATTCATGATTGAAGACCCTTTTTTTATTTTGCTTGTCAAATTTTTCGGCGGACGGTTTTGCCCTTCCCCCTGTGGAAAATCCTGCACTGAAGATCACCAACACAGGAAAGCGCACGTGGGACAGTGTATTATCATTGCTTTGAATGTCGGCCCGACGCTTGACCCGAATCCTGTGCTTATTTGCTAATTTCTCAGAAATTGCACAATTTCTTCCAGAATCCTTTGGAACATTTTTTATTCATACAAACAGAAACTTTGGTGGTCATTTCATTGGATTCTGTACGACTCATTTTGATATCGTTACCACAACTGGCATTTACCTTTAATTCAGCACCTGTAGCACCCCGCTTCCTAGGGCCACGCTTGACCATCGTATTCTCTTCTATCAACTTTCTCATTATGGTGTTAGGGGGGAGGCATTTGAGTGGTTCAAAACTATTTCACAAATAGAAAAAAAATGTCTCATTGAATGTCGGAGAATTAAGAAAAAACAAGAAAACCAGTAAATTTTCCAAAAAAAATAAACTGAGTTTTTCAAGAAACTGTGCTTATCAATAAAAAGAAAACATTTTTCCATTTTGGAATACTTTGAAACACCAAAAATAATGTTTATCGAGAAAAATCTGTTTTATCGAAAGCAAAAACACTGTTTATCGATTGATGAACATAGTTTTTCGATAACCCCACCCCCCTGTTTATCATTATAAAGATACCGGAGTTTTTAAAGTAATAAATTTAGTTTTAAAAAACTCATCTTATCGATTTAAAAAATTTAGTTTATCGCTGAAAAACATTTTTTTTAGTCGATAAACTTGGTTTATCACCTTCCCCCCCAAAATAATTTCCCTTGTCGGGTGAAGTTGGTTTTTGAACAATGACAAGCCGCCATGCCTCAAATGGATCAAAGCTTTTTTTTACCTCATTTAAGCATGAATGCTTGTAAGCAAGCAACCAGAGGACCGACGGCTTAAGGTCCTCTCCGAGTGTTCCTTAATGTGGATTTAAATGCCTTACCAAAGGGCACAAGCGCATCAAGTGGGAATCGAAGCCAGGTCACCGGAATCCCCTCTCTACCCATTGAGCTATTGCGCCTTAGAATGTTTCCTTTTTTATTACCCCCCCCCCAAAAAAAAACCCCAGCTCGCGCTTGTACTGTTTTTCAATAGATACTTAGTGCTCTTTATTTCAAAACGTCATTAAATTGTCCAGTTTACAGATTGGAATATAAAAAAAATCAGATTGCGCTTATTGAAAAAAAATATGTATCAAATGTCCCGTTTTTATGTCAGAATATTACAAATTTCTGAAATGTTTTTAATATGATAATTAGATACGTTAGATATACTTACATAATTACACCTACGTATTGTTTAATTTTCAGCCCTAAATTTCAAGGCATATACAACAGAAATCTGCTTGCGCTTCGCGCTCTCATTATTTAATTAGGCCTTGTCAGAATAAAGCTAATATGTACTTGATAATAAATACTTGATAAAAAAACTATTTTGATACCCCCTGCAAAATATCAAGCCCCCCCCCCATGCTCCTCTGCTGACAAAATCCTAGCTGCACTGCTGGTGAGCGTACCGAGTCTTTTAAATAAAAGCCTTAATTTAGGGCAGAATTTGTGTTAATAAGAAATCAATGTTTTAAATTACAATATTACGCTCAATTGAGGTCATTTTAAATAAATGAATAGATTAGCAAACAAAAAATACATACTTAATTTCTATCTAGTTTGTAAAGTTATATAAGCAAGACCCTCATAAGAAGCAGTCAAGGAAAGGGCTAACAGATTTTTTTTTTTTAAATAAGCGAGCCGTCGACATTAGGCGAGATAAACAACAGAGGGCTGGAGAAGCAAAATCGACAGGCCAGACAATCCGCTGACCCACTCCCCAACACGTTCTCCATTCTTTTCCTTCTGTTTTCCTTTGCTTTTTCTTGAAAATTTTTGGGGCAAGTTTCCCCCCTCCCCCTCACTTCCATGCATCTTTATCAAAAGGCCTACGTCAGTGTCCATAGCCCAATTTTCTGATTTTAGAATCCAGAAGGACTTGTTCCATTACATGTAACAAATTGAACAGCAGTGTAAGAAATATTGGGTAAAATTTTAACCACCACGAGGATAATTATGTGTCCAACCAGTTTGGGGCAGTATTTTACCCACTACGGGAATATTGCAATTACTTTAGAATGGGCAAAATTGTCATCACACTGGTTTAATAAAAATCATTTGCCCCAAAGAAATGCCCAAATGTTGGTTGGACACATAATTTCCCTCATGGGGCAATTTTACCCAATATTTTTTTAGAGTGAGTTCATTTAAATAGACCAGAAATAATAAATAGATCGGTCTATAACCATTTGAACGAGCTAAAAGTTCCAGATGTAGAGAAAGATGTTTGAAATACCAAAAGAGTAGGCGCTTAGAGTTCACATTTTAATTCTTCTTTTTTTCAAATCTCATTTGATCACATGCATTGTCATGTTGGGAAATGCAGTCCTATGACCATCATAACACACGAATCTAAAGGCTAATGACCAGAGTCCTGCGCAGATATTGAAATATAGGTCGAATGTATAATTTTACCTGTGCACGTACAGTATTATCTGTCTTAAACTACGATATATATAAAAGCATGGATCTATGATCATAACAGCAAGTGCGAAAATGGCAGGTAAACATAGATTTGTTGTAATCAAGTAAAATGAACTGAGTAAAAATCTTAACTTGCAATGCAAGAGACCAATAAATATTTATGATTATACTTCTTCATATTTTCACATAAAGGTGTTATTTCTTCAATAAACATAGCAGCATAACTTTGGAAACAACTAAGCTAATAATTATTCACATAAGTGCCATTCATGTCATAATAACCTACTAAGCTCATCGACCCTAAATGACATATGACCTTAATCATGTGACCTGAAACTTGTGCAAAATGATCGATGATACTTAATACCCTTATGTCCAAGTTTAACTAGATAAAACTTTTAAGTTATGATGATATTTCAGAAAATACCCCTAACATGGCCAAAGTTCAGTGACCTAAATGACCTTTTACCTTAATCATGTGACCTAAAACTCATACAAAACGATCAGTGATACCTGAATACTCTGTAAGTGTCATGAACTTTTCAACCATACCTTTAAAGTTATGATGACATTTCAAAAACTTAACCTTAAGATTTTAAGGTTGATGACGCTGTTATATCGACACTGCCGTCTCTTCCACCGGAAAAGTGGCCCCTAAAGCCCGGCTCCGCATACATTCGTAATTCCGAAGCTTCGTTATTCCGAAGGTTCGGATATTCCGAAGGTTCGTTATTCCGAAGGTTCGTATTTCCGAAGATTTGTAATTCCGAAGGTTCGTTAGTCCGAAAACGAAATGAGGTTCGTTAATCCAAAAACGAATGAGGTTCGTAATTCCGAAGGTTCGTTAGTTCGAAAACGAAATGATTAACGAAGCTTATTTCGTTTTCGGACTAACGAATCTTTGGAACATCGAGTATTCCTCAGTATTTCCGCAAGACTTTTAGCAGGAATGGCAAGAAATTACAAATTTGCTATCCAAACTTCCAAAGTATAAAAACTCTTAGTATGTACTTCATACATGTAATTATGTACAACGCCCTTGATAAAATATACATTAACCCCTTTCGGAAGACATAGAATGAGATGTCTTCCATCTTAATTGAAAATTCTTGTAATATTTGTAACATTAGGGCATTTACTATACTTTCAATGGGTAAACGCATGTAAATCTAAGAATTTAAGTTGTGTATAGTGTAAACAAACTTCAAATGATTAATAGTTTTCACAAACTTTTATTTTGAGGAAATCGCGGTTTTATGTTTTACTGCACCATATGTGTGTGTTTAATTTTTAAATTTGAAATGTATATTCATCAGACCTATAATATGAAAATTAAAATAAAAAGGATTGCATATCAAATGTAATAAATTTTTTTTAACCTATTCCGTCAAAATATAAAATGCGTGATTTTTTTATATCCTTTCACAGTTCACGCTAAAATGACACTTTCACGCAAAAGTGCGCTCGGCATTCGGCCGTACACTATTCCTGGGTATTTTAGCAAGACTTTTAGCTGGGATGCCAAGCATTGACAAATTTTGCCGTCGAATCCTTATCTAGAGCCCTTTTCTACGTTTGGCCGGTCTACTATGTAGAGGAAACGTCCCAATTCATGGCTCTGACTGGAGATAGAGCCCTTTTCGACGTTTGGCCGGTCTACTCTAAAAAAGGATTGGTCAAAATGACCAATCTGTTGGTTAATATGTGTCCAACCGATAAGATTGGTCAAACGCAACCAAATTATTGGTTCAAATCGACCAAAATTTTTAAGAGTGTATGTAGGGGAAACGTCCCAATTCATGGCTCTGACTGGAGATAGTGTTCCTGGATAAATTGGAGAGATTGAAGAGCGCCAGCATGTAACCGCGTCAACAACAACATTGACCATCGTTAACATTGTAAACCCATCGACAGAAAAGAAAAAACAATGGATAGTACAACGCGCTATTTGGATGCTCTATACCGGAAACACTTAAAAAGAAGTATAGCATGTCAAGCGCGCACAGTTCCACGCTTTTGTATTGCTATAATTTTGTGTGTGCGTGTTGTTTCGTACGTGTTGGTATGAACCCACTGTTACCATGGTTATCTGTGTCATCGAGTACTTTCCTTGTAGCTTTGAGGTCAACGCGTGCGGCAGCGTTTAATGAGCTCCATCCAACTTTTATAAATCGATGCGTACACCGCACATCCTCAGGTCATGGGTATCTCCGGATCTGATTGTATACGACTACGTCTTGCATACAGTCGTTAAGTGGGGTGAGGATATATGTCTTTCATTTTTCACAACGAGATTGAGAAAGAGGGACCTTGTAACATATACTGAAACGTGTATAAGGTAAGTTTGGTTATGAATGCTCTATCCTTCTCTCATCTGTTTTAGGTATGTTCGTAATACATTCAAATATTACATGGGGTTTTGTATATCTCCTCGATCAGATCGTACATGATTGCGTCTTGTCCCGCGTCTTGTATCTAGTCGTACGGTGGGGGTGAAAATATAATTTATGTCTTTCATTTTTCGCAACGAGATTGAGAAAGAGGGACCTTAGCTTGTAACGTGTTCGAAAGCGTAAGGGAAGTTTGGTACTTAATCTCTTTTATGTTCGTAACGCATTCAAATATTACATGGAATTTTATCTATCATTTACACATAATCATACCTAGTAGTTATAATTCAACGATCACTTTGGCTGAGACACTATTAAGAAATTGACCTAATTCATTTCACCTTTCACAGGGAAGCACCTAGCATTTTATATCCTATATTCATTTATATATAGTGCGTCCCACAAAAAACGAAACCAAGATATAGCAATGATTTATCAAAACATAATCATAAATACAATAGACAAATGACCTACCAATGTAAAGCTTAGAATCTCATCTTTCATCTGGAATTGATAAGATTATTCTTCATTCTCGCATAAGTGAGCAAAAGAAGTGAAGAAAATATACCAAAAACTCATTTGGCGGGGGTAGGCCCCGTCTTCATTTCAAAAGGAAAATAAAGGTCAATATCTGCTCTTTGATTTGATACCTTAATAACAGAAAAGTCTAAATTGTATTTTAGTCTTTACTCTGGAGATGTCGTTTCCTGTGTTGATCGGGAATATTCAGAGGGAAATGGGCCAGCTGGCATCCAGTCAAGGAAGGAGAGAAGGAAACAAAATCGCTCTTTGTATTCCTCTCGTAGGGCCGATAGTGTGCATCGCGAATTGCTTTTCACTTTCACGCGAGAACCCACCTCGACAAGTGACATATCGTCTGCCTATCTCATCTGCCTTACCTACAAGGGTGTGGGGTGTATGTGTGTGCTTGAGTTTTTTTTTACAGACGTGTATCAATGAGATATGATTATTTACGTCTGAAACCGACCTTTAACGTCACCATGAGATAGACGTGACGAGGGCTCGAACCGATCGAACCTCTCCATCACTCAGTTTCTTTCTCAGTAACTTTCCATTGTGTAGCTTGGATGTATACAGGCGCACGGCACAGCGTAGATTCCATACATAAAATCACAGCCGTAGGCATCGGCCTGTAAACCAAAACGAGAACAATATTCTGCTCTAAATAAAATTTACAAAATATCATTACCTACACAAAATCTGTGCAAGGTAACAAATCGTGATCAACCACAAGAATGTAATTGAAAAAAAAAATCCCCTAATGATTTTATTGTTTATTATTCCTTCAAGGGTTTTGTATACGAAAATCTGATAGGATTTATTGTACAACGCCAAGCTTGTACGCAAGTAAACGGGAGACTGTTCATGTATGTTTCACTTCGTACCGTACCTTTAATTGTCCTTCTGAAGAGATGACGTCATGATACGAATAAATAAATTGCTCTCGTACGCTTCGGGCCTACTGCCAGTAAAATGTGATTTTTATTTCCTCAAGTCGCCTGAAATGGTATTGAAGAAAACCATAAGTTTACATTTTCAATCAGAACAATAATTTGAATATTCACAGTTTCATATCCAGATTTTACACTGACAATTGCAGATATGACGCGCACTTGAGGGATTTTGCTCTTTGCTTTCAATAAATTCTTTCCTCGTATTCAGTTATCAACGTACTGGGGGAAATTGAAACGGGAGAGATTCAAATTCAAATAAAAAATTCATTACAAAATCCGTATTCACCCCCCGCAGAAAATGGCAATGTCATATAGTGAAGTAACATAATACGAGTAGATCGAAATTAGATTCCAGCAATAGATTACAAATTATTCGTAATATGGGATGTCCGTGTTATACACCAACAAAGTATTCTTATGAGAGAAAATGCCTGCAGCAGAGTTTTGAGAAGCGCTGTAATTTTACTGCATACTTCTAAGCACAATTCCATGTTCCTCTGTTTTCATACAGACAAAAAGAGGCTATTTTGGACCATTCCGAGAAAAAATACTTTTTTTATTTCCCATATTGCAATATTCTTATGAGAAATTAAATTGTCACAAAGTAATACCTTATCATGTGAACAAAAAATAGGTATAAAAGAAATCTTCCTGCCTTCAATTTTTCAAATATATATATATATATATATATATATACATATATATATATATATATTGAAAAAAATATATATAATTGCGGATCTAAGCCATTTGCAAGTAAACTGAAATTAATCCATTCATTTTTCAATAAAAAGGTGATTTTTGCCACTCTTATTCACGTTTTAATGCGAATTTCAAATTCTCTTTGGTATCATAAGAGCGACTAAAAATCTACAGGTTTTGAGACAAAAACAATAAAATTAAAGAAACATTGATATAACCCCTTTTGACCAATGGGCTTTTCAGAAGAGTTTGGTTGCAAAAGGATTAGATCCTCTCCAAGAAAATATACATATTTTTTGTTCTTCCATATTACAATATTCTTATGCAAAACTAAATTTTCATGATATCCTACCACGTGAACATAAAATTGGGTATAAAACAAATTTACAAGTCTTCATATTTTTAAAAATATTCTGTTAAAAAAAAAATCTTTGTGGATCTAACCCCTTTTGCAACCAAATTGAAATGGATCTAATCCCTTTTAAAAGGATGCTTTTTCTTTGCCATTTTTCACTTAAAAAAAATGAAAATTTCAACTTTTCTTTTCTTCTACTATACATTTGAAAATGGATCTAATCCCTTTTGAGCCTGCATGAGCTCTTCAAATACATGTAATATGAATAAATAAAAGAATTATTGAAAAAAAATATGAATAAATAACATTGGCGCAATTAGCAGAATGATTGCCATCATAAAGCTAAGCAGATTGTTTGAAAAAAAAGACGAACCCGGATTACAGCCAGCTACATTACTAATAGATCTATAAAGCAGAATGGTTTTGATTTTGTATTACTTTATTTCAATATGCATACAGGATCAGATGACATATGAAATAAAATGATTACATAGTAGTTTACAAACACAATTAACACAGGAAGTAAAAGTAGCCCAGGTCCTGGCTTATTACTGCCGAGGCAGGGCATACAGTATAGAACATAATACAAGATAGAAAAGAGAACAGAACTAGAATTTTAATTCGTCATGAGGACGAATTAGGTGATCTGTCTCTGATTTTCATGATCACGAATACAATCACCATGTTTATTGAGATCAATACGATGCTCATATTGAAAACGAAACTTTTATTACGAAAAGAACATGTGGAATACTCTTCAAAAGAGGGAAATGAGAATATGTGAGATACATGTATCGGTAGGTGTAGGCGATACACATTGCATTGTACATGTTATAGGCTTATCAAAAACGATTTTGATCTACTTTATTGTGCGATAATTGAACTTATATACCGTGTAATGGTGATTAAGGAACATTTGCGAAATGTTGAAAAAAAAAATGTCCACTTTTGGGTTCGAACCGTGGACCCGAAGGACGCAAGCCTGATGCCTTACCAATTGAGCTACACACTTCCCATAGACTTTACTCATAAGCAAAACAAGAGGATCTGAAATCCAATTTTGCAAGTGAAATACGGGCATGATCCCGGCATCTGTTTGGAAAACGAAGACCACATTGGCGATAGCTTAAAATCTCAGCTACAACATACTAGTACTCCAAGCTCAGAGAAATCCAACAAATAGAAAAGGACATATGGCTCGCGATATAGAGGAATGTAAAATCCAGTTTTGAGAAAAAGCCATTTCCCATATAGTCCAGGATAGAAGAGGCATAACCTTGTTTTTTTATATATACAATATTTTTTGATGGTTTCTTGTCAATTCGAGGGTGCTGATTACGATTCTGAATGATGCCACTCGTGTGATCTTGAGCATTTTCCGCAAATTGGCAAAATCCAATATGGCCGCCAAAATATGCAAATTACCCATGAAAATCATAAAATTGTCCGCACATTGGCTGTGAAATGCATGAAATTGTGTGGCAGGAGTGAAATACAATCTTGAAAAATAATTTTTAATAAAATTTTTATTTTCCTGATATTCAAAATGGCCGCCATAGGCCATTGCATACACTATCATGTACAATATGAATAGGGAAAACTAATTTTCACAAAAATGAGCACTAAACTGCAAAAAATCGCGATGTATGAACGAAGTAATATATGTAAATCACCATTACTAACGAGATACATAATTTGTAATGTCATATATGGGAAAATTGCAGTATTTTGATATCTAAAATAGCCGCCACTGGCCCAAACAGTATTGCGTACAATTGCAGTGGGAGCCAAAAAATTCTCAAGAGTGATCACTAAAATGCTTATCATTAAGATTAAACAATTGGAATACTGACTATAAACATAATAATTAACGAAATATATTATCAATATGCTATGTATGTGGTAAATGTTGTATTCTGATATTCAAAATGGCTGCCAAATGCCCTAAAAGTATTATACACAATGAGAAATGGGAGAAAAGAAATCACAAGATTGAGCGCTAAAATGCATATATATGTGATAAATTAACTGGATACTATCTAAAAACGTATTTTCTAACGAAATATACCATTCAGGTTTCAAGTTTGTGTTAAATACTGTATTTCGGCTTTCAAAATGGCCGCCATCGACATTAACCGTATTATGTACAATGCAAAGTGGGAAACCAATATTGACAGGAGTGAGCACCATAGATGCACGTAATAGTGATCTATGAGTAAAATATTGTCTGAAAGCATCATTTCTATTAAGATATATCATTCATTCTGCCAGTTAGGTGATAAATACGGTTGTTTTAAAGTCAAAATGGCCGCTACAGTCCATTACGGTATTATACACAATATGAATGGGAACAAATCATTTGAACAGAATGTGGCTTTGCTTCGTCAAATGGTGATGTATGAGTGGAATATTATCTTAAAACATGATTTTATAACAAAATATATAATATCTTATGTAATTTAGGTGATAAATACTGTATTTCAACATTCAAAATGGCTGTCATATGCCCTTTTTGTGAACATCATTTGTCTCCACCCAAATTGTATATATACGATAAGTGCTTAAGGTGGCCATTTTCAATTTAAAAATGCAGCATTTTATCACCTTTATTACACAACATTATGATATATCTAGTTAGAAACCATGGTTTTAGACAATAATTCACCTTTACATCACAATTCACAATTATATGAAATGTTTAGAGTCAAGCAAAGCCAAAACCTAAATTCAAAATTATATGTCCCATGTTACAATGTACACAATACTTTTAAGACCTATGGCAGCCATTTTGGATTTCAAAGTACAGCATTTATTACCTCCACCATGTCCACGACCCATATGTGATGTTTTCAGTTAGAAATAATGTTTAAGATAATATCTTTACCCGTACATCACATTTATATGCATTTTATGATTCTCACTCTTGTGAATATTAGTTTCCCTGTTCGCATGTTACATAATTTATTTAGGGCTTGTAGAGGTTATTTTGAATGTCAAAATGCAGTATTTATCACCTACATGTACATGTATATGGAAGAAGAAATGCGATGATTAAAAAATGTTTTCAAATAACGTTTTACTCATACAACAGGATTATATGGATGATGTCATAGTCAAGCAAATCCAAATTCTTACAAAATAATACGTCCAAATTCACATTGTAGATAATACTGTTAGGGCCTATAGGGGCCATTTTGAATTTCATAATACAGTATTTATCTCATGCATGACAAAAGAAATGATATGTCTTGCTATAAAACATGTTGTCAGACAATATTTGATTCATAGATCACAATTACATGCATTTTATGTTTCTTACTCGTGTGAAAATTAGTTTCTCTTTTCGCATTGTACATGATTAATATAGGGGCTATGGCGGCCATTTTGAATTTCAAAATACAGCATTTACCACATAAATGGCATATTTACAATTATGTTTTTAGTCAGTACTCCACTCGTTTATCTTAATAATCTGCATTTTTATGCTCAATCATGTCATTTATTTTGTCCCCGGCCATTGCCATTGTTCATAATACTCTTTGGGCTATAGTGGCGGCTATTTTAGATATCAAAATACTGCAATGTTCCAATATTTGACATAATAAATAATATATCTCATTAGTAATGATGATTTGCATATATTACTTCGTTCATACATCGCGATTTTAGTTAGTGCTCATTTTTGTGAAAACTAGTTTTCCCTATTCATATTGTACATGATAGTGTATACAATGGCCTATGGCGGATATTTTGAATATCGGAAAAATAAATATTTTGTCAAAAATTATTTTTTAAGATTGTATTTCACTCCTGCCACACAATTTCATGCACTTCACAGCCATTGTGAGGACAATTTTATGAGTTTCATGGGTAATTTGCATATTTTGGCGGCCATATTGGATTTTGCCAATTTGCGGAAAATGCTCAAGGTTACACGAGTGGCATCATTCAGATTCGTAATCAGCACCCTCGAATTGACAAGAAACCATAAAAAAAATTGTATATATAAAAAAACAAGGTTTGGTCAATTTTTTATGGGGCCTATCCTGGACTAATAGAGATTGCACACAAAATGAGCTAAAATGACATGCCTCTATAACTTGCCATTTTTCAGGATGATCCATTCTTTTAAAAGTAAATATATCCATCAAGTTAGAAGGATTATGTCCTCAGCTACAACATATTGAAAACTGAGCGAAAATTGACCTATATTTACAGAGTTAGAGTCAAATTTGCATTATTATGATGACGTCATAAGTAGCAAAATGGGCATTTTGAGTTCCGACGCCATTTTGATGACGTCATGATAAAATTTCGGGTCAAATGTGACATGAAATCACATCTCCCATCCATACTCTATTCGAATATGAAAAAAAAATGGGGGTCAACGGACTACCTTCAAGAGCTATAATGAATTTTGTATAGGCATGTTTTTGCACATATATTGTCTACGGTTAGTGCGCGCGCGCGCGTGCTGTAAACTTTGATGGCGGCTAATTCCTTTATTACTTGTCATAGAAGGTTGATCAAGGTATCAAATTGTTCAGAATTATATTATCGGTGCATTGATATGAAAGAAATGGCGATTTTATGTTTTATAGTGCCGTTACGCGCGAGAACGCGCAAATTTTTGAAATGCGTAAAATGACCTGATTCGTACTCTGTTTTGGTCAAAAAGAGATTTTGAGAATTTTTAAATTTTGACGCGAGCGTACGCGCACGTCATGACCTTTACATGACCTTTGATGACATGGGCAGTTGACCCTTGACCTGAAGTTAATGTGATGTAAATATCGTTAATTTTTGATAATTGATAATGAAGATATGATTGATAATGTGGTTTTACAAAATGGCGTCTAGGTGACGTCATGGTGACCTTTTGACCTTGAACTTGCTAAGTCCCCATATCTGATGATATTTTGAAGATAATTGATGATGTAGATTTGGAGATTTTGTGCTAACAAGAAAAGGGGGAAATGAAAATAAATGAATAAATAAAGAAATAAAGAAATAAAAAAGAAAATTCGTACGAAATTAATAGTTGATCTGTCGATTGACAGATCACCTAATAATATATGATAGCAAAGATCTTGGTTGCGATTAATCTGGTGATAAATTCTCACATTCTATAGTCAAAATAAATAAATCATGTAAACAGGTAAGCATATGAAGAGGCGAATCACTCTTATCGATACACAATAGTTATTAATTTTATTGGAATTATACATGCCTTTGGCCTTTATCATCCTCGTCATTAATTTTGTTTATTTGTATAACTGCTTTTATCGATCTGCTTTTCTATATCTTCATAATTTGAATATTGAAGATGGAGATGATAATGAGGAGTTGACGGTGACAATGAAGAAGATGATAGAGATGATGATGGCCATGGTGGAGTTATTGGTGATGATTAAATCGAAGGAAAAATGATAATCCGAAACATTGATACAGGAAATTTACTCCAAAATATTCTGATATTGAAACAGCAGCACTCTAAATGGGTAAACTATTTTAACTTGTCAGTTTCTTCTGGGACTTGCCACAGTAAGACCCCTTCCCGATACCAATGTCATGCTTCTCCATTGCCTGACCTAGCAACGGAAGAACAGTTCTTTTGTATGCCCTTATACCCGATAACATCAAATAATATTTCAACCAGTCAAATACGCAGTGACAAATATGTATAACACGTTAAGTCTGGAACTATAACAAGTTGTTTAAACTTTTTTATTTACTAGTTAAAACTTTTTAAACAACTTGCTTAAAATATTTAAACAGTTGTTAAAATGATAAGACATTTGTTTAAAAAGTTTGAACAGTTGTTGTACACAATCGCCTTTTGTTTTTTAACGTAAATTAACGATACTTTACATTAGCATATTGGGCGAATACTAAATTTGCGTCGGGGAACAGGTGTTTTGTAATTGACTGACACGCCCATACAACATATTGAGCAAATATTATTCTGCTAACTATATGATAGATTATTGGAATCAGGGCAATGCAGTAAAAAAAAAATTAAGGACTAAGGTTTCGATGCAGTACACTTTGTCCAGAGAAGAGTTTGATCGAGCGAAGCGAGGAAGTCAAATTATTGGCTGCTTGAAGATATATTCAATGTTTTATATTTCATATAGACCTATTGTGTATAATAAGTGAAACGGTAATATCCAAGCATTCAATAAAAAAGTAATAAAACAGTATTGAAAATACAGAAAGCATGTACAATGTATGCAAATGATAACTGGTTTCTTTATGGAAGATTAATATTTTAAAATGCCATTCTAGATGTAGAAATATACCGAATATTGAAGAGTGTTTCTTGTAAAATAATTGGTTATAAACATTTGAAGGCAAATTATGATATTAAAAACGAAAAATGAGAAACATTCTTTTTTAATAACTTGAATTTCTTAGATTAAAGTCACTAGGTTTAGCATTGCGAGTGAATGAAATGAGTGAAGAAAATATCAAACTGCCAGTAGACATGCGATCGTCCCGATTCGGAAGAAAAAAAACACAAAATATTTGTTTTATACTTTGATTAACTTGCTCTGACAACAACAGATTCGTTAGAAATTATATTCTGTATGAAAATACCATGTCTTCGGTTTTACGAGCGAGCGAATCAAGAAACGAAGTCTTCTAATTATTGCGTTGACTCAGTTCATTTGACTAAACTCTATTCCCATGTAAATGAAAATTATCGTAATGACATTGATTGATTGATTGACTGATTGATTGATTAGCTGATTGATTGATTGATCTTATATCAAAAAATATATCAAAGTTTATCACAGGTAAGATAAGATACAAAGAATCTAAATAATACCTTGAAAGCCGAAAAGGGTAATTTCCAATGGGGTCCTATTGATAGTATAAACATTGACATATTGTAACAACAAAATTTATTTATTTATTATTTTTTTATTTCACATCTTTATACAGGGTAACCAATTCAGCTATACACGATGAAAAAACATTTACAAAGATAAAAAGCTGGTTTGCAATTTGGCCCTGTTGATCAAAATACATACAAATTATAAAATACATAATATGCAAAAGATGCAAGAAATAAACCTTTAAAAATCCCAATCCTCATCAGAAACACACAGAAGCACCCAAACCCACACACACACCCCATTACACTCTGCAGACTTTTAACTTACTTGTAACATATAATAAATTCAACATTATGATTACATATCGACATGAGCGAAAACAAATTTTACAAATAAGATACAATTAAGATACAAATGGTGTGGGATTATTTTCAAGAATTCAGAAGACGTTTGAATATTGCTAAAGATTGTGCAGATCGAGTGTCTTGGGATAAACAGTTCCATTCACTTGTGCCTACCGGGATAAATGTGTTTTTGTAATACTGCTTTTGAATTTCGGGGCTCGTAGCATTAATTTATTAGTTCTTCGTGTTATACGCACTGATACATCATCATTAATAATAAATTTGGTACTTAATAAATGGGGAGCTAATCCATTTACACATTTGTATACCATACATAATGTAGATTTCCTGTACAATTCTTTTAAAGAAGACCAGGAGAGAATTTGAAAAATACGCTCTGATGGGGTTTCCCATGTATAACCGCTTACGATGTAAGCTGCACGTTTATGTAGTTTTTGCACCGTATTATAATTAGATTCAGATCTATACGACCACACATCTGAACAATACATTGCATGAGGGAGAACGAACCCTATGTATAATCGTTTAAGTTGTTCCACATTAAATAAATGTTTGTTTCTTCTATTTAACCCAAGCTTTTGTTTCATTACTTTTACAATTGAATCAACATGGTTTTTGAATGTCAAAGTATCATCAATTATCACGCCCAAACATTTGTGCTGTGATACACACTCTAAAATAGTGTTATTGATTATTACAGATAGATTTTTTGTTATCATTTAATATCAATCTGTTTTTACATGTCCACTCATATACTTCTTTCATTGCGGAGTTAAGCTGGTTTTCTACAGATTCTATGGTTCTACCACTAACATACAACGTTGCATCATCAGCAAACATAACAATCTTCCCTGATTTGATATAAAAAGCCAGATCATTAATATAAATTGTAAATAGTAAGGGCCCTAAAACTGTGCCTTGTGGGACCCCAGAAGAGGTAGATTTTATACTCGATTTGATCCCTCCTAATTCTGTGTATTGTTTCCTAAAACAAAAATAAGATTTAAACCATGCGATAGCATTATCAGAACATCCTATTGCAACCAGTTTTTGTAGTAAAACATAGTTTACAGAATCAAAAGCCTTTCGCATGTCAATAAAAGCTATTCCACAAAACTTACTCTTGTCAACTTCAGGTGCCCAATCGTCGACAATACATAATAAAGCACTTTCAGAGGAATGCATTGGTCTAAAGCCAAATTGTTTATCACTAAAAATGTATATCTAATAAATGTGTCTGCAAATGCTTTTGTACCCACTTCTCCAAAATCTTGGAAACAATTGATAACAAGGACATTGAACGATAGTTTTCTACACATGATCGATCTCCAGTGTTATGGATTGGACGAATTTTGGCAAGACACCAGGCTTCCGGGTAGTACCCTTTAGATAATGAAAGATTAAAGACATAAATAAGACTATCTATTACAGATGTGGAACATTTCATCATTTTCAAAATTTTAACCGAGATTTTATCAGGCCCTGTGGCCTTTTTACAGAAGAGCCATCAATTTCTTTTGAAACAAAATCGTATGATATAAGAGGAATATCAAAAGTTTCGTTTTGATTATCAGAATTTAGTTCTGATAATGGATTGTTAGTTACTTTATTTGTATACGTGGGCACAAAACCACTTTCTTCCACGTCACCCAGCAATTTCGAAACACTACCAATAAAGTAATCATTAAGTTTTTCAGCTACTATATCAGGCTGAGTGACTGTCCTGTCATTACTCAGCAATTTTATAGCAAGTTGTCCAGAACTAGAGGACAGTTGTTTTAGGATTGACCATAATGCACCTGGGTCTCCAGACTTCTCTATCAATAAGTCTTGTACATACATGTGTTTAGCTTTCTTAATCAAACACGTTACATTGTTTCTCACTTTTTTGTACTCTTTCCATAAACCTGGGGAACTAGACTTCAGGGCCTTGATATGAAGATGCTTTCTTTTATTCATCAAGGCTATTATTTTACCTGTGATCCAGGGAGAAGGGGTTTTTCTCATTCTTTTACGTTTGTATGGCATATGTTTATTAATCATTGACATTATTTGTTTGTACCACTGTTCCCAAGCTGTGTCGACGTCATTTACACCGTTTATATTAGTAAAAGATAAGTTTGATAGATCATTGACAAAGTCCTCCTGATTAAATGTTTTCAAGTTTCTACATTGGATATCATTGTGTACACGGTCGAAACTCTTACAATTTGAACACGTGTAGATCAAGTAATGATCACTAATATGGGTTCTTATTCATGTTATTACACCTGTGGAGTTGTGCTCATCCGGACATGTTGAATATATATGATCTATTAGTGTTTTAGAATACTGGGTCACACGAGTGGGGGATTTGATTAACTGTGACATAATGTATAAGCTACGACCAGTACTAGAACATGGTAAAAAGACATATCCATCAATCAGATAATTTGCAAAAACCTGAAGCAAACGATTATCTACCTTATATGAAACAAGATTATATGTAAACATAACCTAAATCATTTAAGGTACCAGGAACCACCTGTACAAAATGTGTGTTTTTTACTGGTGATACTGTTCTCGAGTAGATTCCAATTTTAGGTGCTTACTTAGTGCTCTCTTAAAGTGAGGAATTTGCAATAGCTTTAATTTGATTAGGAACAGCTTTTCAAAATTGGATACAATTGAATTAAAGGGTGTTCCCTGTATGACATCCCCGTTTTGGTAATACAAAATTAAAATGACTATTTCTAGTATCATACCTATGGATATTTGATACACAACTTACACAAGTGAAATTATTTGCTTTGTTTTTTCTTGACCATTTTCTGTAATTGAGGTATCAAATTAAAAAGCAGATATTGAACTTTTTAAAAATATGTTTTTCTTTTTTAAACCAGATACCGCTCGCCAAATGACTTTTTGGTATCCCCTCTTCAAATTGTTTTTGCTCACTCATGCGTGAATGAGAAATAATCGAAGTAATTTCAGGTGAAAGAGGAGCCTCTAAGCTTTACAATGGTACGTCATTTGTCTATCGTATGTATGATAAAGTTATGATAAATCTCGGTTTCGTTTTTTCCGGGACGCACTGTACAATGTCGGCGTCAAAATACGATATAAACTCAGACAATAAGAAGTAACGTGTATTCGGTCGTCTTGCCAACCGAATCTCTTTTGCGTTGCGTAAACGTGGAAACGATGGCTTATAGTTACACTTTTTATCACTTGCTGCTTTAATAATTCAGTATTGGAATATACGAGCTGAGTCATCGAAAGAGCAAGTAAGCACAGTGTGAAGTAAAAGGGGGACAAATGCATATTTTGGGATCAAAATAAGCCGTGATGACGGTGCCTCTATCATTTTATTGTTTTTATTATGTTCCCTCACCATTATGTTCCTAAAAGCATGGTCACACCGCCCGAGTTGTTGGAGCGGTCGTGGAGCGGAGAGAAAAAAAATCATCACCGCTCGCTCCCGTTCAACATTTTCGATTTCGATTGTTTTAATTTGTTTTCGATTTTTGTTTTTGATTAATGGCCTGGTCACACCGCCCGAGCGTTGTTGGAGCGGTCGTGGAGCGGTAAGGAGAGGGGGTCGAATTTCGCTCACAAAATTGGGGAAAAAAATCGAAAATGGTGAACGGTAGCGAGCGGTGAGGCATGGTCACACCGCCCGAGCATTGTTGGAGCGGTCGTGAAGCGGAGAGAAAAAAATCATCACCGCTCGCTACCGTTCACCATTTTTTATTTCGATTGTTTTTTTTTATGTTTTCGATTTTTGTTTCCGATTTTTTCCCCCAATTTTGGAAGCGAAATTCGACCCTCTTTCCCTACCGCTCCACGACCGCTCCAACGACGCTCGGGCGGTGTGAACAGGCCTTTAAATAAACGCATCGCGCGAGGAAAAATAAACAGTTTTATATCGGTAAATGGCCGGCAAAATGCAACACTGGCCTGTCGTCGGGAAAGTTGCCGCGGTATATTTTTGTGGGGTGGGGGGAGACGTCTTTAATATGACATAGCCTGTTCCATCGATTCCATTATAATGTTACACGAAAAGGGAATCTCTCATTTTATATATTTTTTCTTCTTTCTTCCTTTATATTCTCCCCTCTGTTTTTCACTGCTTGATAAACCAGAGGATGTGTGCTCCTGCCTCTCTCTTCTGTGGCACTGCCCCTGTTTCTTATGTAATGTACACATGACCTAGATCAACAGGTAGCCGAATGTGTTTTAGATTAAATGTTCAAAAATCTAATACCGTGTTTACACAGTGACTCGGCTCGGGGTTCGACAAACAAAAATGGCGTTTTCGACACGGCTTTCGGATCCCACTGATCGCATTTTCGCAGCATAACATTGCCGTGTTCAGCACTGCTCGCGTGTCGAACCCCCCAACCGGGTCACTGTGTAAACACGATGAAAATGTGCTATGAAAATCACCTTTCCCTGAATGTTTTGTTTTTGTCAATTCGTTTTGATGATCAAATTGCTTTGTTAAAATACCACTTCTCAGGGAGAGAGAGAGACAGAGCTAACTAAAAAAAAAAAATAATTTTCCAAATTGTTGGCGTCTTTTGAAAGAGGAGTTTTTTGAGTTCCATACACTTTATCCCATGATATATCTTTCATTTGGCAGCCGCTCCCAAAGTGAACATTTTTTTTAAACGCACTGCATGTCAGTCCTATTGTCAATATTATCACCGTGTTGTCAATTTCCTATGTAAGCTTTGGCGGATCTAGAGGGGGGGGGGGGGGCACAAAATCTCCTTTTTTTTCTTGTCGAAACGCCACCACCGCGGTGCACCGGTTCGACTGAAGAGCAAGCTACGCCATAAAAGGTCATGTCCATTTCATACCAGTATTTCATTTGATATTTTTATTATACAATCACACAACAAGGCACCTCCCACTTTAAACAAGCAAAACAAACAACACTCGCAAGTATTTGGTGTGCCCTTTCCATTAAAAGTATCGAATACCCCTGCAAATTCATTCAATAGATTTTCCCTTACTATTTATTTGTCTTTCAAATACATTTTTACAGTTTTTCTTTAAAGGACAAGTCCACCCCAACAAAAACTTGATTTGAATAAAAAGGGAAAAATTCAACAAGCATAACACTGAAAATTTCATCACAATCGGATGTAAAATAAGAATGTTATGGCATTTCAAAGTTTCGCTTATTTTCAACAAAATAGTTATATGAACGAGCCAGTTACATCCAGATGACAGAGTTGATGACATAGGTCATGAAACTGGACATAAGGTTAATCAAGTATTATTGAATATCCTTCCTGAGTTTCAGGTCACATGACCAAGGTCAAATGTCATTTATGGTCAATGAACTTAGACCATGTTGGGAGAAATGGTGTTTTTGTGAATGATCATTTTATAGTAGTTTTCAAAGTTAGCACTGCTGCTACATTAAATCGCGTAAAGCAGGCGAGACTACCAGAGGCGTTCCACATGTTTGACATTTAAGAAGTTTTTGATTTGCAGAACGAAGGGATCGACTGGAAGTGTATGCTTGGGTTAATTCACAGAGATATTTTGGAGCTTATACATTTGGAGATTTGAATGTTAGGAGAAGAACTGAAAGCGAAATTTGATGGCGAGGCAGTGATATGGTTCAAGTGAACGTGTAATACGTTTTAAAAAAGATGTATTATGAACATTCGCAATTTGAACTGAACTGTTGGAGGTAGGTATGAGGTTTATCTTCGATGAGGGGACTTCCATCTTGTAATCATTGAAGAGAAGATAGTGTTCAGTCATCCAAGACTGAATGGCATCAAGAAAATCTGCCAGTTTCTGCAACAATCGGAGAGCTTGCCCAGACTTGAGTGAGATATATAATTTTGTGTCATCAGCATTATCTTAGACAAAAAACTGTAGGATTGAATAGGGTCTTCTAACACATTCTATTCAAAATACACACATCACTATTGCGTATGTGTGTATGTAATATTACATACACACATAAGCAATCGTGATGTGTGTATAAGCCAGTTCGTAGTTCCTCTCTGCGAATGATCAGAGGAAGGTTGTTGGTACGAAAGTGACATGGTTGTTTAAAAATTAATGAGATAAGCACCAAGTTTTTGATGTCTTGATTATTCATATTCTTTTAATGTGCTTTTTATATATATCCGCAAAAAGCAACAATGCGTCCACGAACGACTGGTGTTTCACAATTTGCCAAGTACATTGTACAACATGCTATAAAATGCATTCAAAGTAGAAATGTAACAATAGCTTCCGAGTGTTCATTGGTGTACTATTCTAATCACCTGGTCTATTCAATTTTTTTCATACTGATATGTGAGGTATGCTTACGTAATATCTTGCTTTGAAATCTGCCTATCATAATTTCTTTGAACACAGGAAGGGTACCCAATCTTATGAAAATCGCAAAAGTAGTCCCTCTTTTTAAAAAAAGGAGATAATCAGCTCGTCTCCAACTACCGTCCCATATCATTGCTCACCTCGTTATCAAAAATTCTTGAAAAACTTGTCCATACACGAACCAGTACGTTCTTTAAAATAAACAATATCTTTTCGGACTTTCAGTTTGGGTTTCGCGAAAATCACAGCACCTCGCATGCAATTTTATCTTTCATTAACAAAATCACTACCTCCACTGATAAAGGTTGTCATACTGTCGGTATTTTCCTGGACTTCTCCAAGGCCTTCGACACCATTAACCACGAAATCCTTTTGCATAAACTATCTCATTACGGTATTAGGGGGAAGGCCTTGGAGTGGTTCAAGAGCTACCTTACAGATAGGACTCAGTTTGTATCAATAAATAATCACAATTCATCCAACCTTCCAATTACATACGGGGTACCACAGGGTAGCTTACTATGCCCTCTTCTTTTTATCACATACATCAATGACATCCACAAAACTTCAAATTTACTTTCATTCATACTCTTTGCCGATGATTCCAACATTTTCTTTTCTCATGATAACATAAACCAACTTATTAGGATCGTTAACTCTGAACTCATGTATGTGACTGAATGGATCAAGGCAAATAAACTCTCACTTAACTTACAAAAGACCAATTACATGTTATTTAGTAATAGAGTAAATAGTTTGCCTGGCAATCTCATTTTTGAAAACACTGTCCTTGAAAATGTTTCTGAAACAAAATTCTTGGGTGTACTTATTGATAATAAATTGTCATGGAAACCACACATCGATAATATATGCAAAACAATTTCAAGAAATATTGGAATTATCAACAAGCTCAAATTTTTTCTTCCATCTCGTACACTACTTACATTATATCACACCTTAATATTACCATACATTAATTACGGTATTTTGGCATGGGGTTGTGCAATTCAAACACAATTACATAGGATACTTTTGTTACAGAAAAAAGCACTTAGGATAATATTTCATACACATTTCAGATGTCACACAGATAAATTATTTTTTGAAAACAAAATCCTTAAAGTTAATGATATATATCTGTTCCAACTCGGCCAATTTATGTACAAACTAAACAAAGATAATCTCCCCGCAATTTTTTCAATTATGTTCTGCAAAAACTCCTCTGTACACGATTATCCTACAAGACAACGAAACTCTTATCACCTACCTCCAACCCGAACTTTACTTGCAAAAAATTATTTTGTTTTTACTGGTCCTGTATATTGGAATTCCTTGCCCAACGCCTTTAAGGAATCCCCAAGCATCACAATTTTTAAACATAACCTTAAAAAGATGCTTATTTGCCAATACTTTACACAAACAAGTCAATCTACCACATAACCAAAACCATATACAATTTTTTTTCCCTCCCATCATACAACTTGCCTGCTACCTGTTTCCGCACCTGCCATGCTCTTCTTTGCACCTCCAATTGTACCTGCACCCCCTCTCTCCCTATATTTGCCTCTGTTCTTCCCTCATAATCACAATTATTGTAACCATGTTGTTATTTTTTATTATTTTTATTGTTATTACTATTATTATTTATTCTAATTTGGTTCACTCTTTCGTTGTTACCTTCGATATTTTGTATAGCCTCCTTTTAAACTGTCTTCCGTCTCTCCTTTATACTATAGTTTTGTAATATACGTATTGAAACTAAGTTACGGGGGCTTGCCTCCCATACAAGCTTCGCTTTTCTTGGCAAGCCCCTCCGTTCTGTTTTACATAGTTATTATAGTCAAGTTACTTTAGTTTGCATTTATTCTCATTGTTTATACCTTATTTCGATTGATGTACTTTGAATTCGACTATGTATTGTTTGATTTTGTTGTGCTTTGTGAACGGAAAATGAATAAAATCTAAAATCTAAAATCTAATGAAAGAAATGAAAGGTCATTTTACCAAAATTGTCCATAAAGTACGAACTAGTATGTTGCACTGTACAGTGTACACGCAAAGCTATTTTTAAGATAGACCAATTAGCAGAAAACATGCCAAAAAGGGGGTTAAGGAATATAATTTTGTGGCACAGGAGGGATTGGGTCTGTAGCGGGCAAATAGTTAACATGTAAAGAGTATAGGCCCGATGACCGAACCTTGCGGCACCCCTATTTAAGTAGAGTAGGATAAGATCGTGAGCCATCAATGATCACATGTTGATATCTTCCAGTGATTTAAGAATCAAACCACTTTGCTACATTACCAGAGGCGCCAAATCATGTTTTGAGCCTGGATAAAAAAAAATTGCCATCAAATGTCTTGAAGGCTGAAGTTAGGTTAGTCCGAAAAATTATGAGGAGTATTGGTCAGAAAACTGGGAGGGGGCACACCCCGGGGGCACACAAGGTGTGAGGAGAATGAGAATTTTCAAAATCATTAAATTTAGAGCGTTATAATCTAGTGAAACAGAGGGTCGTGGGATCGAGCCCGAGCCATGGCGTGATTTTATTCAGAAAGAAATTGATTCGCATATTGTGCTGCACCCAACCCAGGCGAGGTAATTGGGTTAGGTACCTAGAAAGAATTTATTCTTTGAAATGCTTCCACGCTGTAAAGGGCTGCGTGGCTAAAGCAAGGGTAGTAATATCTACAATGTAAGTCCTCTAATTTGAAGATCATAGTGATCATGGTGATGTTACATCATAATGTGAAGAACTGCGCTATCAATCTCTTGTTGCAGCCCTGTGCGGGTAATATGAAGGGAAAATTTTGTCTTATGAAAAGTAAACATGGTATGTGTGAATCATTAACAAGCTGAGGCCATTGAGTCTTGGGGTGGATTAAGGATATCAAGAATGCGGTGAGGGCTCAGAAAGATTATCGGTTTCGGTACATTTTTGACAAGTAAAACATAATCTTAAATCTATAATTTTCAAAACCCCCCAAAAGCAAAGTAGTTCCATGCTAACTTCTAAAAACTGGTAGGGGGCACGAAAGGTGCGAAGGACACTATAATCCTCGCTGGTACTGTATATTGTTTGCCCACAATGGGGATAGTTGCCCCCCCCCCCTCCCCGTTCCCAGATCGGCGCCTGGAAGACTCCGACCTACTTGTCTATAGGCTTTGTGATAAACGTGCGTGCACCGTTATTCTAATCACGGAAATAACAAATCAATAGTTATATTAATGTTAAACCACGTACTTGATAATCTGATAGCAATCATTTACTCAACCATCATTGTGACTGCCATACCTTTTTTTGTTGTCACCTTATTCATATTCCTTTCTTCGAATTTAAACAATGCATGGTAAAAAAATCAATTAGCATGGTGGCTCAAAGTTTCAGATTTTTATCCGGATTGTATTGCTCATAACAATATTTACAAAATTATTCAAGCACAAATAATATCGCTTCATAAAAAAACTATATAATCATAAAGATTTATGTATATATTTTTTTGTACGTGAACAAAGCAACAAAGAACATGCAAAAATGAACAAATAAGAAGCTAGGCTTATGTAACATTAATCCCTCGTCGGGTTAGATACAAATGCAAATCTAAAAAGAAAGTAATGTGAACGACCTAACAATTTCACTTCAGCCATTCAATTCAAATTATATAAGAGCAAACTGAAGAGAACGCACAAGAACGAAAATAATATCAAAAGTATAATGTTCCAAATAATCAGTGTAAACAGGAACAAATATATATAAAAAAAACAGGAAAAATTAAGGAGGGCGGATTAGGAGAATATACAAGAAAAGAGGTAGTGAAACAGGGCATTAAGTTGCGTATTACAGTCACATAGAAAAGAAGAGAGAGAAGGAGAGAGAGGGGTAAAGAGAAGAAAAACACCACTGAACAGTGCAAAAGTTGTACAAAATCCGAAGAATTAATTCATTAAATACAATTTAAGAAGAAGCTGCTTGGAATGCTTTTTGAAGGGAGAAAGATAGTGATTTCTTGGAGGGATTTTATCGACTTCTTTCCAAAGCTTACACAGTAGGTCCAATAAAAACAACAGTTCTTTGAGCAAAAATTTTTCTTAGGAGTGAGAAGTGAAAAGGTAGCCCAAAGTAAGCTGAAACTCATTTTTGGACGTGCATTTGATCACAGCTAATTCTTCATTTTACATTTAATGGCTTTTACAAAAATTTTCATAACAAAAACCTGGACATATCTAATATTTGACATTAAGATAATGAACAAGTTTGTATATAAATCATCAAATACAGTATATCATACATAAATAAACAATTTAAGTGGTATTTTCTGATACATAATAAATAGGATGGTTGCGAGGGTCGTCACAAAAGCAAAGTTTGAAGACGTCACAGCTCTGTAAGCAAATGGTCTCGGAATATTGATAATCTGTTGTCGTATGTACCAAATATACTTGTCAGAACATGCGCGATTGCCTTGGTGCACATCGTGAAAAGATCAATGCACTATTGTTTTGATATTTCGGATTCCAGGGGCCCGTTGCAGAAAGGGTTGCAATCAAACGCAACTCTAAAAATCATGCGCAACTTGATTTTCAACCAATCAACAGCGCGCATTTTGGACTTGCGATTGATTTTTTGACTTGCATTTTTAAACGCAACTCTTTCTGCAACAGACCCCTAGGCCCCGTCTTACAAAGAGTTACGATTGATCCAATCAATCGTAATTCTATGCTGGAAATTCATTAGTGTCATAATTTTTCTGCAGTAAATTCGCAAAATGTCCTTTGTAAACAAAGGAAAACACACCAAATTGTCAAGAAGTCGATGAATGCAAACATGCATTATATATGTTGACTTTGCTTGCTTTCCATAGTTGCGATTGATCGGATCACTTGCAACTCTTTGTAAGACAGGCCCCTGATATTAAAGGTGAAGGGACTGTGTTTAAAAGTAAGATGATCAGAACAATAAATTTCAAAGTAATTATTTTCTTTATTAAAACAAAAGTTTGCAATAAAAAAATTGTGACCTGGTTAATGTTAACAAAAAGTGTAGACCTAAACCCATTAGTCAAAATAGAATTAGAGGTAATGTGGTTTCTGGGCTACGCCAAGAGCGTGGGTTCGAATCCCACCATAGCGTCCTTTGGCAAGGCGTCAATCCACAATTTGCCACTCTCCACCCAGGTATTAAATGGTTACCAGGTAGAATGCGATAGCCTATGTAATATGCCTTAACAATTGAGTCTTGGAACTCTTGTTGGAATGTTCCCCAGGCTGTGGAGAATGTGCATACATTGTATGCGAGCATACAAGGATCCGTTAACTGGGGTAATAATACATCTGTAAAGCGCTCAGAGACGTCGTTCCGATGTGTTAAGCGCTATATAAATGCGGAATATTATTATTATGATATTTTCATGGTTAAAGACAATTATTTGCCCAGGTCATGCAGGTGTGATTGAATTCCGAGTGACAATAGCATGGGTTAAAATACACAAATAAAAATGAACCAAAACGCAAAGCTTTCGGGATTTTTTACTGATTACCTATACTACCAGTGTACCTTTTCTGCAGAGGAAATGCGATAAACAAAAACTGCATAAGGCCCACATAGACAGATCTTCTCTAAAATAAAATTTAAAAAGTGGTAAAATGATATGGAATTGCTGGTATTTCATGAAAAGGCCTCTAATTGCATCCTTTCTCTTCAAAAGGCATAAAACATCGATTTGCAAGTGGAGAGGTATGGAAGCAAAGTGAAGGAGTAAATATAGAGTATGATCCGCGGTGAACGCATCAGAATCATTATAGATTTCAGAATATGTACTTTCTCCACTGTTTAACAAGTTTACACTAATGGAAATATGATGGCATATGTTGTAAATGAATTCAAAATTCATTGATTTGCAGCTGACACTGCACTACTTCTATTTTGTTTCATTTAAAACTGCATATATTACGAGGCCACAGTAGACGTGATAAGATGGGAGCAGGGTAGCATTCCTGTTAGCCCGGGGGGGGGGGGGCAGTCAAATATATTGCTACACACATTGCGTTATTTCCAAACACACCCTAAACGAGTTTTACTTCGTGTGCAAAATAACCCCCTAAACAAATTTTTCGCGGGCTTTATTTACACATTTATTCTCGGCAAACAAGATGACAAAACAAAATAATATGCGATATGTCGTGGCTTTATTCAATAGAGATGAACGCTTCCCGAAATTGGTGTCACAATTACATAAGTATAAAACTTGGATATGAATACCTCTGATTAGAGACTTACATTCATGTATATCTGCAACCAACCGATAGCCTCTGTTAAGCTCCCCGAAGGGGGGTTAAACCCCCGGCTAGAAGGCCCCCTCCCAGAAAATTCAACGTTAAATTTCGAGGCTGCTTTCCCACTGATTCTCTGCTAGCCGGACAGGAATACCAGCACAGCTATTAACTACATTTATGAGCTACCGGCAAATCGGTGGATTACAGATGTCATACTTATATCATATAATACACACACACACACACACACACATATATATATATATATATATATATATATATATATATATATATATATATACCAGCCTTCCCGCATGAGAACTTGGGTAAGGCCTAAATTTCACGAAAAAAATATGAATGTATACAGAATACCAGCCTCCCCGCCTATGAGATCAGGTAAGGCCTAAACTGTAAGTTCGAGCGTGACACCCTTACATTCAAATCTAAAATTGCGTTCTTAAAGTACTATGTAAAGTTATACATAACTCCCCTTCGTCTAGGTACCGAATGAGGACCCGATTCAATATGAAATATAATCAACGTACATGGCATCAAAGTGGAAAATCTAATAACTAGAGGCGAAAATATAATTCACTTGTTTAAACACCTTGCAAAAGTGACCATTGTGGATTAAAAAACATATGCAATGCCAATATATCTTATGACAACAGTGTTTAGGCGGCATAATTTGACAAATTACCGCCAAACGAGAATTTATATTTTATATATATGATCGGCCACCAAACACGTCATTCGTTTTTCAAGCCTTCGTTCATAATGTATACTAGTTTTGCATTAGCTGGCCAAGCTAAATCAGTTATCATGCATATGTAGACAAGTAGGCTTCCAAGCCCTCCAATAACTATAAATGAATTTAAAATATATCATCTTTGTATAAAATCTTTGTACAGCCTTGACGTCGCTGGCTTACATGACACAGTTACCCGAAGGCTGGCATTCTTTGCCTCTAGCTATTCTGGCTGATATAAGAGTGATCGTTTTCTATGCAGTATACCTGTTTTCTATTCTTGACCAACATATACCAGCCCTTTTTAAACCAGCATGAAATAACAAATACTTTGCACCTGAATATTCAAGTGTATGAACAAATATCCCTCTCAAGTATAATGAGAGCATGAAAAACACTTCAATGTATTCAGCTGTTGGAAACAATCTCACAATAGAAATACATTAAAACACAACCGTGTCAGAACTTCATTCACAATTAAAATCCGATTACCATGCCAAAACTAAACAATACATATGAAGGAAAACAAGATAATATGCCATTTTCTTAAGTATCATGATTTTGATACAAACCTATTGCAAGCTCCAAAATTGAAATTCATTGCATCACTAATTTTGATAAGTTATCAATGGTGGCTGAAGGCCTTCAGCTTGACCATATAATTAACAAATACTGGCATCCCAACATTGCTAAACTGGCAATGCATGCCGCACTGAGGTACTGCCTCTTTCTTGTTGTCATATTTGCCATACATGTATAACAGTGCATAATTTAACCCTATGCACACAAATAATACAATTGTGGACAATCGATCAATAAAATCCAACCACGGCATTTAGCTAGTCACTTCACACTTAATTCCAACAAATACGGTACATATCATACCATTCTGAGTTATAATTTTATTTTATTCATTTATTCATTATTAGTATTTTTTATGGATTTTATATAGGGGAAGGCGGGGTAAGTTGAGCATAGGGGCAAGTTGAGCCACCAGCCGCAGGCCAATAATGAATGAGTCAGACATTGTGGCGGTGTCATGTATTGATGACCCATAGCATAACCCCTAACCCCACCACATTGTTTCCAACTTTGAAACAAAAAGTAGTTTTTTAGAGGGAAAAATGTGAATTTCAGCCAAAAAAGTAAAAAAGAGTGTGAAATATATAAGTGCTTTATAAACACACACGTCTTTAAATATAATAAAGACATGATAACAACATTATTAGTCCAGGTATGGATCTTCATTCTTGTCATAGTCTTTTATATGATGGATGCATAATAAATGTGTGGATACAAAATTATCGCACTACGTTCGGACTGGGGTAAGTTGAGCCAAACAGCATGGGGCAAGTTGAGCCATGGTAATTCCTATGGTAATGTATCTTAAAAAAAACAAACCATAAAAATCGATTGAAATGCAGGCTGAAAGGAGCAAATTTACATGACTGCTCTTTTCCTTTTACATGATGTTAGTATTTATAGAGAATTAGCAAGTGAAAAGACTTTAAACAAAAAATTGACATGCTGGTTCTCCCCGATACATTTTGTACATAGTTTTGTGGCTCAACTTACCCCAGAAGGTGGCTCAAACTTACCCCATATATGGGGCAAGTTGAGCCATTTGACATCGTTTTTTTCAAAGGTCACGATGACTTTCAGTGTTGGGGTAGAAATTTATATATAGGTGGAAAATATTTCAGAAGAATGAAATTTCAAAGCAAGGTACTTATTTCGACAAGATTATTAATCATATCAATTCTAACTTGCAAAAAGCAAAAAGTGTCACAACTTACCCCGCCTTCCCCTACTGTTCTGTTGTAATCGAGATAAGCTAAAATCTGAAAATGAAAACTTGAGCAACATCCACAGAATAACCCCATATAACCAATGGAGTATAACCATGATAACTGAAGGCACTAAAACCAATTTGATGGCGAAAGCCATCAGTTTGACCATATAGTTAACACATACTAGCATCCCAACATAGTTAAACCAACAATGCATGCCGCACTGAGGTACTGCCACTTTCTTGTTGTCCCATTTGCAGTGCATGACTTAACTCCTTGCACCCATATGATTCTAATTGTGGACAATCAATCAATTAAACTTCAACCACGGCATTTAGCCAGTCACTTCACACTTAATTCCAACAAATACGGTACATATCATACCATTCTGAGTTATATATATATTTTATTATTATTTTTTTTTTATTTATTATTAGTATTTGTTATGGATTTTATATACTGTTCTGTTGGAATTGAGATAAGCTAAAATCTGAAACTGAAAACTTGAGTAACATCCACAGAATAACCCCATATAACCAATGGAGATAACCATGATAACTGAAGGCACTAAAACCAATTTTGATGGCCGAAAGCCATCCGTTTGACCATATAGTTAACACATACTAGCATCCCAACATAGCTAAACCAACAATGCATGCCGCACTGAGGTACTGCCACTTTCTTGTCCCATTTGCCATATATAACAGTGCATGACTTAACTCCATGCACCCATATGATTCAACTGTGGACAATCAATCAATTAAAATCCAATCACAGCACTTAGTTACCTCACGCTGAATGCCAACAAACACATATCATATCATTCCTGAGTTATAATGCTTTTGTATACTGTTCTGTTGGAAATAAGATAAAATAAAAACTGAAACTGAAAACTAGAGTAACTTCCACAGAATAACCCCATATAACCCATGGGGTATAACCATGATAATTGAAGGCACTAAATCAATTTGAACATGAAACCTTCCCGATCAGGACTACTTCGTTAGAGCTACACTCCTCATGCTGCTAAACTAATGCCGTTTTCAGTAACTCATGATTTTTTGGTCCGTACCAGGCCCGCGCTAAAATAGTCCGCACCAAGCGATAAAAAATGCTTTCAGTAACTATAGCAGAGCCGCGCCACTTTTACGATCACCCATTCAAAAACTCGGGCACGTAAGGGCAAACTGTCATGGTAACTGAACACGCCATATACAGAGCGGAAGTGCTCCGTATTCGCTGAATATTCGCGCGGTAAATTTGATGTACACGCGATGCGGAAGCACGGCCAGAATTGTGTGACCTTTGACAGTGTGAGGAATTTTGGCCGGGGCGCGCGTTTCCGTTTTACACCCTGGCGAAGGCATTTTCCACAAAAATAGCTAAAAAGCGACTAGTGAAGAGTCTACATTTATTTACATTATCAGCTGGGCGCGCGATGCAAAAGTCCACACCGAAGATAACAACAGAACATGTTCAAATCGGAGCTCTATGTTCAAATGGAGCTGTATTCAGGTTCAACACGAATGTTTGCCTTTGCCGAATTGCAGTTAATTTTTCACCGTATAGTTCAGTGCAGCTGGTAATTTGCCCCCTCACTATCATGGAAGAAGATATTCACCGTTGTATGACACTGCTTTCTATGAGTAGGATGTAAAATAGACCTATTAGTATTATAAAGTTTATTTTTTGATGAAAGAAAAACAATCATTATAGCCTATAGGGTATACGTAAGACAATGTTTGTTGATCACTGCATTATATAATTATTATTATAATAATCATTATTATTATTACTATTGTTAGCGTCATTGTTATGAACATTAATTTTATACTGTTATTAATTATTTAAGTATTACCGTTCGTCTTGTTCTTGTTCTAGCTTTTTTTCCTCCGGCCTTCTTCTCAGTCTTCTTCTTTTCATTCTTCTTCTTCTCATTCATCTCATTCTTCTCATCCTTCTTGTTCTCAGTCTAATTCTCTTTAGTTCTTCTTCTTCTTGTTTTCTTCTTTTTCTTCTGCTTTTTTTCTTATCATCATCACTATTATCATTATGTATTATTATTGTTTATTAATATTATCATTATAATTATTATTATCATCATCATTAGTAGTAGTAGTAAAGTATCATTTAATAGTCGTAGTAGTAGTAGTGCAGCAGCAGTAGTTACAATAGTAGTACTCAGTAGTAGTCACTAGTATCTAAGAATCATTTTGAAACAATTATAAGTCGAAACAACTGGACTTCTTTCTACATGCTGTAGATTCTCTTTCGTTTGGTACTATTGTTGCTATTCTTGTCTTATCATTATTCTGCTTACTAAATTAATTTTGGCTATTGCCCAAATAAGTTTCTATCTACCTGATTACACAAACGGCACTGCAAGACATCCATGTTCGGATTTAATTCATATGAAAGCTCTGTGTACATATGAGGTTATGTGGCCGCGTAGCCCCTGAACTCTGTGCTATCAGTTGCAAGTGTAGATTTGCATGCGGTTGTGTGTGGGGAAACTCACCAGTGTCGGACTCTCAATAACCTGCGACGTGTGTACACTCTTCACTAGTCGGTTTTTTAGCTATTTTTGCGGAGAATGCCTTCGCCAGGGTGTAAAACGGAAACGCGCGGCCGGGGCCTGGTGCTGCTATCCGTTCATAAACTCTTTGGTCGGCGCCTAGTGCGGGCCTGGCGCTGGTCTGGTGCTGATAAAAGCAGCACCAAAATAGCCCGGGCCTGGCGCGGGCTATTTTGGCCCGCGCCATTCATAAACTCAAAATTTTACGACTTATCCCGGGCCTGGCCCGGGCCAGCGAGTTACTGAAAGTGGTACAAGAACCAGTTAACATAAACTGGAATTTTACCCGGGATGTTTCATTTTTCGATTATGTATTCACATATCAACGTAAAACATGACTGACTTTTTGTCTTATCATCTTCACCAGACCCATGAAAGAATTGTTTATTTCAAAATTAAAATAACATCCGACGAGTAGGCCTTCAAAGGATAATGAATAAAATTTGAAGTGTCTTATACATTTATACATGCATATATATATTCATCGTGAACAATATGTTACATTCTTGTTGGCAAAAGCACAACGAGGCAAAGGGCTTTCTTCATATTTTCAAGTTCTACTAACTTCCAAGTGAACAATATGGAGGACCTCATAAAAAGTCTGAAAATTAAATCATAATGAATTCATCCTCATATCATGGCTCATCATTCAAGATGGCTCGGTGTAAAAATGGCAGAGGTAATAATGGCAGAGGTAAAAATGGCAGAGGTAATAATGGCAGAGGTAAAAATGGGAGAGATAATAATGGCAGAGGTAAAATTGGCAGAGGTAATAATGGCAGAGGTAAAAATGGCAGAGGTAATAATGGCAGAGGTAAAAGTGGCAGAGGTAAAAATGGCAGAGGTAATAATGACAGAGGTCAAATGGCAGAGGTCATAATGGGAGAGGTAAAAATGACAGCTCTAGGTAAAATATGGCCAGCCTCAAACCCGGATGCAATGAATTGTCAAAAAGCCCCCGCATGTACATAGATTCAATTACAAGTGCATGTCACGATTAGGCATTTCATCATATCATTGTCTTTATCGGCCTAACAACGCTATTTACGAATTCGTTGGAGGTGTACCGTGAAGGCTTTTTAAAAAGAAATTGAAACGACAAATATTTTTCATTCAATTCATCAGGAGCAAAATGAAACTGCACTATTCTCATTCATCATTTTATAACATTACTTTTTGTCTAGCTGTTTTTTTATGTCTAAAGTTTTGCCAGGTTTACCGTTACAAAAAAGGAGGAAGAGTAGACATAAGAGAGGAGGAGAGACAGAGAGGCTTAGGGGTGAGAAAAGTACATAGCGGGAAAAGATTAGATCTTGAAATTGTCTCGAATGATTGTGGTTGAATATTATGTCCTTATTTGTAATGTCGTCTGTACTGTTCTTTTTAAATATTTGAATGACAATAAGCATGCGTTCCCAGGCTTGGCACTGAATATGTAACTGATTATGAAAATCAATAAAAATCTTGACTGGTAAACCAATTTGGGGTCGATCGAGGGGGACCGTCTGGTTCAGATTCTTTGCATAAAAGAAGACCCTGAACCTTCTTTACCATTGAACCTTCTTTACCATTGCATCCAATATGATATAGACGGCTTGATGGTCATAACCCTTGGAAGCGGTAGTGCTGTTGGGTATTTTTTACGCCATAAGCAGCACCATCTTGGTAATTAGCTTGGTATGCTAAAAAACATTGTTTATTATCTGATTGTTATTATTTTTGTTGTAATTCTTTTTCTGAGTAAAAAGAACTTCACTTAGTTGAAATAATTTTTCAAGTCATTTTCCCCCTTAATCAAATCCCCTTTGATTTTAGAGTGAAAACCTTTTTCTTCTCGGCTTTTTAACAAACCAGCACCCCATATCTCTTTCATTTTTGCTTATGCCATCTTTACCTTTGCCATTTTCAACTCCGCCATTTTTTACACTGTTAGAAAATTTATGCTTAGAAATAAAAAAAAATCCTGCAACAGAGTCTGGAGAACCCCTGTAATCTTACTGCACTGTGTAATCCTACATGCATGCATTTGTATTAACTTACAGAAAATTGGTATTTTGTGCATGTACCCTTACAAATTTATTGTAATAAAACTGTTTTCCCCTTTTTTAAAACATATCTGTTCTGTAAAATTTAAGAAAAATTGTGGAAAACCATCCTGTTATTATAATCTTCAAAATTATTTGTTTTTTCTGTAAAACCTGTTTTTTTATTTTTCTTCTGTAGAATCTACTGTTTTTTCTAATAGTGTACCTCGGCCACTTTTACCTCTGCTATTGTCACGTCTTCCATTTTTACCTCTTGTCATTTATGCCTCTGCTCTTTTTATATCTGCTGTTCTTACATCTGCTATTTTTACCTCTGCCATTATTACCTCTGCCATTTTTACCTCTGCCATTTTTACCTCTGCCATTTTCTACCTCTGCCATTATTACCTCTGCCATTTTTACTTCTGCCATTTTACCTCAGTATCTGCCATTTTTACCTCTGCCATTATTACCTCTGCCATTTTTACCTGGCACCTTCAAGGCTGCCCACTGTATCATGATGTTTCAAACATGAAATTGGTTTCCCTGCTGAAAAACTGTTCCTTGAAGGCTAAGATGTTTGTTCACCAATTTTTTGACTGAAGAAAACCTCTATTCCTTGGACTACGTATTATAAACCACACCTGTCGGTAAATTATTTATCTGAAGATGAAGACGTTGACCACTGCTCCTATTAGGGTAATTTCCGGCAGCATAGTCTCAGGCTATACCCAGTTCAGTTTTATTTATTACAAGAGCGTATTAACGCCAAAAATGACATCCATTACCATGGACTCTAGGCTATCTGGTCAGGAACTAGATCAAACCAAATGGAAACTCTTTGGCAGCCAGACTTGGAGGGTTCTAGGTCATACTACAGTGCGTATCAAAAAAAAAGTTTACACTTTGAAAAAGCCTTGGGAATTAAAGAATATACAATATGTGGGTAATTTTTTCACATATGATCTTGGGTTTGGGTCTCATTTATCTAATGAAAGTAAAAGTTTTGACGGAATGTTACACTTGAGTGAGCACTGTCCATTTTTGTAAGGCTCGCAGGAATCTGTTTGCGCAGAAATGCTTGTTTTCACGCTGTGTCAAGGGGAAAGGGTGAAATCAAACTTTCCCTGCTAAACATTTCTCATACATTTCCCTTGTACTTTAAGTCAATTGAAATAAAAGGGATACATTCAAGCATTTTGCAACAATTTTGCCACCCAAATTGAAATTTCAGCACTTGGTAAGCACAACCTTTACACTTTTTGTGCCAGCTGGATCTGAGGACATAACTGAATCTGAACAAAAGTTTATATCAGACATCTACAGCATTTTTTCACTAAGTTCTTATCATTTAAAATGGGTTTACATTTCATTTTTCACGTAATACTTGTTTCTCCACACCTTTCCCAAGCTTGACAATGATTAACAAAATGAAAATCAAGCCTAAGCCATTTCATGTAAATCACAGCTCAGTGTAAAGCAAATATCGTCACGATGGCCTCAGTGTATGGGGGATTGGGTCGTGGTGAAATGCACTTTTAGAAGTGTTTTGGGCAAAGAAACAAGTCAAGAAAGGTAAAAGATATCTTCAAATCAGTTCAACTAGCTAAATTACACGTGTTCTTCATGATTAAGGTCTACTTTTATTCGCATAACTATTTCAAAGTTCTGCGCAAATCATTTTTCACTAACTTTTCAAAATTAAGTGGTGCTCACTCAAGCAGAAATATTTTTGACAGTTATATCGTCATTTGCTTAAATGGGTCTGTACCAATGTTAAAATGTGGAAAAATCTTCAGGATATTACAAATGTATAATTTTACAGAATTTTTTCAAAGTGTAAACTTTTTTGATACGCACTGTATAGTAGGTCCAATTGCCATCAAACCTTCCTGTCAGCCTACCTTGCCTCGCAGTAGTCCGCTTGAATCCATTTTATTTAAAGAGCCGACCCTGCAAAAGAAAACAAGAAAAAGCCTGGGCAGAACACCTAAGTCTGTATCAAGTACCAAAACGAGTTTGTCCCTCTGCTTTCCCTTTCAATTTATAAGAGAGTGAAAAGGGACTTAAGCTTTCGATCCTAGCAGAATCTTCTTCGGAGGCAAAATGACAAACATATAAGATGGAACAACCATAATATAGACCACAGACATTCAACAGCAACACTGGAACAAGGAGACAAAAGGGGCATTAGTGAGAAGAGATGACCAATCAGGTTAATGAAGGGGATGAAAGAAAAGGAGTAGGCAGACACAAAGGGAAGTTGGTGTGAGTAAGGCCAAAGAAAGATCTCAAGCCAAGAGGGATTAAGATAACGAGGCAGGCAACATCAAACAGGATCTGGAACAAAACAGTGATAGAGGGTATGAGGAAGATATGAATAACAAGAGAATTAGTGAGAGGTGGGTCAAACAGGTAACAAAGAAAGGCATATTGAACTTGTGCAAAAGAGTGGGGAAAAAGGGAAAGAGAAGGGAACAACTGATAACACATAAGTATGTATGATAGAGCATTAAACAAACTAAGAGAAGAAAGTAAGTGTAAAAATAAATCTGTAAGTATAAAAGTATATAAATATATCCAAAATAAAAAAAATAAATAAAAAAAATAATATATATACAAATGGTGTAACTGATATTGTAATCCGCTTGGTGTGAGGGGGAAAAAACAGAAGACTATATAGTAGAAAAAACCCTGTATATAACTTAGGGAAGCAAATTGCCTAAAAGGGTAAAAGCAAATAAAGAAGCTGATGCTGTAAGAGAGAGGGGGGGGGGGGCGTATTTCAATTTATCACTCAATTATGAGCTTAACACGAAAGGAGCAGCTTCCCGAAGCATCTGAAAACCGCCTTCATGGAATAATCAGTAGTCCTGCTCCCTATGTTTCATCTTTTAATGAAACATCTATTAACTTTAATTTTCCAATTCCTTACAGTACAACCCCAACCACCGATGCAATATCATCTGCATACCTGTGCGTGCCCGAACTTAGACAATATTTCAAAACCAGATTAAGCTTCAAATAATCTGTTTCAAATGATTATAACTTTTATTATTTTGATTACATATTATCATTATTATTTCAGTATTCAGTTTACCTCTATATCACTGCAGAAATAATCGAACCAAATCATTGCATCCAGCCATTGGAAACATTTTCATACTCAACTGGCCACCAACAAAATATTTCACACGCTGTAAAAAGGAGATGTACTTTTGTAACCTGGTTTCTGATTGTGCAATCGGTAAATTTCGTTTGATTGGCAAGTTTACCTACATGGCTTATTGCATTAAAGGCGTCCGTATTGTGCCCCCCGAAAGCAAAGGGGTGAAATGGCAGCATGGTGAATCTACAAGATTTCAGACTTTCCCATACAGGCCCATTTACACTCAATGCCTTCCAGGAATTAGCTCCTCCTCATTTATTATTTCATTTGCCGCCTTGATCATGTATACCAAATCTATAATAATTATCATTCTTTTTAAAATGATATTACCGATATTATCTCAGTTCAAATCATTGACCAGCCAAATAGGCCTATTTGATATATACCTTGAACCATGAGGTATAACTAGGTTCAATTGTGAAGTGCTTTGAGCAGTTCGACTTCGAGGTTGATATAAAGCGCTATATAAAAACCAGTAATTCAATTCAATTCCAATAGGCCCTAAGCATTTCTATTTCTTTTTCATAAAATAAAATCCACACAAAATCATCGCACATAAACGACTCCTATTACATAAAGGTTTCTTATTAGGAGGCCTATAATATTATAACAAACTGCTCGTTGAACCCCTTCGAAATAACCTCCGATTATTATGTGCATGGTAAGTCTACTTTTACGTGTACCATGTTTCCTCGAAACCTGAAGCTAATATTTCCACCAAGCATGGACATTCAATTCATGCAAAGTGAATTCCAAAAACCAACCCCTTTTCAAGGCGTAAATGTATAAACAGAACTGCTTGGTGCAAGGCGGAGGTATTTATATTTAATGTAAAATCATTATCACACTGTATCATTAACATCAGCAATAGTAGTATTATTTTCAATACTATAAACTCTAGGCCTAGTTATTTTCCTTTAAAAGACTGTAAGAAATCCATACAATCACATGTCATAATGCTAAGCCACATGCGCTACTTTTCAAGTGACTAATTCAACAATAATAGAAAGATTAAATGAGAACAAAGTTTGAAATTTAATATTTATTTTATGAGTAATTTGGAGGGAGAGATTACAGGAGATCCCGCCCGCGCATGCGCAGTCATCATTCAAAGCATCAAATATGACTCCTGATAAAACAGCAAGAAAGATTAAACTAAGATGAGAACAAGTTAGAGCTAATTTTGCCCTTGAGTAATGGGAGGGAGTGGGGGGCCTGTAATCTATCCCTCCAAATTACTCATAAAATAAATATTAAATTTCAAACTTTGTTCTCATTTAATCTTTCTATTTTATTTCGTAATTCTCCTGGAGAAATTACAGGAGATTTCAAAGCTCAGGAGGCATATTTGATACCAAAATTACACCAAGTCACAACCCTGGTGTGAACACAACATAACCTCTACAACCGAGTATGAGGCACTGCCTAACAAGGAGGCTGAGAAGTCACTTTTCTGATCCAAAGCGTATGATAGAGTTGTTAAAAGTTTTCTCATTAGTCCATCCAGCCTGTCTGAGATAATAGCAGCGATGGGAACTTCTGACCTCTCAGCTTCTGACACCGACGCAGCCCTCGTGGATTGCGCCTTATAGAAATCAGTGTCTATACCCCAGCTGCAGTTAGATTTACTCGTATCCAAAGGGAAATGGTTTGTTATAAATTAACTTATCCTCACATGAGGCTTCTGATAGCTGATAAAAAGGAACTTTTTATGATCCACTCAGACGTTCTGTTCTTCGAATATAATGTTTTAGATAATCAAGAACACACAGTCGCTTATCTAGAGGGTAAGCTTCCAATGTCATCTTCATATGCCCTGATCTGTCTTGTTCAGTAGTTGACCAAAGCAAAACGTAGCTCCACTACTAGTATCTTTAAGAGTCATATGCTCAATGTTTAACTGATGAAGCGACTGCACCCGCTGCGCTGAGGTTAGTGCCAAGAGGGTGACAATGAGGCTCAAGAGCTTGAGGCTAAGGGTTCTCTCAGGTGCTAGCTTAATTCCTTAAATGGTTCAACACTAATTTAACGTCCCAGATATGTTAGTGTACCTGGGTTTGGGTGGTCGAAGTTGAAAGGTTCCTTTCATAAAGTGGTGCACTAATGAATGAGTTCCCACTGTAAAAGGACCATCTAAAACTAAAAATTTAGACAAGGTACTTCTGTAGTGTTCAAGGTACTATAACCAGCTCCGTGTTCACATAACTTGTAAGGAACTCCAATAAATGTCTTGATGATTGAACATAACTCCAACCTTTGTCTAAATAAAAAATTTTCCATTTTCTTATGTAGATACAGCGCATAGGGACATGCTATGCTACATGCGCTTTACAAGAATTGAGCATTATTATTATTGATTTTTAGTAGAGTCTCTCCGTGAAGACCTTATGATCTCCGTGGTCTTTTTATTCAGTCTCTTGAAAAGTTTCCGGAGATCGTGCAACATATACATCAATGTGATCTCAAAAGGGGTGAAATTTGGGAAGGGTAAAGTTAGTAACCCTTTCCTCCTCTTGAATTCTACAGGTTTCCCTATAATTTGGAGCAAGGGAAGCCGCGATTGTAAGGGCCAATATGGGACACCAAGCAAGCCCGTATATCTTTGTCATTCAGAATTTTCTGCAAGCAACTTGGCATGAGACAAAATACGTGGGAAGACATAAAAATTCAACTCGGCCCAGTTTAGAAAAAAGAATGCATCAACCAAAAATGCACTAGGATCGGGTTGCCAAGAGACATACCTAGGCAATTGATTATTTAGTCGAGATGCAGATAAGTCAATATCTGGTGAGCCAAAGTAAGGAGTATATTGGTTAAAAGCTTGTTTATCCAGTGTCCACTCTGTCCTATCATTGAATTTACGAGACAGCTTGTCAGCTACTACATTTAGCTTGCCTGGAATATAAGAAATAGACAGCCAAATATTTCTCTCTAAACACCATTTACAGATTGCATTTGCAATTTCATTACAACTACATGATCTATGCGTAGTAGGATATGGTATTTTTCATAGATGTCCAAAAGGACTTTAGTCCGAAAAAGGCTTCCAGTAATTCAAGATAATCAATCTCATCATTCTGAGCTTTGGCAAGCTCCTCGGCATGACATCGCCCATCTTTACTAGAATTTAGCTCTATACAATATAGTTTCCCATCCCGAACCGCTTGCATCGGAGTAAAACTCCAGGTCCGGTTCTTTACTCTCAAAGACGAGTATACAATGTGCAGGTTTGCTATCCACCATTCACAGCAGGGAATGATGGTACAATTTTCCCAATTGTTCTGGAGACTGCTCTAATACTAGGCTAGTTAGTTTGGAGGAGGCCTATAAGCAACACTTTTTAACTTCATTTACCTTGTCAGAAGGGAGTGTAATGGACATATTCACTGAATTAAGGACCAATCCAAGGAAAGTAATCTCCTGTAATGGTTTGAGTACCGACTTATCAGGGTGAATAATAAACCTAAGCTCTGATAAAAGGCCAACCGTGACTTCAATTGCCTTCTGTACTTGGGCCTTATTGTTACCAATATAATGATGCTGTTGTCATGATAACCCACTAAGATGTGGTTTGCTTGGTGCAGTGTGGCAAACACTGGTTTCAAAATTTTGGTAAAGAGCCGTGGTGCAGTACTCAAACCATTTGGTAAACATGTAAATTGAAAAAGCGTGTCTTGCCAAATAAATCTTAAGTACTTTCTATCTGAAGGGTGAACTGGGACCGAAAAGTAAGCATCCCGGAGGTCCACTGAGGCAAGAAAACAAATTTTCTGACATTGTGTTGCTGTATGTATGCTATCCATCTTAAAATGCTGACAGCCATACTTTTTCAGGTCAGAAAGATCCAGAATAACTTAATTAGCCCAGTATTTTTCTTGGGCCGAATAAAAATGTTGGACACGAACTCTCCATTCTCATAGGAGCATTGTTCAATCACCTTTTCCTCAAGTAAGTGTATAATTTCTTGATTTTAATTACTTCAACTGTTCTGATATAAAAACAGTGTGGGGGTAGTGAACGGTATGGGGGATGCCCTAAAAAAGGACCCTATGGTTGCCTGACCACAAATCATGTTGGGCTGATTGAGCCCATCCAGATTCACGAGTACTGGTTTTATTCCTGGCATATGGGTGATATGTGTGAGACATGCTTGTCCTTCAATTGGCCTCTCATCATCCCTGCAGCTGCCCACTCAGGTCTTTCACTTGCTTAGCAAGATCATCTCCAAATAAGAACTTGCCCACTTGGGAAGATTTGCACAATGGTGTAAATTTCATATTCATATCAGGTCTGATAAGACGTTTCCTTGTGCAATTTAGCTCAAAATTGGTATTGCTGAGCAAAGCGAGGCAATCTTGTTGAGCTTCAGAAATATTCTCTGGGTCTAAAGATTGCATGAATGCTGTCAAACCTCTGGTTAGTGAACGTTGAATTTTTTGTAGTTGCAGGTTTCTTTGTCTAGTTAGGCCTACTTGTTTTAGTTTGTCCCAAATGGGAGCATTAGCTCTTGGCATATCGACCAAGGTTATCAATTGCCGTGCCCCATCTCTTGGGGCTGGGCAAACTTAGCGGCTAATGCCGGTATGCCTGGGCCTTAATTGGCCCACATCACATTCACCTTCCCCACTCTCGAAATCTGGAGCTTGTGAATTGTCATCATTGACATTGGTCACATGGACCTGACCTGCGTGGAACTGTATTTAAGAATTCTGATCATCATAACCATTATTATCATCGTAAAAAGACAGCCTCAGAATACTATCTTGATAATGGCTGACCTATGCCTGGGGAGTAACTGGCTCCCTGACTGGTTCTGAAAAGCCTGGTTCTCCAGTGCTTCAGTCAAAGCGATTCTAATTTAGTCTCTCCTCAAACTCAGAGTTTGAAGTTGAGGAGGAAGGTTTATTCTTTTTGGGCTTGGCTTTGTTGGTGTCATATATCGGTTCCTATGCCCGAAGAACCCGACGGAGATTTAATATCTCCTTTATCTTTATGTTTTTGACAATTTTATTGGGCTTGGCTTTCAATAGTGCCATATCGGTACCTATGCCCGAAAAGCCCGACGGAGATTCAATCATATCTCCTTTATCATGAAGTTAACTGACTGTTGATGCGACGCTGGTTGCTGGCTCGTGGAACGGGTCCCTGCTCCCGGCTTCGCCGGCGTCTTGCCCGGTGGAGAAACCGCACTCCGCTGCGACTGAGTAGCCGGCGGGCTGGTACCCACATTCAAGAAATCACGAATCATAATCGTATTTTTGTCATGAAGTACTCCAATTCGAACCCAATGTCGATATCAGAAGGAGGTTGTAATAGAAAAGAGCTCTAGCGCATAATTTCCAGCAACCAACTCGAAGAAGGGGAAGAAAAAGCAATTTTTATCTTACCCCAAATGGCGGAAAATGACTGCCAAAATCAATGCTGCGAACGTAATGACTGCGCATGCGCGGGCGGGATCTCCTGTAATTTCTCCAGGAGAATTACGAAATAAAATATCATGCCCGTCGCAGTCTGTGGATGTTCATTTGAAAACTGAGTAGACGTATACATATCTCGTATACCGGTAAGCTTTTCCACTACCGGTCTATCCACATAATTTTTAGACCGAGAATGCAGCTCTCACTGGCCCATATATCCAGAAAAAGTCACAGAGGTCAAATACTACTATTATAGGCCTAACTGAACCAGCTGATCTATCCCCAAAACAGACATGTAAACTGCGTCTACTGTAAGTAGATCTAACGTTGAACCTAGCCTAACTTCCTCTGTGGTGTCACCATTAAAATGTAGTCCAAGTACCTGTAGTAGACTACCTGTAAATTTATAACGAAGTGACATTTCTCACTCAGTTATTTATCAATACCGAAAAAGTTCGAACTTTTCGCCAATCACTATAGACCCTCTGTTATTCTCACTATTTTTGCAAAAACGGCGGCTTAAAATCAATCTTAGCCTAGCCCATCACTAGGCCTCGAATAAGCTGTAATGTTAGAACCAATTTTATATCGGCCTCTATAGACTTCATTTTTTTCCATCGTAGGTATACAGTACATCGATACTGGCCGAAGTTTTAGAACATCAATGTAGGCATTTACTGAGGTAGACTAACCCAAATTTCCAATCCACCGGCTGTGAAAATGTATTTAGGCCTACATCCATATTAACCATCGTCATGAACTAGGGCCTACACCTTGACCTAGATAGTACGATACGGTAATTAACGTTAAAATTGTTGAACTCATTTGAAAAATCACCATGACACACCTAGTGACCTAGTTCAGACACTAAAACAAGTAGCCAAGTAGGACCAGGCCCAGGCCTGTGCTTGAATTATGACGATAACCCCTCCTTTTTCCATCATGATCATATAAACCGCTTGGACCAAGCATTAAATTAATTCCAGGCCAAGTCCAAGTTATGTCGTATGGCTTGACATTTGACCTATACATGCAAATCTAAGCCCCGATTGTATTAACAAGCCAAATAGCCCCCCCCCCCATCGAACCATGTTTGCCTGACTACCTTAGTCTTATAGCTGGCCTATAAGATCTTTGCGTTCTAACGTGAAAACCGGGGGGGGGGATTGACGGGCCATGAAATTGAAATGAAAAGGACTCAGAGCCTAACAACTGACCAATAAGAACAAAATTTTGTACGAAATCTAAAGCCAGGCCTAGACAGGCCTACCTGCTCGTTACAAAGCAGGCCTCTTCTACGATTCATTTAAGCCTAAATTTTACTCTCAGTCTCAAGTTAGCACTACAGCAATAGGCCTAACGTTAGGCCTAGACCTATTATTTAACACCAAACCGTAGACCTAAAATCTAAATCTAGACTGAGTCTAGCCTATATCTATTCCTGTTTCCGTACTCACCGGATAGGCTAGGCCTTGTAGAGACAGGAGTTTGGTACCGACCACGAGTCCCCCGGTCTCCGTTCCGTCTGCCAAAGTGCCATTGCCAATCCAGACCGTCGCCTCAACTCACAGGCAGACTCGGGAGCTAGGACTCAGGAGCAGGACCTCTGACTTCCGACAAACATTCAATATATCTACTCATAGTCATATCATTGGATGATCATAATGAATCATAAGTCGACTGTATCATGGCGTCGCCGACAATGTCTAACTTATGCAAGATTTCGTTGCCAATGTAGGCCTAGGCCTAGTCTCTAGCCTATGTAGTAGGGCCAGGGCCCGTGCTCAATTGTTTTGTTGCCATTCCCGAATCCTGCTCGTTAACGACAAGACTCTCAGTCTCAATAAAAAGCCTAGGCTTATGAAAAGCCGAATGAATTCCATCTAGCAGCTGGAGTCACATTCTCATCATTCGTTCCCATAGTTGCTGAAACCAAACAGCTCAAAGTTAAAGCCCAGCCGATCTGCTCACTGCTGTTAACATATAAATATCGATACGGTAGCTCCCCGTCGTATTAAACTTGATTCAAAGTCAAAGCAGACGAGTTATAATTATAGTCCAGGATAGGCCCCATAGAAACTTGAACAAACCTTGTTTTTTTATATATACAATATTTTTTGATGGTTTCTTGTCAATTCGAGGGTGCTGATTACGAATCTGAATGATGCCACTCGTGTAACCTTGAGCATTTTCCGCAAATTGGCAAAATCCAATATGGCCGCCAAAATATGCAAATTACCCATAAAAATCCTAAAATTGTCCGCACATTGGCTATGAAATGCATGGAAGCGTGTGGCAGGAGTAAAATACACTCTGAAAAAATAATTTTTGACAAAATATTTATTTTCCTGATATTCAAAATGGCCGCCATAGTCCATTGTATACTCTATTATGTACAATATGAATAGGGAAAACTAAATTTTACAAAAATGAGCACTAAACCGCAAAAAATCGCGATATATGAACGAAGTAATATTATGCAAATCATCATTACTAACGAGATATATCATTTATTATGTCATAAATGGGAACATTTCTGCATTTTGATGTCTAAAATGGCCTCCACTGGCCCAAACAGTATTGCGTACAATGGCAATGGGGGCCAAAAAATTCACAAGAGTGATCACTAAAATGCATATTATTAAGATTAAACGAGTGGAATAGTGACTAAAAACATAATTGTTAACGAAATATATTATCAATATGCCATGTATGTGATGAATGTTGTGTTTAGATATTCAAAATGGCTGCCAAAGGCCCTAAAAGCATTATCCACTGAGAAAGTGGGGCAAAGAAATCGCAAGAGTGATCACTAAAATGCATATTGTATGTGATAAATTCATGGGATACTGTTTAAAAACGTATTTTCTAACGAAATACATCATTCAGGTTTAAAGTTTGTGTTAAATACTGTATTTTTACTTTCAAAATGGCCGCCAGAGACATTAACAGTCTTATGCACAATGCAAAGTGGGAAACCAATATTCACAAGAGTGAGCACCATAAATGCAGATATTAGTGATCTATGAGTAAAATATTGTCTGAAAGCATAATTTCTATTAAGAGATATCATTTATTATGCCAGATAGGTGATAGATACTGTTATTGGAAAGTCAAAATGGCCGCTTTATACAGGCCCTACGATATTATACACAATGTGAATGGGAACAAATTATTTAAGCATAATTTGTCTTTGCTTGGCCAATTGGGGATGTATGAGTGAAATATCGTCTAAAAACATGATTTATAACAAAATATATGATATCTTATGTAATTTATGTGATGAATGCTGTATTTTGACATTCAAAATGGCCGCCATAATCCCTATATTTATCATGTACAATGCGAATGGAGAAACTAATTTTCACAAGAGTGAGAATCATGAAATGCATATGACTGTGATATACGAGTAAAAATATTGTCTTAAACATTATTTCTAACTAAATACATCACATATTGGTTGTGGAGGTTATGAATGCTGTACTTTGAAATCCAAAATGGCTGCAATAAGTCCTAAAAGTATTATGTACATTGTAACATTAGACAGATAATTTTGACAGAATTTGGCTTTGTTTGACTCTAAATATTGCCTATTATTGTGAATTCTGATGCAAGGGTGAAATATTGTCTAACACCATGGTTTCTAACGAGATATATCATAATGTTGTGTATTTAAGGTGATAAACACTGCATTTTTAAATTGAAAATGGCCAACATAAGCACTTATCGTATAATAAACAATTTTAGTGTAGACAAATAATGTTCACAAAAAGGGCATATGGCAGCCATTTTGTATGTTGAAATACAGTATTTATCACATAAATTACATAAGAGATGATATATTTTGTCATAAATCATGTTTTCAGACGATATTTCACTCATACATCACCATTTGGCCAAGCAAAGCCAAATTCTGATGAAATAATTTGTTCCCATTCACATTGTGCATAATATCTTAAGGGCCTGTAGCGGCCATTTTGATTTTCCAATAACAGTATTTATCACCTAACTGGCAGAATAAATGATATCTCTGAATAGAAATCATGCTTTCAGACAATATTTTACTCATAGATCACTAATATCTGCATCTATGGTGCTCACTCTTGTGAATATTGGTTTCCCACTTTGCATTGTGCATAAGACTGTTAATGTCTGTGGCGGCCATTTTGAAAGTAAAAATACAGTATTTAACACAAACTTTAAACCTGAATGATGTATTTCGTTAGAAAATACGTTTTTAAACAGTATCCCATGAATTTATCACATATATATGCATTTTAGTGATCACTCTTGTGATTTTTGTTGCCCCTCTTTCTCATTGTGCATAATGCTTTTAGGGCCTTTGGCAGCCATTTTGAATATCTAAACACAACATTCATCACATACATGGCATATTGATAATATATTTCGTTAACAATTATGTTTTTAGTCAGTATATATTCCACTCGTTTAATCTTAATAATATGCATTTTAGTGATCACTCTTGTGATTTTTTTGGCCCCCATTGCAATTGTACGTAATACTGTTTGGGCCAGTGGCGGCCATTTAAGATATCAAAATAGAGAAATATTCCCATTTATGATATAATAAATGGTATATCTCTTTAGTAATAATGATTTGCATATATCACTTCGTTCATACATCGCGATTTCTTTGCGGTTTAGTGCTCACTTTTGTGAAAGCTAGTTTTCCATATTCATATCGTACATAATATAGTATACAATGGACTATGGCGGCCATTTTAAATATGAGGAAAATAAATATTTTGTCAAAAATTGTTTTTTCAGGGAGTATCTCACTCCTGCCACAAAATTTCCTGCATTTCGTAGCTAATGTGCGGACAATTTTAGATTTTTATGGGTAATTTGCATATTTTGGCGGCCATATTGGATTTTGCCAATTTGCGGAAAATGCTCAAGGTTACACGAGTGGCATCATTCAGATTCGTAATCAGCACCCTCGAATTGACAAGAAACCATCAAAAAATATTGTATATATAAAGAAACAAGGTTACGCCTCTTCTATCCTGGACTATTATTATTAGGCCAGGCAAGAAAAGAGCACCATCAAGTACAGTGCCGGCCGCGGGAAACGTCACGCCCGAGCACGCAAACAGCCTAGCCCTAGGGGGCTTTCGCGTCTAACCGAGGGTATTCAAGGGGAGCAGTCTAGGGCGTTTAGTCGGGCTCGCGGTTTCCCGCGTGCTATATAATACTGGCCGTGCCCGCACTTACCCTCGGAAATCCTAGGGTACGTACATTGCACTATGTTTACATGTACATGTACTTCGATTATCTTGTGATCGACCATTATGTTTTTAAACTAGCGTGATCGGGATCTATTGTAGGTTGAATTTTTGATTTAAGAAGTTATTTGTTTTCTTTTCTTTTATTCTTTAATTTCTGTTTCCCTTTTAATTCTTTTCCCTTATTATTTCTTTCCCTTCTTTCCTTCCCTGTTTCCTTTCCGTTTTTCTTCTGTCTTTGTTTCTTTCAAATAATGAAGGAATTATTTTTCTTTCGTTCTTCCCTTCTTTCTTTTTTTCTTACTTTTCTCTTTTCTCTCAATATATTTTTTCTTTCACACATTCATTCATCTTCCCTTCCTTTATTTTAATTATTTCTTTCTTTATTCATTTCAAGTAATGACAGAAACCGTTATCTGTCCTTTATTCTTTCTTTCAACGTTTTAATCATACTTTTTCCTTTGAATTTTCCTTATTTTTTCTTTCTTTCCTCTCAATTCATTTCTTGCTTCCTTCTTTCTTCCACTAGCCCTCCCTTCCCTTTCTTGATATATTTTGTTAACAAGTCTAACATTGTGTGGCCTTTTTTTTTTGTTGATTTTTTTGGCCTGGCTCGGTCGATCCTATGTAGTGCTTTGCCGATTGTCCCGTATTTAATTTTGTGAAATCTGGTCACCCCGGCTGGAACGTCGAAGCTATTATCGCAATGAATCTAAACTTTTCGACATATAGATACATGCATATACTCTCGGACGAAGGCCTTCCCCGAGTCTTGACATTTTTTCAGTGCTCATTTATCATTTCCTTTCGCTGGAATAGTCACAATGATCGTTGATTACGATACAACGTTACGACGTGTTTATGACATCGGTCATGCGCGAGGTCGACTCATGATATTTCACCGCCTCCTTTTTGTGCCACGATCTTTCTTTGATTTCTTTAAAGGGGGTTGTCGATTACGATCCGACGTTGGTGTGTTTTTTCGACATCACATCATGCACGGAAGGCAAGAGCCCCACTTATTGTCATTTTATCTCATTTCGGTATTGATATTTTATAAACCTTTATCATAATAAGCGGGGTATATAGGGGGCCGGGGGGAGAGCAAAAAACCCCCTCTCATATCGGGGAAAATTGTTCTTTCTCACATCATAAAAAGTAGACGCGCAGAAAAGCGAACCCCAGCAAAACTGGTTGTGCTCATCGATTTTTTTTATTTGGTTCTTTTGTTATTGTGCAGTCTGGGAGAGTCTTGCTCCCCGTCCACGCCGACCCCTCTCCTTTGATCACATCCGCTTCCCAATTTATGACAGGATGTTCTTAGAAATGGGGGGGGGGTATTAATTATCTGATGCGTCAACAACAATGAATAAGGATATTCTTTTCAATTCGGTTCAAATCGGGTCTTTAAAACCCCCACCCTGTAAAAAGTATAAATTTACCCCAATGTTGCAGATTTAACAAGTTTGTCTTTTTGCTAAAACATCTGATTACATTATCTGCTCTCGATTGCGGTGATAGTTACATCGGTAGATATTCGGATTGGGAAGATAATAATAATTAACATAAAGTAAAGATTACTTGTCCAACGCATTTATTACGCGCAATTTTATAAAAAGTTATAGATGGGTTTAAAACGAATATTAATATCCTTGATACACTTATATGATGATCGTCGAAGTAAAGATTAACCTATCATTTTTACGAACTGCGGTTTTATATTTGATAGATTAGTTGGATATCATTTAGGGTCTAGACATTGTTTCAATTATTTCATTTCAGTAAAACAATATTTTCCTTCGAATATATTTTGTTATATGAATTGGAAATGATAAAACGAAATCACAAAACCAAACCACAGCTTGGTACAATACATAATTCAGTGTTATATGGAAGATAAAAATAATAATACATGAGATTTGTAAATCGCACTTTCCATCTTGATTAGATGCTCAATGTGCTCCAGAGCAGAACAACAAAACTATTTGCATATATGTAACTATTAAAAACTTTCCTAACGCATTTAGCTTAAATGCTTAAACCCAAGCAAAAGTATGTTTTTGAAAGCTACTATGACGTGTTGTATGGAATGGGTACTTAACGAGTTAATTATCACTTGCCAACAAAGCAAGAATGGAGCTATACAAACCCTTCTTTTCTTTTATAAAGAATTTTAGCGGGTGCTCACGCAAACGCTAACTATCAAACCTAACTTCTTTTCGGGGAACAAAGGAGTTAGTCGAGCCAAGTTGAAGAATAAAAGCCCGTCCGGATTCACCTCTATATAATATAGTCGAAAATCCCTTTAATCATCACGCTCGATATCCCCGCTATATTTTCTCTTTCTCTCCCTTTCCCCTCCTTTTTACCCCCCCCCCCATTTATTCACTCTTTTCCTTCTTGCTCCCCTTCATATTTTTCTTTTTTTTCCCTCCTGCTGTCCCTCTATATATTTTTTCCCTTTCCTTTATCCCTTTTGTTCCCTTTTCCCCCTTCCTTTTCTGTGCCCCCTTTCACTCCTTGATTTGTTTCTCCCCTTTATTTTCTATTGCTTTCCCTTCCCCTTCTTTTGTAATACCCCCTCCGTTATATTGCGAAACAACAGTTTCTTGTATTCTATAGAAATGTACAAGTAGCTTAATTTAACATAGCATTATATGTTGGGAAGAGAGAAAGAGTAGTTTTAGAGAGGGATTGAGAAAGAACTAAACGATAAATGAAAATAAATTTGATGATGAGAGGTGCATATGAAAATGATGTCCACAGATAAACATCGGGAAAAGATGAGAGCTAGTGGTTGAGATAGATAAAGGTTAATCAGGAACGGGATAAAAAAATGATGAAAATTAGAGAGGGGTTCCAGTATTTTGATAAGAATAGTCGTATCCTTTTCTTTCCTTTTCCTTGTTTCTTTTCTTAGTCCCTTTCCCTCTCTCTTTCTCGCCTTCAGTAACTTTTGTCCCCGCTATTTCATCTTTCTCAATTTTCCCTTCCTTTTTAATTTCTCACCCCTTATTCCTTCTCTTTATCCTTCTTTCTTTTATTTGCCTTCCACCTTCCCTCTTTTCTTTCTATCTCACCTTCGCTTTTTTTCATCACCTCTGTTTTCTTTCTCTCTAGGTTCTTCTTCTTGTTTTATTTTCCCCTTCCTTATCCCTTCTCCATTTTACCTTTTCCCTCTTTCTCTTCTTCACCCCCCCCCCTCTATTCTCTTTCTCCCCTTTCCCCTTCTCTCAGTCCGGGCTCCCAGTTTTCTATTTCTTTTATCAGCCTCTTATTACCTTTTGCTTCCGATTTGAAAGATAGTTTTCGAAAAGTTTTAGTGTTACAGTGCCGGCCGCGGGAAACGTCACAGTGCCCCGGGGATAGACGCGGGCGGTTCCCTAGGGCACTCATTTTCTAGGGGAGCGGACGCGGTCGTCTTCCCGCGTCCGCTCCCCTCAAATGCCCGCTACGGGCTACCGCGTCCGCCCTAGGGGGCACTGTGACGTTTCCCGCGGCCGGCACTGTAATTCGGACTGCATTTACAGCTTAATAAGCGAAATTGTGATGAGTCCCGATCGATGATGGTTTCAACAAAATATTCCTGTAGATCTCGTTGTTCTTTGTAGATTACGACGTCTTCAAAAATGCAAGGTCGTAAGAAAATTACAAGCGAATATTTTGGACGTTCATCTCCGTTGAAAGCCAAGACCAACGAACGTAGAGGGCAGCAACACACAAGCGTGTTGCTCTAAGGAAGGTCAACTCCGCTCGAATTTTGTGACCACTCTAAAAAATAAGGGGGACTTTTCGGAAATTTGTCGAGTTTATTTTTTTTCATTTGTTAATTTTAAATATTTTTAATGAACAATTATTAGGTCGGTTATTCTAGGCAGAAATATTAAAAATATTACTTTTATTTTTAAAGAAATTATTTAGCTTAAATAATCATGATTTTGACATTTTTCTCATTTTGGAATATAAGTCTATGACGAGGATACCTCTTATCTCTTATTTTCCTCTGCTGAATTTCGCTGCACCACTAATAAATGCATAGACAACCACCGTAATAATCGAGGTCATTTTTCTGGCCTGGGTGCGCCGAGTCTGGGCCGGTCGCGTAGCTACTAGTAACGTTGATGATGCGCTGGGGCTTCAGTCGACTCGTCATAGATCTTCTAGCAACATACACAATGACGTCTAATTTGCCTGGTCTGATTTGAAGTGCAATTGCTTCAGGGCTGATGTTTATCAACGATGATTGTTCAAGGTCAGATTTCAAATTTTAAATTGCATTTGACTTTTAAGTCTATAAATCTCAATACAAGGCGCCGAATCCCCCAAATCCGGGTCTAAATTTCAACTTCGAGTCCGAGACTATGGACGGCGAAAAAAACCCCCATGCATCGGATGCATTGCATTGGCTGCGCGCTGCGCTGCAGCTGAGCTGCACAGCAGGGCGCTGCGTCGCGTCGAAGGTCGATAATCATTGAGCAACCAAACTTCCAAAGCCAGATTAAAGCTTGAATAAACGGCCACCTATTCACATTTTCCCTGGTTTTCTTCAATAATTTCTAAGAAAAATCAGCCAATTCTGGGAAATTGATTGCATTGTTACATCGTTTGCAGAGTGCCATCATCGTTATGCGTTAGACTTAACCTTAGATATACTCAGATCTATTCTAGGCCTAGACTAGAAGAAATGGGAGCTAGATAGATTTTACACCATCTTAATTTATGATTTTGGGCAGACAGTAGATTTGATAGACAGCATCCATATCTTAATTTGACCATTGATTCTGTGCAATCAAAGACTTTTACATAATTTGTTTGCCATATTGCAAGAATTGGTAAATTTTCCTGGGCCTGCATGGCCTGGGCTTGGCTGGCAGAACGCGTATTTTTTTTGGAGAAATTTCGAAAGTGAAAGAGCAAAGTGACTGAGCTCGTCGTGATTTTATTTTTATGCATTTTCTAACTGAATTTTAAAGATTTCATGCCTAACGGTAAGGCCTAACGGTAACTTGTCAACCATTAAATCTTCTAGTTCTAGATCTAGACTTTACCCTGTAGGCATTTAACGGACTAAAAAAATCATAACCTTCTAGCGGCTAGCCCATGCAGGCTGGCCTTAATTGAACCAAACTTAGCTTGCATGGACCAACCCTCAACTGGTCTAGATTTAGGCGTCCTATACTATAAAGACAATGTGGAATTCATCTGTTTTGAGTTTATTATTATTTTAGTATTTTTTTATTGTTGCATAGACTATCTCATACCAACAAGTCGTGCTAGATCTATATATATTCTATGCCTAGATCTACTTAGATATCCAGTGTGGAACAACATCTTCAACAAACAGATCGAGACTGGTCAGAGCATTTGTCTAGTTAGACAAATAAAGTTATACCTTTAGACTTGGGTCTATCGATCAACTAGACAGGAATAACCGTCGTTTCTGGGGATTTTTTCAACAATTTCTTACATTTTACTATAATCTCCATCGGTGAGTGAGCCAGCGCAGTTCAGCAGAGCAACCAAAATACAGAGACTGAAGCTTTTGGTCTATCGATCAACATGATCAAGATCTAGGTTAGATGTACACTTCACTTATTACTGATTGAAATGTATTTCTAAATTTATAAGTTTTGGGGAAAATGGTGAAAAGAAATGATAACATACTACTGATAGATAAGTGAATTGTTTTTTTTTAATACCCATTGGCATTGCTGCCTGCTCTAATAAATAAATAAATGAGTCACGGTCTATATGGAATGCAGATAAATGCTGATCGACGCCTAGCAGAACAAGTACCAGTGCTAGACTAGGGGGTTGAAATCTAAGCAGACGACGGAGCATAATGTAGCTTAAGCATAGAATGATGATGGGTTCAGCGAAGAGCCCAGAGAAAATAAGGTGGACATATTCAATCCCGAAATGCTTTGCGAGTGGTCACAAAATCGTCTCGGCGCAAATCACCTAATACAGCCGTCTGGTGAAATCGCTGATAACAACAATCACCGATTTGGTAATAATTTTAGTTTCCTGAAACTTGCATTTGTAAAGTTTTAAATATCAAAGTATGTTTTCATATTTATGTATATCCCTCAACATATTTTTTAATGTTATCTTTGATATCGTTGTAGTCATATTCTTTCATATTCGTTTCTTGATCACTACTAATTTGTTGTTGTATTTGATCGGCATTTGATTTCGTTGTCATCAACAATAAAATATGCGCGCAGCTCAGTTGCATGCGCGTATCGAGTTGGAGTTGACCTTCCTTAGAGCAACACGCTTGTGTGTTGCTGCCCTCTACGTTCGTTGGCCAAGACTAAAATGAAGGATTTTTCGCGCTTTCACACCTAGGCGCGCGCGCCAAAACATGCGCGCTCCTTGCGCCCAGTACAAATTATTGTCATTGTGCCCAACGAACGTAGAGGGCAGCAACACACAAGCGTGTTGCTATTAGGAAGGTCCACTCGATACGCGCATACAAATGAAGTGCGCGAACAATTTGGTAGTCATGCCAACGAAACCATGATCCGATACAATACACTCACGGAGTGACAGCAAAATAGAAGTAAACAAATGAATAATGACAATAGTAGATTGAAACAATAAAAACAAAAAATATATAAAGCATTTAATAATAATGTATCACATTTCGAAAATAATATATCACTAAATTATTGTCACAAATTTTTGTACATTTTCAGTAAACCGGGATTAAATTCTGTCATGAATAAACCAGTCTGCTAATTTCACCCGGACTTAGACAAGCTCATTTTGTGACCACCGAAATCCTCTCAGAGCACTTTTTTAGTAGATTGTAGAGTTGATTTATTTTCATTTCCTCTTTTTCATTATTTTTGCTTGAAATTTTTTACATCAAATATCATGTTTAAAAATATGAAACATTTATTCCTGTATTTTTCATAAAATATTACATAGTAGTGACAACGGTTTGATGACTTTGCATATCAATATGATAACAAGTATACGTGACGTTGATACGTCTTTATTTAAATTTCGCTGCACCGTAATGCGCCTACACAATCCAGTACGATATACCGGCGCCATGGCTGGCACGACCGCGCCGGCGCCCCGGGCCGGTCGGTGCTGAGGTAGGGTACGGTTGGCTGCATGCATATGCTAACACAATTTTTGTAAAATTATTGAATGAAAATAGTAGATGTGACATAAAGCTTCGCCCATTGATAGTTCCCAAGTCAAGACCCGTCGGAATATACATAGGTCGATACTGAACCAGATAATTTCTGTCTAATAGTAGGTCTAACGTTAGAGTTAGACTAGGACTTGGCTTTGCTAGTTCAGTAGTGGCCGTATTCGATCCTGCCTGATGGACTGCAAAATGTTGGTTGGATTTGTGGATTTATCATAATTATTTCAGATTTTCAGACTACAATCTACATTGTAAGTTAACATTGAAATTCTAATCTTGAATATTTATCGTTGCTCATCCGCCATAGTGCCACATCAATGACAGGCCAAGTCTATATCTTTCAAGTCCATATCTAGCTAAAGTCGAGTCACGTCGAGATTATCCTGCCAGTGCAGTGCGGCCAGCACATCATTCGCGCAGCGCAGTACGCGCACCGAGGTACAGGTGACCGGGGAAGTTTCGGCGCGGCCAGACCAGAACATCACGGTCTTTGCTCTGGCGTTAGCTTGACAGATTGGTAGGGGCAGCGAAATTAAGCAGAAGAGCGGTAACACAAATGTCATCAGTCTATGTATTTTTATTGCTCCGTAAACTACAAGAATCATGATTACATTTTGTCTTACAATTTTTAAAAAATACAAATATACAAAAATAATATTATTTAACATATTTCTTTGGAGGCTTTATTATCAATAAAAAATAATAAAATTGAGCAAACGAAAAAAAATCAACTCTACAATCTTCCAAAAAAGTGCTCTGGGAGAAGGTGGTCACAAAATCTGAGCGAAGTGGACCTTCCTAAAAGCAACACGCTTGTGTGTTGCTGCCCTCTACGTTCGTTGATTGTGCCCATAAACCGAGCAGGCAGGCGCGCCATTGTGACATATCACCTCGTCAACCGCGCCATTCCAAATTACAAATACCTTCATGACCTGGCATTGTTCACCGCTAATAAATCATTTTAAATCGCCGAGTCGTCTTTAAAATACATTATTTTTGGCCCCTAAACAAATTGTCGCCAAAATATGACCTAGGGGAAAAAGCTTGGGGAAAAAAAACCCTAAACTCTTTTGGCTAGTCTTAAAAAAAAAGCTCGGGGGGGGGGGAACATACCCTAAATAAGTTTGACCCCGCGATTGACCATTGACCAGTCTTTCAAACCCACCCCTTTTCTTGGAAATCGGTGTTTTTGATACCCTTAACGAGTCCACTCGCGGACCGCGTCCAAAACTGAAAAAAAACAAGCACTCGTTTAAACGCGTTTTTTTGTTTGGTCACGCGTGTGTACAGCAGTATATTTGACTGCCCCCCCCCCCCCCCCGGGCCTGTCAGTTGCATAAGCGCGTAAAAACCACCGCACACCCTACATAGTCCAGGGTCGAACCGTGGTTTTTTTTTTTTAGATATACAATGTTTTTTTCTATGGTTTCATGTTAATTCGAGAGTGCTGATTCCGAATCTGAATGATACCACTCGAGTAACTTTGAGCATTTTCTGCAAATTGGCAAAATCCAATATAGCCGCCAAAATATTCAAATTACCCATGGAAATCACAAAATTGTCCACACACTGGATAAAAAGTGAATGCAATTGTGCTGCTGGAGTGAAATACGCTCTGAAAAAAAAAATGATTTTGAAAAAATATTTATTTTCTTGATATTGAAAATTGCCGCTAAATACCCGTGTACAATATGAATGGGGAAAATTAAGTTTTACAAAAGTGACCAGGAAATGCAAGTAATAACGATCTATGAGTGAAGTAATGTCTGAAAACATGATTGCTAACGATATAATATAATTTATGTCATGTATGTGAAAGAATCCTGTATTTTGATATTCAAAACAATGCGGAGTTCCACAAGGATCAATCCTAGGCCCCTTGTTTTTTAATATATATATCAATGATTTGACTTCTGTAACACCTTTGTTATCATATGTATTATTTGCAGATGATACCAACATATTTTGTTTGCACAATAGCTATTTAGAAAACTTAAGTAGATATGATTAACCGTGAATTGCCAAAACTATCTTTGTGGTTTTTGTTAGAGACGGCAAAAACAATCACAAGTTGAGGGCTAAAACGCATGTTTTTTGTGGTAAATTAGTGGAACATTGCCTTAAAATATAATTTCAACGAAATATATTATTCGGTTTTCATGTTTGTGCTAAATATTGTATTTTGACTTTCAAAATGGCCGCCAAAGACATTGACTGTATTATGTTCAATCGATGCACGTCCCTCCATGCTTTAAAAAAACACTGTAATTCATTAAAATTCTGACTGTCATACATGTAATGACACTGAATAACTTGATGTAAATGTAATGATTCCATCAGTAATTGTTGATTTCACTCTATATGTATATAATGTATTCTGTTTTTACTATATTATATGTTACATACATTGATTTTCTATGATGTTGAATTATTTGTTAAACCGCAGGGCGCCTTTGGAAAGCAGTTTTGCATTACTGAACAGGCCTACCCTGCAGTATAAAATAAATAAAACCAATCAATAAAAAAACATCAAATAAATCAATCTGGGAAGCCAATTTTCACTGGAGTCAGCACCATAAAAAGCAAATAATTGTGATCTAAGAGTAAAATATTGTCTTAAAACATAATTTCTAACAAGATTTATCATTTATTTTGCCATGTAGGTGATAAATAATGTATTTTTAAAGTAAAAATGGCCGCTACAGGCCCTAACGGTAGGTCTATTATATACTATGTGAATGGGAACATATAATTTCACCAGAATTTGGCTTTGCTTGACTAAATGGTGATGCATGTGTGAGTGAAATATTGTCTGAAAATATGATTTCTATCGAAATAGATAATTTATTATGTTATTTAGGTGATAAATGCTATTTTGAAATTCAATTTGGCTGCAATATGCTTTTTTTGTGTGGAAATTAAATAAGGGGCTATGGTGGCCATTTTCAGTTTAAAACGCATGAATCACCTTTATGACACAATCTATAATATATTTCGTTAGAAATCATCATGGGTTTAGACAATACTTTACACTTACATCAAAATTAAGCAATTTTTATAGAAAAAAATTATCTGTCCCCAATTACAATGTACATACTACTTCGGGGTTCTATGGCAGCCACCTTGATGTCAAAGTAAAGCATTTATCACCTTCTCAACTAATATGTCATGTATTTAGTTCGAAATCATGTTCAAGACAATATTTTACTTATACATCATATAGTTACACGTGCGTTTTTGGTTCTCATTCTGATTGAAGAAAAAAAAAAGAATTCACTCCAAAAATACAATACAATGCAATGAAATTAAGTGATTATATAAGTTAACAGAACGTGATGATGAAATGATTTGTTAATCTTATTTCAACATATTTGGGATTATACAATCCTCTAAAATAAGAATGTTTGCCTGATGAAGTTGCGACAAATCGCAGTATAGAATAAGTTATATAGACGTATCGGTTTACACATTTCGGTATTCCATCGAAGAAAATAAGTACTTTGTACAGGATGATAACAAGGTTCATATAAAATGGGAAATACAAATAGTTGTAGGAATATTGGACACGTAGCTTGCTAAGACCTTAAGTCCGTGCCAAGACGAATAGATGAGCACTTCAGATTTTATCACCAATAAAAAACTGTTTTATGCCTTAATGATATCAAAAGTTGAAATCTCTCGGGGTAACTTCACGCATTGTCCCTACGCTACGCTGACCAGTATCATACAAGAGAATGGTGGTGGGTTTGATACTGAAGCAACCATAAGCTTAATTGCAGAATAATTATGTGCAAGATATATCCTATGCCATATTAGTAACCCGAACAGGGGCCGCGGAACGGTTTTCAAAGTGGGGGGGGGGGGCTGACCATGCACAAAATCACAATCCTATGGTCATTTCTATATTTTTGTACACGGTTTTGGAAAAAAGTGGGGGGCTGAAGCCCCCCTGCCCCCCCGCTTCCGCGGCCCCTGCCGAAATTAGACAAGAGTTACCTTGGTTGCATTGGCTAGATCATGTAGATTACAGAAGGCAGCAGTTTGAAAGAAGCCATGGGAGTAGTGCGTAATTGTTCTCAAAGGTGCAGCATACTCCTCAACACTCAAAGCTCATTTCCTTATCAATGATCCAGGGGGGGGGGGCACGTCCATTGACGAGTGGATACCATGCACGACCCTAAACACGTATTTTCCATTTTCTGAAAATGCACCCCTTAACAAGTATTGGCGTCTGAAACCCTACCCTTAACAAGTATTAGAAACAAAACGATATTCTTGGCAAGTATTTCCTGAAATGAACCCCTAAACAAGTACTGGACAGCGATATTTTATTGTTGTGTCATGGGTCCGTCGGTCGCCGGTTTTAACATTACACACCATTTGGTTTAATTAGAACGGCCTCACCTTCAACACCTCGCGCAAATCGGACTCTAAACAGGTAGTGTTGGCCTGTTTGGGCAAAAAGGACATCCTTTATAAAACATTGGAGTCTTGTTTTATCATCCCCACAAATTTAACCCTAAACACGTACAGCTTTCCTAGCGAAATAGATACCCTTTTTCATTATTTTTGTTTTTGACACCCTTTTCACGTTACGTACGTAACGTGCCCTATCTTGAAAAAGACATCCTTTTCACGTGTTTTTTTTTTGGTCGCGCATGGTATCCTCGTCAATGTAAGTGGCCCCCCAGGCCAATGATATGGTTGAAAGCAAAGCCATTTGTCTTGAACATGGAAAAGGGATTTACAGAACTCTTCAAGAACAGGCAAAATATGATTTCTCTACCATCAGGTAATTAGAACAGTACAGGATTTCCTTGTTGCTTAAAGGAACCACTGTACCAGTTCAGAACAGGGAATCTTAAAAACAAAAACTGATGTAACCGGTTTTCTCGAGTGATTCATGGTGAGCTTTGTGCCAAGACGGGTATTTCTCTGTTTCGGGGTATACACTTGAAGGCCTTCCATATTGTTAAGAATGTCACTCACTTCAATTCAACTATGTTGCAATTCATACATACAACATACAACTATGTTGCACTTCATACATTTTTCGTTAACATAAATTCATATAAAAATCAGTTTATCATGAAAAATCTAATATGTACATATTGGGTTTACATAAGGTGTATACCCTAAAGCGAAGGCTTGTGGTGGGATACGTCTGTATACATAAATGCATTACAATAAACAAAACGAAGAAAAGACGAAGGGGCTAAGAAAAAGGTCAGAGAAAAGAAGAGAAAGAAAGGGAACGAGAGAGGGTGACGTGAAAGGGAACGCGGGCATCAATTACTAAATAAAATAGAGTGCTTAACAAAATGGGGAAACATGCAGCACCAACAATTGTATATGGTTCATAATCATGCTAACGCTGAATTAATTTTGGGGGGATAATAATGACAATTGTTTCCATGTTATTTTCTTTAATTCAAGATTTTCATATTGCACCAATGATACTTATTATTATTATATAGATGATATCCAAGAACTATTGCCCTTTATTAACTTATCTAATTTGAAGGTAGAGGAGAAAAACAATTATTACGATTTATGAATTTAATTGTACAAATGTGTAAGATTGCAACATCAGCGCGCAAAGGGTTAAAGTCAAAATGAAACGAATGATGGAAGATATTCAGATATAGGATGACAAAAAAATTTTTTTATATAATACTTAAAGCTAGTTGTTGACAGATTTTTTTTGTGTCATCCGGAATTTCGTTCCATATTTTGGGGCCTAAAGAACTAATGTTCTGTTTGAAGATCATGTTTCTATGTTGGGAATAAATATTATTCGGAGCAGGTATCAAAATGATGCATGTTTGAAACATGCGTACATGTTCTAAGTTGGGAATAAATATTTGATTATTTGAGCAGGTGTCAAAATGATGCATGTTTGAAACGGGGTCCGATCACTTGACCGAGGGTCCGCGAGACCGAAGGCCCGCGAGGCGGAAGATCCGCGAGACCGACTTTTTCCCCTTCATCGGTTGCCGCGGTCGAGTGGTTTAAGGCGTCTCGTTGCAGCGGCGTAACAGGTGGCTGTTATGGGGGGAATAATTCCCGGTAACTAAATTGAGAATCAGTGGCGTTGCTAGGATTTCATTTTAGGGGGCGATGGTGAGCACGCAATTCGTGCGAAGCACGTACTGCGCGCACGAAAGGTCTCTCGGGAAGGGGGGGGGGGGTGCAGGGAGGCGGTGTTTCCGCTTTTTACAGTATAAACTTACGATGCATTATTTCACTGACACTACTTAATCATTAACTCTACACATTTAACGTTTGTTTTTACGGTAATTCTGCTTCATGGTCTTATTGTGCATTTAATGTTTAACAAGAAAGCACAAGTTTTCAAATTTTCAAATGCTGACCTAAAAAATGAGTCATTTTTAGGACTCTTGTCAGTTTCATGTTTTTTTATGCTTACAACCACTTTCAAACTTCAACTTTCATTATTTGTATCTTCTACACTTATTTTACCTCAAAACAGGAATAAAGAATATTTACAAAATAAAGTTATATTCGAAATGATATAAAATAAACGGGGCAACCCCATACCCTTAGTTGGGGAGGGTAAATCTTAATTTATTCTTGAAAAGGTAAAATAGAGTTATCTGTTTAACCATATCTACACAAAAACAAATACTTTATTTCCTTGAAAGTGTAGATAGTGAAATGAAATTCATTGTCTAACCATACATGTATGATAAAAGAGGAAGTAAATATTTTGTCAATCTGAGACACTAGACCCAAAACAAAATATATACAGTTTAGAAAAGATGTACTCCCTGTCAACATATAAGCTGATTTTGCAGTATATCCTGCCTAGAACCAGCCAAATGTGTCACCGCCATCTTATTTACGCCCTCACATGTTTCCCACTTCTCCTCTCTCTCTTCCCATTGCTATTTCTCGCCTGTTTAGAAAATATCTGCCCCCCAAAAAAAGAGAGAGAGAGAGAAAGAGAAGAAGTCCCACCACCGAGAATAAAATTGGAAAAGGAAAAGAGGAAGAGAAAAGGCTGAAGTAAATGTGATATTATTTTCCTAAACATACTGTCACAATCTATCACAAAATTAGCTTTTCTTATAACTAAGAAGGTGAAATATTTTGTTCGCTCGCTTGCTTCAATCCCTTTCAACTTTTTTTGGCCGAAATTTTGCTCTAGATTCCATGCTTAGCCCTTCTAAATTTTGGCTCATCATTCCGATGACATAGCTCATTTGGATATGACGAAATTGCAGATTGTGTTCAAGTTTACCAAATCTTTTCAAAACATTCTTCTCGGCTAAAGAAAACAAATCAAGGAAGATCCTAATGGAATAGAAACCATTCTTTAGAGTGAGCTATTATTAAAGTTTGAAATTTTTTGTCAAAATTGCAATCAGATCTTTCAGAAATATTCCTGTCATCAAATAACAAGAATCTTTAACATAATCTTTATTACTATCATTATTATAAATATTGTCATCATCATTATTCGTGATTACAACACATTACCAAATAATGCCATTTTTCATCACTGTTGTTTTCTTTGTTACATACGTGTATGTGAAGATAATCCTTGAAATGGTGATAATTACAATTGATGGCACTGCGAGTATACACTTACTACTGCTGCTGCTACTGCTGACTGGTAGTATTGACTATTAGTGCCATTAAATATACAGAACAATTGAAACATTTATGATTACTTATATAAAAACAAATGAAAGTACAAATACAAATGCCTTGAAAATGACTTAGAATTTCAAGGCTCAAAATCCTCAAGGCCAAGGCCCTCTCAAGGCCAAGGCTTTAAAAAAGTAGGCCTTAAACTCTTGAACTTTGATTGACATGGAGTAATCCTGTATTTTCAAGTTCATTGCATCCGACGCGTGCTCTTTGGCCTAAAACATTTATAAATCTTACCATCTTATTCTGAATTGTTCTTTTTTTTTCTTATCCGTCACGACCAGACTGCCGTACTGCATTAGCATATAGTTGAATATTGTATTAAAGCAAAGCATAAAATACGACTAGATTTCATATTCAAACAGGTTTCGGATCTATACAAAACAAAATTAAATGTGAATTTGTATTTTTTGCGACTGAGTCTACAAACCCCGTCCATGATAGGTTACTTGTTAAATTAATTCCCATATATTTTACTGTGCGTATATCTTAACTTTCCTTTCGAACAAAATAAAATGCTTTCCTTTTTACCAACAGCAAGCTTTTTTATTTTGTCAGTCATCCATTCGATGCAATGGGGATTTGTATCTAGAAATACCAAGAATCTATCATCAGCACATAAAGTCAATTTTAACTCGTTAATACAAGTATACATATCATTGATGCAAGACATAAAAAAGAATGGGACCTAAAATGCTTCATTTTGGAACTCCGCGTTTAATAGACAATGATTTAAAAAGAACCGTCTGCATGGTAAAACAATGATGACGATTAGATAAATATATATACCCTGTCACACATGGTTTAGTAAGCATGTAGTTTAAAGCATGAATTTTAAACACAATGGTCGGTTCTTGAAATACCATGCAGTATAATGCTTTATAAAATTTCAGCTCCATTTTGCATAAATCGGCATGTCACTATTATCACTACATTGATGGACATCAATCAATACCGTAACTGGTCATCAAAAAATGTAAATAGCAAATGTTTTATTTTTATTTGACCTTTAAATTAATTTTAAGAATAATAAAAGAACCATTTTTGATTATTGGAAGCCTCTTTTTTTTTTTGGGGGGGGGGGGGATAAAGACCATTTGGTCAGCACGGGTAGATATTCAACTCATTTTCATTATGATAAGGAAGGTAGCATGGTTACTGATGTGAAAATTGGTATTCGTACGATGATCCAGAACTTTAAGCAGTAAGATGTTCCATGTCTCGAAATTCACATCAAATTTCAAAACATTTTATTCCAAAATCTGGTGGCTGACCAGTCGTAGGGTGTGTGGTGGTCTTTAAACGCTTATGCAACTCACAGGAATGCTTTCCTGCTCTCATCTTGTCAAATCCACTGCCATTCCACCACCAGAGGAAAAAAAATGTTCCTCAATAAGAAATTAACAAATACATGCATGCAGAGACATATATAAATCTCTAAAAAATCTTTGCAATGCATCTGCTGTTGTGGCGTTATTTTTATTTCTCATATTATATGCAGTTTTTAATGACTGAAAGAAAATGGAAGTATTGACAAGGTTAAGCCTATATCGGCTGCAGCACATTGATTGTTTAATTTATTTACAACATATGTCATCACATTTCCATTAGTATCAGCTGATAAAACAGTGGAGAATGGACATGTACGTAATGTAAAATCTATGTTGCTTCAGATGCGTCCAACGGAATCGTATACTTCACTTTGCTTCCATACCTCTCCACTTACAATCGATGTTTTATGTATTTTAATGAGAAAGGGTGCATTTTGTGGTCTTTGCATGAGACACCTGCGATTCCATGTCATTTTGCCATGTTTGTACTCGTATTTATTTTTAGAGATCTGTCTACGTGCCGGTCGATGTAGGCCTAATGCAGCTGTAAAGTTTATGTTTATCGCGTGTCTTCTGCAGAAAATGTACATCGGTACCATACGTAATCAATAAAAAAATCCCGAAAAGCTTTGCTTTTTGGTTCATTTTTATTTGTGGATTTTCACCCATGCTATGTCACTCGGAAAATCACACGTGGGGTCCGTTGCAGGAAGAGTTGCGTTTAAACGCAAGTCAAAAAATCAGTCGCAAGTCCCAAATGCGCGCTGTTGATTGGTTGAAAATCAAGTTGCGCATGATTTTTTAGAGTTGTGTTTGATTGCAACTCTTTCTGCAACGGGCCCCTGGGCATACATGGCATATAGATGTCTTTAAACCATGCCAATATTGACATGAAAGCTTGCGAAAATATGAATAGAATTGTCGTTTCCCAGTAACCACATTAATTTTAAGCCTGTGATATTTTGACGTAATTACTTTTAAATACCGTCCCCTCCCATCACTATTTACGCATACATTCATAATTCCGAAGCTTCGTTTTTCCAAAGGTTCGGATATTCCGAAGATTCGTATTTCCGAAGGTTCGTTAGTCCGAAAACTAAATGATTAACGAACCTTATTTCGTTTTCGGACTAACGAACCTTCGAAACAACGAACATTATTTCGTTTTCGGATTAAAGAACCTTCGGAACAAAGAACCTTATTTCATTTTCGGATTAATGAACCTTCGGAGCATCGAACCTTATTTCGTTTTTGGATTATCGAACCTTCGGAATAACGCCACAAATGTTCGGATTTACGAACCCTTTTACGTTTTCGGATTGACGAACATCTAGGTATATGCAATTTACGTGTTTCGGAAGTACGAACCTTCGGAATTACGAAGTGTAACCCACTATTAAAAAAACAATATCACCTTTGATATCAGGAATCCGAAATCTCAAAACAATAGAGCATGGATCTTTTCAAGACGTGCTCCAAGGCAAACACGAACGTCTCTGACAACCATTGCAACCATCCTTTTTATTGTGTAAAAAAATACCACTTAAATTGCTTATTTAAGTATGATATATTTGATGATTAATATACAGATTATTGTTCAAAATCTTGATGTCAAATTTAAGATAGATATTTTCTTGTCCAGATTTTGTGAACAGTGTTTTGTTAATATACTATTACTTGTATGATTTTGAACTGAATGATTTTAATAAATACTATTACAAAACAAAAAAGAAATTTCGGTCATTTGGACGTTTTCTGATCGAATCCCCAGATTTTCGTGAATCAGCCAACTTGCTCCTGAATCAAGTGGTTATCTTGGGTGATTTCAATAGTCATGTTTACAGTGAAACAAGTGAAGACGCAAAGAACTTTTAAGATCTATGGTCAGTTTGGTCTGAGTCAGCGTATATCCCAACCGATTCATATTCAAAGACACACTCTCGACTTGCTTATGAGGGATACTGATCACTCAATCAGGGACATTGAGATCATCCAGCAATTATCTTTTCACCCCTTTTCACTTCACCACCGGTAACATCTATCATTCACGCCAGTAAGTTACGTGAACTTGATGTTAATCAATTGAAGTTAGATATCACCGACTACTAGATCGTCACACTCCAATCAATTAGGAAATGAAAGTGAGAGTTGTGTGCAAAATATATCACGTATTTGCCATATCAGTAACCCGAAATTAGACCTATGTTATAACCAATCTGGAATAAATTTGACGGAAATGGAGGAATACGGAGAGGGGAAAGTGTTTTTGAAGGTCAAAGGTCAATTACCTTTTGGTATGTACTGTATAATGGTATCTCCGAGATAGAATATTGCAGGTTGGTGATCTTGGTGTCAAAATGCATACATTCTTACAAGAATAACAAACAAAATAAATTACCTAAAATGCACATTCACTAAAAAAAAATTAAGGTCAAAGGTCAATGACCTGTGGTTTTTGTCTCACCTGCGAAGCAAAGTGAGACTATAGGCGCCGCTTTTCCGACGGCGACGGCGGCGGCGGTGGCGGCGGCGTCAACATCAAATCTTAACCTGAGGTTAAGTTTTTGAAATGACGTCATAACTTAGAAACTATATGGACCTAGTTGATAAAACTTGGCCATAAGGTTAATCAAGTATTACTGAACATCCTATTAGAGTTTCATGTCACATGACCAAGGTCAAAGGTCATTTAGGGTCAATGAACTTAGACCATGTTGGAGGAATCAACATCGAAATCTTAACCTGAGGTTAAGTTTTTGAAATGTCATCATAACTTAGAAAATATATGGACCTAGTTCATGAAACTTGGACATAAGGTTAATCAAGTATCACTGAACATTTTGCATGAGTTTCACGTCACATGACCAAGGTCAAAGGTCATTTAGGGTCAATGAACTTTGGCCGAATTGGGGATATCTGTTGAATTCCCATCATAACTTTGAAAGTTTATGGATCTGATTCATGAAACTTGGACATAATAGTAATCAAGCATCACTGAAAATTTTGTGCAAGTTTCAGGTCTCATGATTAAGGTCAAAGGTCATTTAGGGTCAATGAACTTTGGCCGAATCGGGGTATCTGTTGAATTACCATCATAACTTTGAAAGTTTATAGTTCATTAAACTTGGACATTAGAGTAATCAAGTATCACTGAACGTCCTGTGCGCGTTTCAGGTCACATGACCAATGTCAAAGGTCAATGAATTTGGCCGAATTGGGTGTATCTGTTGAATTACCATCATAACTTTAAAAGTTTATGGATCTGATTCATGAAACTTGTACATAAGAGTAATCAAGTATCACTGAACATCCTGTTCGAGTTTCAGGTCACATGATCAAGGTCAAATGTCATGTAAGGTCAATGAACTTTGGCCATGTTGGGGTTTTTTGTTGAATAACCATCATATCTCAGGAAGTTTATTGGTCTAGTTCATAAAAAGTGGACATAAGAGTAACCATGTATCACTGAACATCTTGTGCGAGTTAGAGTAGTATTCAAAGTCAGCACTGCTGCTATATTGAACCGCGTGATGCAGGTGAGACGGCCAGAGGCATTCCACTTGTTAAAATTATATACCATAATATACACTGGTATCTCTGAGATGAAACGACGCAGGTTGGTGATCTTTGTGTCAATATGCACAGATTTTTACAGGAAGATCAAATAAAATAAAGCATCTCGAATGTACATTCAGCCATAACATTCAATGTAAAAGGTCGAAGGTCAATGACCTTTTCTTTTTTTTCCATTATCTACCATATAATGTTATCTCTAAGATAAAACGCCGCAGGTTGGTATCCTTGTGCCAAAATGAATAGATTTGTACAATAAGATAAAACCAATACCGTAAAAAGCATACAGAAGGAACATTCTCCCTTGAAATCAAAGGACATAGGTAAAGAAAATATAAATGAATAAAACAAACTATACATGTACAACAGCTTTGGCAACTCTTGTATTTGAATATGTTGTGAAAGTGCCATATTCCAAAATTATCTCGATAGAATTCAAAGTAAACCACCGTTCTTGCATATATATATACTGGCAAGCTATCATTGGTGTCGATCTGTATTCATGTTTGGGGCTGTTTTGTTCTGGGGGGGGGGGGAGGTTTTCTACAATTAATTTTTATATTTTTTTATTTTTTTGTAGTTTGGGCAGAGGTCAGTGGCGTAATGATTCTAAAGTTTTGGGGGCAAGAAAGCATATTTCTGACTCGGTCGCTTCCTTCTCTCACAGCATTTTGAAATTAATTTAGCCCTTTATTTCGTGTCTTGCCCCTAAATCTTTAGATTCATTACGCCACTGACCTCCACCCAAACTATGAAAAAAAATAATAAAAATCTCCTACAAGATAACATCAAACAACCGTATTTCTGATTTTTTTTAAATTTCTGTTTCTGATCTACAAAAACGATATCACAACACAGTTTTCTCCTTGTGATTTCGTTTTTGTGTTTTAAAAAACCGAATCACGGGGTTGGTTTCCGCCTTTGCTGTGTCATGATTAGAGCAGGAAAGCGAATCGTATCTTGATTAAAATCCCTTGCTATTTCATCCCGTGTCTCATCCTGCCTGTCTGATATATGCATCATGGTACTGGGACCTCGTAACACAAACCTCAAGAATCGATTTCAGACTAATTTCACATGATTGACTGCATTAACTACAATGCATTATTAATCATAAAAAATCATACAGTCAGTCACTAAAATTTATGTTACTGGAGTCAGATATCAAAAAAGGGCTTACGTCTCACTTTGTGGTTTAATAGACATGACCTCTTGAAATGATAAACACATAGTATTGGCTAATGGTATCTTGTCGTCTGGAAAAATAATACGTACAATTTCATTTTGCAGGGAACATAATTCTTTTAGATGTGTTTGGTATGTGTAAGCCCAGACCAAATTGGAGTAATACAAATATGGCAAGAGTAAAGAGCAATATAATGTAAGCAATACAGTTCTAGGCAAGTAAAAGATTAGGCGATTCCATCATTTTCTGCAACTTTTTTCTTAATTTCATTTATGTGGTGTATCCATGTTAAATTACTATCAATGATAATGCCAAGAAAACTAGTATTTTAAACCCTGGGAATAATTTGGTTGATTAAAATCGATGTAATTGAATTTGTTCATAGTTAATAGTAAGCTTGTTTGTTCAAAACCAATTACAAACACTTGTTAGTTCAGTGTTAATACATCGGAACGACGTGTCTAAGCTCTTTACACATATTTTATTACCGCTGGCGCACACAGTAATGGAAAAGGTACAACAACTTTCACATTCTACCCGGTACCCGTTTAGCACCTGCCCGATGGACGCCAGACCGCGTTGAGATTCGAACACAGAGTCAGAACCACTACACTACACCTCCTCCACGTATTTTCAGTTTCACACTAGAGATAAAGATTTTTATCAGAATAAACAATATTTGCACAGTTGGCGTACATGATAAAAGGAAAGGAGATTTAACGAACGATAAACGAAATAAACAAAAGTGGGCCAAGTAATGACCCTTGTGGTATTCCCCATGCAATTGTTTAAAATTCGCACCGAACAAATTATAAATTGTGCATTGTTGAATTGTTTACGATTTAGTAAAATAGTCAAGGGCAGTTCCACGAATACCAAAGTTATTCAATTGTAATGAAAATATACTATGATTTATCGTATCAAACGCTTTTAACAAGTCAATACATGTCCCTATTGAGAATGATTGAAATTGTATTTGTTAATTCGAGAGGAGCCGATTCTGTTGAGTGGTAACTACGAAATCCGAATTAAGATTTAAAAAGACACTTGTTATTTTTAAGAAATTGTGGGTCCTCTTATAAATACCCTTTTCCAATTATTTTAGATAAAATAGAAAGTAATTGATATGGGCCTATAATTACCGACCTAGAGGACAGTGTGTAACACCATGTCAAATCTCCTTCACATTGAAATTTGAGCATTTCAAGAGTGTGAATCACATAGTCGACCATGTGAGTTCACTGTGAGTAGACGGTCACACTTTAGGGGTATCCACAGTGTGAAAATATCTGTTGAATTTGAGCCTCTTAACAGTGTTAAAAATATTTTCACATTAACAGACTAAAGAATTTGGGTTTTGTTCCAAAAGGAGCTAAGTCCAAAACAGTTTTGTTCCAAAAGGAGCTAAATCCATTATAAGGTTATTTCAAATAGGTTAATTTTTCCTATTTTACATTAAGTTATGCATTCATTCTTTTAGTTACATGTTGCGAATACAAGTTTACTCCGCCAGTGCAAATTTTGCTGAAAATAACAGAATCTTACAATTTGTATGAATATTTTTAGATTTACCTCCTTTTGGAATTAGAAATCAAAAAGTCGCCGTCTTTAGTAAAGATGACAACATATATATATTTTTTTCTTTTTGTATTTTTCAATGGATAAACATCAGAAAAGATGTGAAATGTATTCTGTTAGCAATATTTATGTGTTTCGTGTTCAATTTCCAATATCAAACATGTTTAAATTGGCAAAAAATGACATTTTACTAATGTTTTGTTCCAAAAGGAGCTAAATCCATGAAAAAAAAATTGACAATGAATGCAATTTTTTTGAAATCATAATATGATTAATCTAAGATGATAGTACTATCATTTAAATATCAAAATAAAATAGCAATGGCTAAGGAAAAGTGGTGACTTAAAAAACCTTGATTTACGGAAAAATACCAAAAGTGGATTTATCCCGTTTTGGAACAAAACACTTTATAATCTACTATGTGAACACACTATGGTCACACTGTGCGACACTATTTTCTTTCCAGGGGCCCGTTGCAATCAATCGCAACTCTAAAAATCACGCGTAACTTGATATTCAACCAATCAACAGCGCGCGTTTGGGACTTGCGATTGTTTTTTTGACTTGCGTTTAAACGCAACTCTTTCTGCAACGGGCCCAGCACGAATATTATAACATGATAATGCTACATGTATATAGCCTTTACATACATACGATAAATATGATATATAATTAACAATCTTTAATATTGCGCTTTGTGAATGGAGTGCACAAAACGGATATGTGGTGGAAACCTTGGAAGCAGATGGCTTGTAGATAAGGATTAAGGCTCCCGTTCATGCTGTTTTATGCATAATAATAATAAGCATTTATATAGCGCCATCTATCTAAATATATTCTATTCCGAGGCGCGTAAATCAGGGACGACATGTTCATGCCGAAAACAAAAGAAAGAACAACGCAGAAGCATAACTAAATACAAACAAGAAAATAGAAAAAGAAAAGAAAACAAAATAAGCCAATGATGTTGTTACCGACGTTGACAAACTAGTTTGCATAGTCAAGATGAAGCATGTTTTTTTTTAAATCTCACAAGCATGCAGTGTATCAATATCAGAATTACAGTCACGAATCATTAAATTGTTTCGCATTTTTACACAATACCGCACTTTAAGTGTTTTATACACCATTCGTTTAAGGCACGGACAATTCTAACAGATTGTTGGGGGTAACGCAACGAGTAAAACTACTATAAGTTATGAAAAGGAATCGATGTACTTCTTTAATTGATAATAAATTATTTTAAAAATCCCTCTATCAACATCAATAAATTATCTCCTGAAATGTACTTAAGCTATCATTTTCACCAAGCTGTACTCGAACGGCGCTTAAATGTTTAAGATTATCGTACATATTTTTCTCTATCAACCCCATGCAAATATATTCTTCTCCTATTACCCTCAACATCACTTATCTTTTCTCAATCACCCCCGTATCCATGAATAGGGAGGTATGCAAATATATACTCAATTTTCCCTAAAAAAATTTATTCCTCATTAAGAATCTTTTCTCTTCCACCTCTCCCAAAGAATATTCACGTACCCTTCCCCAACCCCAGCTTATCCATCATCCACATTTTCTCTCTGCCCCCCCAAAAAAAAAAAATCCATCCTCCAATTGAATTGCCATTCACAATTTCCGTACTGCATAGTCGCTCCATGTTCACTGACATGTATAGTATAAACAGGGATAACAACTACCTGGTAAATGTGTAGGACCCTGGTTTTTCCTACTGGGTGTGACCTCTGCATGAACCTGTACAATTGCGGACATACTTGATGCGGTCGTGGGGAGGGGGGATGCAATATGATCATGCGCAGTCTTGGCGTTGTATATCACGATGTGGAGGCACAAAAGTGGGACGATTTTCACAGTATTTCCTCTCAAGAATGTAATTGTTCTGACTAGGGGCGGATAGAGGATTTTCTAAAACGGGGGGGGGGGGGGCACCTTTTCCCGATCAGAACATTTTGATTAGATAGTTCCTCGATAGTGAGAGTGGTTCAGCCACCAACACGAGCTCGGTTTCCCCAAAACGATTCATGCCCTCATCGAACCCCGTCAAAATACCTGCAAAATCAGGGAGAAACATGACTCATGCCCATCTGGGACGGTGGAGCATGCGGATGGAAATACATCTCTTTTTGGATAGCATGGGTGATGTGCTTGCTCATGCTCGCGGAGAACCCTTGGCGGGAATTGGCTAGAAATATACAGGAGAGTTCCGGCAGTTCAGGTTGTCAAACACAGCCTCTGTTTAAAAGAATTACAAAGTCAATCTTCTTCATGTATTTCTTCAATGGTATAAGTTAACCCTGACATTAAGTTTATTTCGATAAAAAAAATTCGGGAAGCTGGGGAAGGTATAGCGTATGATCTATGCGGAGACTGCAGCTTCATACCTTTACCGACGAGTCTGATGCTGCAACGCGAAACGTCGGCAAAACATCTGATGCTGAAGACTTCGCATTGTACGTGGCTGCGAACATAGTCATTTTCATGGATGGATTTTCCTAAGACGTTTACTGATCTAATGTTCTCATTTGTTTTGTTGCTATTGCCCTCCCCTAGATTTCGGATCACATCACTTATAAATCAACATTCATGGTGATATCTGATCACCACCAAGGCAAAGCCTCAGTGTAATGTGTATAATATCAACAGTATCAATATTGGGCACACGTGGTTAATTCAAACTCCCATTCATTCACGTGTTAATCACAGCTCATCGAAAACATTGCCAGGTAAAAAAAAGAAGAAAGAAAAAAGACTAAGCAATAAAGCATATAGATTCCAGTGTGCACCTGAGATCCAAGCAGCATTGAGAAGTTATGAATTGATACAGAGGTTCGAATTTCGAGCCCTGGTCACATTTGAAGTTTAATGACACGTCCGACCCAACAAAAAGAGTTGATTTGAATAATAGGAGAAAAAATCCGACAAGCTTAACACTGTAAATTTCATCAAAATTGGATGTAGCATGTGGAAGTTATGGCGTTAAAGTTTTGCTTAATTTCAATTTGCTTGGACGCGTTGTGGTCTAGTGGTTCTGACTCTCGCCTTTCAAATAGAGGGTCGTGAGTTCGAATCCTAGCCATGGCGTGTTTTCATTCAGCAAGAAATGTATCCACACTGTGCTGCACTCGACCCTGGTGAGGTGAATGGGTAACCGGCAGGATTAATTCCTTAAATGCACCAAGCGCCTGGAGCTACAGCCGGGGCAATATATAGTGCGCCACTGAATAGGCAACTAGATAGATCGGCGCCTCATAAATGCTATATATTATTATTATTATAAAACATCTGTATGCACATCCTGAGTTGTATGCAAATGAGGGACTGATGACATCAATTACCCACCATTTCTTTCACACGAAATGGGAAATATTTTAATTTTCTCCTCATTGTCATGTGAAACAAAGTTTATTTCTCCCTGAACATGTAGAATTGGCATGGTTGTAACATTTTGCGGTTTGGTCAAAATTTTCATTGTCAAATCTGTAAAAATTGTAACATTCAAACAGTAAAAAACACATGAATTAGCAAGTGAGGGTCATCATCGACTATCTCACTTTAATATCACTATAATGTGAATAACACTACTTCGTGAAAACTAAGCAAAACTTAAAAATGTCATAAGTTTGATATTGATTCAAATCAACATTTTTTTTGGGATGGACCTCTTGATACACGTCTGTAAAAAACCAAACACTCTCACTCTCTCCCCCTCCCACCCACATTGCACACGGATTTTTTAAAATACTTTTTAGCCTTTATTCAGATAACATCACATTTTTCATACATACAAGGGTAATACAAAATTACAAAATACATGTATACAGCAATGAAACAAATGAAAAAAAATATACATTATGATAAACATTTTTAAACAAGGATTATCACAACCCAAAATAGAAACAGAGAAAACAGTTATTATCACTTGTATTTACTGTATAATGATGCGGTATTGTATGATGAAAACAAAACCATCAAGACTTTTTAAATTCTGAGCAAATAATAAAATTGATATATATATATATATATATATATATATATAAAATATTTTGTTTAATAAAGATGTGAATAGGCTACCCCATACTAGTAAATGTATATATTTATATCTCTTTATTTTGTTAGACAATGCAAAAAAGAATCAGGTGAATTACTCATGAGTGCCCTAACGCCCTCTCTCGTCGCTGTTCTACTTCCTTTGACAAGAGTGATTTGTAAAATAATAATAAGATATTTATATTGTATTGATATAATTATCGTTATCATTATTTTCATAAAGTATGTGTATAAAAGTCTCATTGATTTATTATCATCACTATACTATTATTATAATTAATGATATTAGCGTTGTTTTCAAGAAAATTATAATCTTTCAAGTGACAAATAACTAACTAAATGAATAAACAAATGCAGATCATCCCTCCATTTTCTTTCTTACAAATAACTAACCTATGAATGTTAAAAAAGCATGTGATTTTATACCATTAAAAAACGTTGGATGACCGTTACACTCTTATTACAAATTCCTACAGGCTGCACGGGCCTAATCACAACTGGCAGGCCAAAGATATTCATTCGAGCCAACCAATTGCTCAATTTTTTAATTTGATATTGCTGATTGACAAAAATGTATGAATATGACTGACAATCCAACCCTGATTCTAGGGAGGGTACCTACTAAACTTACTTTTTCCAAATTGGAAAGATATTTCACCACTATGGAACTATATTTTTACTGGCGGAAGAATTAGGGTCATTTTACTCTCTCAAGTGATGAATTTGATCCCGTCAATTGTAGTCTTCGTAAATGCTGATTTATTTTTAAAATGAGCCGGTCGAGGTACCCATTTCTGGTCAGATATGGAATGTCAGACATTTATCCTATCCACTGGTAGTAAACATTCAACCCTCGAATTTCCTTCTTAAATGCCACTTTATCACACGAGTCTACAGGGAATGAATTAGGCCTGTGAACCCTATATAAAAATCGAATTTCTGTTTGTAAATCATAAACGAATACTCCCATCTAAAGTTCAGTTTACCTAAAATAAAGGAGTATCCAGGTTTTAAAATTAATCTTGACCATCCTGACTAGAAAGCTCTTTCATGATTGTGGAGTACCTACGCTCAAAAAAAAAACATGTGTCCAGAAGTAAAAAAAAAAAAAAAAAAGAACAAATCTCGATTCTCTGGCCCGTATTCTGAACTCGGGTTTGAATTAAACCCTGGTTTAAAGTTGTGGTTTACATGGAGAGCAAATTGGAGTGCAAATCCCTGACAGTAAACATACAATTTATCAATTCATATGACACCCAAATTATTCATAATTGTCTGGGAATGACACTATTTATAGCTGAAGTACTTTTCTTCATTACGAAAGCAAAGGGCTGCCTATAATTTTAGCACAGAGTTAGACCTTGGTCTAAGTTAAATCTGACTTCAGAATACTGGCCTCTGTGTAATGTTGATGCAAATAAACTGAAAATTCTCCATGATAAATCCGTTTTTCCCAGGTTTATAATTAGGTTTATTCCAATTCGTCTAATGCTAATTCGTCCAATTGCCAACTCGCATAGTCTTCCATGAGTTCGTCCCCTATCCACATGGTCTAACTGCCGATTCGTCCACTTAGCATTTCGTTTAATAACCAGTTGGTCCAATAGCCATTTAGTCCATACACCATTTGGTCTAATTGGACTAAGACAGTGTTAATTGGGCAAAATCAATGAAAATAAAATAGATATTAGACCAACTGGTTGAGACGAAATGGTCATTGACGAAATGGTGATTAGATGAAGCGATGATTGGACCAAGTGGTTGTTAGACGAAATGTTGATGGACGGAATGGCATTAGCCTTAATGAAATTAGACCATGTGGTGAGTGGACGGGTTGACAGTAGACGAATTGGCAATTTACCGACAAGCATGATTATTTTTACCCAGTAATTGATAATTCTGTATTCTAGGGTACACGCTTTCACTTTTGTTGCAATACTCTGCAGATTCATGTGGACTTCCAGCTGATGCAATATGGTATCGAAGGGCATGCGGCAATTTGTCATCTTCACTCTTGTTGTGGGGTCATTTCTTCTTGCCTTCATAAAAATAATGCCATTTTCAACGACAGTTAACCAACACATCGAGCCTTTCCCTCTAAACCACATTCCACCATCAAGATTATTTATGGTAAGTCACAAACAGTCTCTTTGAAAGCCGTGTTCATGGAATTCTGCTTTCGTTGATTTTAGATTAATATTTTTACAGCAGTTGGGAAACTTCAAAATGCCATAACTTTTTTTACATCCGGTTTTTGATGAAATTTTCAGCGTTATGTTTGTTTGATTTTTCTCTATTTATTAAAATCCACATTTTTCTGGGTTGGAATTGACCTTTAATGTTTCGGCTTATGTTTATAATTAAACTATAATTATAGCATTAAACGTAGTTCATAGTAAAGGTATTAATTATATTGTTTATGTTAGCGATTAATTCATCAAGGTTTTTTTTCTAAGTTTTCTGCACTAATCGGTCCTTCAACGCTGGATTGCAGAAAGCAGCTGTCAACATGGTCGATGAAAAAAAAAAATCATGTTATGTTAACATTTCTCTCCCCCTAAGTCAAGGGAGAAAATTTCTCTCCAAAGGTAGGGGAGGAGACCAGGGGCTGGAAAATTTGACAAGCAAAAAAAAAAGTAACCACCCCAAAAGTAAGGTTATTTCGTCCAAAATACATGTTTTATTCATATTTTAAATGATATATTTCTCTCCATCATATAAGAGTAAAATTAGTAGGGGCATTTGATATTTTGTCCCCCCTACCATTTTGGGTGAGGGGGTGCGCCCCCCCCCCAGGGATTTCCGCCTATGCCCTGAGTTGAGTCAAACACCGCTTTGCAGCACCAGTTTTTTAAAATATGTTTTCCAATGTACTATGATTGGGGGTTTGCGCTATAGCATAATAAACAACATTCCAATTTAAATCCCAAACCATAAAATATGATTGTTTTGTCAGTGTTCGATGTTTCGGCAATATTTTTTTCACATTGGCAGGAGTATTAATGAATATGTAAATACTACAAAATATTTCCCAGGCAATGACATATATTTCATTAAGAACGATGGTGAATAACACGACAAAATATTGTAGTCAATTTGTTTGTGTAGCAACGGCGCGCGCCTTCTATTCAGCTATTGAGGAACTCCTCCGCGAGTCATCGAGGGGTTTGGTTTCACCCGCTCGCATTTTGCGTCATTCGAATGATCATTGTAGTGACGTCTCAAATGAATGATCATTCGAATGACGAATTTGAGCTCGTGAATGCAAAATGGCGTAATTTGAAATTCGCAATTCAAATGTTGGTATCAAGGGGCCTTATCACACGTGAATCTGAATCATCATTGAATTAATTATTCCATTTTGTCTGAAAAATCATCGGACCTTTCACACGCTCACTCGAAAACTGATCTGGATTCGAGTTCATGAGCGAAGGCGGTATGTGTCCTAGGTGACTTGTCAATAAAAGCACATGCATCGCAAATACAAACTACGATGCGTGCATGACAATTGTATTATCTACGGAAGTGCTTGAAAGGTCATGTAAGCTCCGCCCCCAAAAGATGTTTTGAGCACTGGCGGATCCAGGGGGGGGGGGCACAGCCGGCTCGTGCCCCCCTTTTGAGAATTACATTTAAAATTTGTAAGGTAAAAATGTGTCAGTTTTTTTTTCGTGGACGAAATTCGCTTAATTTTGGGTTGAAACTCTTTGGGGTTTTTTGGCATGTCAAATTTTTCCTACCGTACAGAGCGCGATTAATGTGCAATTTCCACTTATGTGATTGGCTAATGCTTAGCCTTAGCCCCACTTTTCCTTAGCCCAGTTTCGTTTCACACTATATCTTTTAGCACTGCAATTGTGGTGCTAGCACCACAAGCCTGCTAACCCTGCTTTTTGCATGGCCGGATAGTACCGTATACTACTTACCGTGCTTGCCCACTTTGCTAAAACGTAGTGTTGAAACGAAGTGGGCTAAGCATTACCCCGGGAACTTGCTGGGGCTAAGACCCCCCCACCCTTTGCCTCTCCAATTCCCGGGGTTAAGGAAAAAAGAGCAGTGTGTAAAAAATATATCTAACCAATAATCCTAACCTCTGACGACAACCATAACGCCATACCTTTACCCCAACCCAACACTGATCCTAACCCTATTTGTACCTGTCGTGAATACTGTAGCATTTTACAATGCATTGGTATTAAATGGAAAAGAAGGAGACACAACGAACAATTCCCAAATATGATTTTGTTTTCTTTTTCATTTTTTATTTAATAACTTCCTCTAGAGTGAACTGACCCCTTTGGAACAAGATAGCTCGTCTGAAAACAGAAAAATCAAAGAAACAGATCAACGAAAGTTTGAAAAAAAATCCGACAAATAATGAGCAGTTTATGAGCATTTGAATATTGGATAACTAATGCTATGGAGATCCTCAAATTGGCAATGCGACAAAAATGTGTGTGATGTCACTTGTGAACAACTCTCCGATTACTTTAGTATACATTTCTCTTAAATTGCCTCTTTTATCGCATCTATCAGTAGATCATGTCTTGTTTCTACAGGAGGGTATGTAATACAGATTCTTAAAGAATACATCATGGATAAAGAGTTTGCATCACCACTAGAAATAGCAGAAGGAGACAATTTGAGGGTATTTTATAGTCCATCAAAGGGAAAGTTGTTCACATGTGACATCACACATCCTTGTCGCATTGCCAATGGGAGGATCGCCATAGCATTAGTGATTGCAACTTTCTCATTATTTGTCCGATTTATCTGAAACTTTCTTTGTTCTTATTCTTTGATTTTTCTGTTTCGACACAAGCCTACTTATTCCAAAGGTTTCATTCCCCTTTAACAAGATATCCTGATTTATTTATTTTCTAGGATTTAACAAGACCTAAGGCCTCGTGGAAAGAACGGACAAATGTATCTGTAAATCCTTTTTGCCCTAATCTCTCAGCAAGGCAAAGACAAAGGTATTATACTTACGAGGACCGCATTCCAAATCAAATCACTTGGACAAGTTTGCTCAACTTGACTAATCCAAATTTCACATCATTTCACATCACCAAAACAAATCGGAACAATGCTTCTAAGTTTTTCGTCTGCGATGAACTTCGACTGATCATTCAAGCCCGGAATGGACTAAACGAGAGCAAGACTTACGGAGGAGACTATTTCCGCGCCAAAATATATACCAAAAATTCAACTTTCAAGGCGAGCTCGATGTCAGACGGCGAAGTTGTCGACCATGGGAACGGAACGTACAGCGCCCTCTTTACCTTGAAGTGGGCAGGTTTGGTTAACATTCAGGTTACATTAGTTCATACGAGTGAAGCAAATTACGTGCTAAGAAGACTTCAGAAAGAAGAAGTGACCAGAACTCACCATAAAGGGCGATTTTATTCTAAAGATCCGAAGAAAGCTGAGGAAACCTTTTGCAATATGGACCTAAAAGTGTTAAACGAAACTGTCGGAAAGGTAAGACATTTTGCACAAAAAACTTTCTCTTATAAAAGTATGATGGTAGGGAATTAATGTTGAATTCATGTAAATCATCTATCGATGGAACACGAAATCCCTCTCCTCTGTGCTTGAGCATTGACTAAAGATTATTGTCATCCAATTATCTGGACGATGTCGTTGTAAAGTTGCACTTATCTTCTCCTCCTTCCTCTCTTTCTTCCCTTGCTCCTTCTGCTTTTAACTTCTTCTCCCTCCTTCGCCTTCTTTTTTTCGAACTCGCATTCTACTTTTTTTTAATCTTACCAGATCACCATGGATATCTTAGATTTGACAATGGTATGTTTGTTATAACAATAATTTTTTATTTGATTTGATTTATTGTTTTCTTCTGCATCCATAACATTTGTATAATACATTTTTCATAACATAATAAACATACATGTAATATGTTAGCATTTTTGGCATAAAATGTAAATAAAGATTATTAAAAAGATAATTCCAGACAAAAATGAATAACTATATGATGTTCACAATTTGCAGGAGAAGGATTGTCATCATAAGCAGATTGCTTGAAAAAAATGACAATCCCAAACTTATACTAATTGAATTAATACATTTATAACATTGATAAAGCAGAATTGGCATATTCTCTCAAATAGCTGAGGGTGATGGTGATATGATGATGATGTTGATGATGATGATGATGATGATGATGATGAAGGCCATGGAGATGATGATGGTCAAGATGAAGATATTGGTAATGACTAAAACGAAGGAGGAATAAATTCACGATAAAAAGGATACGACACAGAAATTTTACTTCAAGTATTCTGATAATAACATAGATTTAACGTTTGCCTTAAATGAGTGAAGAGACGAACATTGTTTAACAGGCTCTGGTAGAGAGTTCCACAAATCTGGACCATGGTGTCTTATGGATCTCTGCGCAATAAGCAATTTGGGGTTAATTAAATGGAAATTTGAAGAGTTACGGGTAGAGTATGAATGAATAGATGTATTCAGAGTATAAAAATTGTGGAATGAAGGTGGGAGCATGTTATTTACGTACTTAAACATAAGTAGTAAGCTTTGAAGAGTATTTATGTCAAATACTGTTAGAGTCTTTAGTTTATGGAATAATGGATTTGTGTGTGATAAATATTGGGAATCAGTACAGATTCGAATTGCTTTTTTCTGTAATAAGTATATTGTATTAATTTTAGTTTTTGCACATGTTGCCCAAACTATGTTGCAATACGATATATAAGGCAATATTAATGAATTGTATAGTATGACAAGAGTTGTATGTGGAATTATATTCTTCATTTTGTAAAGTATACCAACGTTTCTAGAAATACTAGTAGTTATACAACGTACATGTTCATTCCAATTTAAATTTTCATCTATTGTGACACCTAAAAACTTTGTTTCTCTTTTCCTTTTGAGAGAAATATTGTCTATGTTTATATAATAAGGAAATTCGTTACCATGTAAGTGTGTATGCTTGAAATACATAAAGTTTGTTTTGTCTATATTGAGTGAAAGCTTATTACACTTAAACCACAAAGATAGTTTTGGTAACTCACGGTTAATTATATCTACTAAAGTTTCTAAGCTATTATGTGAACAAAAAATGTTGGTGTCATCTGCAAATAATGTATATGATAATAGAGGTGTTACAGAAGTCAAATCATTAATATATATTAAAAAGAGCAAGGGGCCTAGGATTGATCCTTGTGGAACTCCGCATTGTATTAACTGAAAATCAGAAGAAATATTATTGTGAATTACATATTGTTTTCTATTGGACAAATAACTCTTAAACCAAGATAGTGTAATTCCGCGAATTCCATAATTTTCTAGTTTTTAAAGTAATATCTGGTGGTCAAGAGTGTCAAAGGCTTTGCTAAAGTCCATGAATACGCCTATTATATGTTCTTTATTTGCCATTGCATTTGTAATTTTATCATATATTTGAATTAACGCCAGATCAGTCGAATGTCCTTTCCTGAATCCATATTGGTTAGAATTTAGAAAATAAAAAGTATCTAGAAACTTATAAAGTCTTTTGTAAATAATCTGCTCTAATATTTTGGAAATGCTGGGAAGAATAGAAATAGGCCTGTAATTTGTTATTTCATGCGGGTTGTCTTTTTTAAAAACAGGATTTACCTTTGCAATTTTTTAGGGAATCAGGACATATTCCAGTGCTAATTGAGAGATTGAAAATATGACACAAAGGAGAGGCAATATAGTGCATGATCTGCTTAAGAAGGGCAGTACTAATTCTATCAATTCCCTGTGATTTGCTTGATTTTAGATTTTTTGTTATTTCAATCAATTCCTGAACATTTGTTGGGTTAAAGAATAAAGAAGAGTTAATGGGTGTGGGAAGAAATTTTCCAAAATTTTCATCAGTTCTGTCAAGTTTGTTTGCCAAGGAGGGTCCTAAGTTAACAAAAAAAAGAATTAAAGGTATCAGCTACATCTTCTGAATTTATTGCAAGATTATGAGCTGTGAAATTATCTTTGGGTAATGTTTTGGGTTTCTTGCCAATCAAATCATTTATAATCTCCCATGTTGCTTTCATGTTTGATTTGACTTTGTAAAGCTTTTAACTATACATTGCGAATATTGTCTTGGCTCAGGACTAATTGTAATTCATGTGTACATTATAATTAAGATAACCAAACAAACGGGTTGGGAATGGATAAGGCTGCAAAAAGCGGAACGAATGGGGTGAAGCTTCCTAGTACAATATTCGTATAAATAGTGTAAAACAAAATCCATTGGCCAAAGAGCCTCTCTGAGTTGGGTACAGAGACCAAACATTGTGACCCTAGCTTTACCAAGAAAGTTATACATACTAAATATCAAATCAGTTGCAGACTGGTGTGCACAATGTTAATTAAAATTCCAAAGAGATTTCTAACTAATGGTCGCCCTGGAAAAAAGAAATGCATGTGAAGACCATTATGATCGGAAATGATAATCCTTCAAGTTTTTGTCAGTTTGGAGTACCATATCTCGCCATTTAGGCCAGGCATTTTGCCTGAAGTAAAACGAACATGCCTGTAAATCACTATTGAGTAGGATCAGGTGGGGAAAATGTGAGGCGGTTAAGCTTGGCCCGAAAACATGGGTCCTTGACTGTACAAGAAAAGGAACATAGCTTTATTCTTTATGATGAAACAAATCAATGGGTAGGACTTTTGGCCTCGCAAATCTTTTATCCGGAGAAGCAGTCGTAGCGGTAGGGAATTCGATCATCAGTACAGAGTTGCTACCTTTTTTTTACACACCCAAGCCAGATTGTATTTGGTGCCATATCCCATGCTCGAACATCAGGTTCCCGTCTTACAATATTTTCGATTGATCCGATCAATCAGAACCATGGACCTATTACAAATAGGTCCATGATCAGAACTGTGGAAGGCTTGTCTACAGCTTTGGTCCAGAGACGTAAAAGGCTCTGTCACCCCAGGTTGTTTGGCTGAGGGCCTCTGCCAGCAATGCTTGGTCTGCAGATCTGAGACTGCGTGTTAGCCTGTGCTGCTCCGATGTAGGGTGGAGATTTATCGTTAGTGCTTTAAATACAAAAACTCGAAGTTAATAGGCGATTCTCTGATTGATAGGTAGCCCATATAAGTCACGCAGAACTAGACGCAGAATACTGATCCAAGATGGCATGCATGCATCATTTGTATAATACATCCTTATCGCATTCATTTTCCATTAAAAAAATGATTATTGATGTATCTGTATGTTCATGTAAGTACAAAAAAATTTGTTTGTTTATATAACCTGTCTTTCTTGATTCTATTTGGCATTAATATCATTCACTTTCTTTGTTTGTTTTATTCATTTTTTAACCAAACGAGAACAGACCGAAAGCTGTAACTTTACCGACACAAGTACCGGTTCCCCTTGGTTTTGCGTGAAACCAAAGAATTTCACCTGCAGCGATTGGGTTCTGCATCACAATGTACAGTATAAACCAGTCATATCGGACAACGAAAAACTTCCTTTTACCTGGTAATTGTCCTTTGATATATGGAATTTAGGTTAAAAATTTTGCAGCGTGGAAGTTAAGAAGGAATATATGTTTCATAGTAGGAACCTTTTTCAAAGTTGTAGGGAGAACAATGACTAGATAAGGCAATGGCTACAGTGACTTACTGTCACCTTCTAAAAATAGGCGTGCGAGGTTTTCCTCAATCAATTTTGACCTTCGGCAGGTAAATTGACGCGCCTGTCTTTACGTGCCGTGCTGCACACATAATTTTATGTCGAATAATCATTTGGCCTCATAAGAAAATTGAAAGCGTAACGAGATACAAAATGAATTATCATAATGATGATGAAGATGGTGCACAGCATTTGTATATCGCCATTTATCTGTCAAAAACATTCAAAGGCGCATTGGAGGAGCCAGCCAATGTGGGTCGCCTTGAAGGGCGCGCACACAGAACTGTGACCTGCAGGTCACTCCTCCCGATATAATTTTGTCTTCACAGTAACTTTTGCTTTGAGTAAACTCGTTTGAACTAGTTTTAAAATTGTTCATTCGTCCAATCGCAGGAACAACCGAAATATATCTGGATCTGAAAACAGGATAGTCGTCCATCGTACAGTAGGTGAGTCTCAATGATTTAAATAATAACAACAGCAACAACCTCAGCAATAATAATAATACTTATTTGTATAATTACAAGATAATAATTATTTACCATTAAAGACGAATATTTCCAGCTGTTTGGCATTTATTATGTTATAACATGTTGCATTTGAAAATGCTATATAAAATCGCATCCAAAATATTTCATTAGTTCACGCAACAATGAACAAATCTAGATGTAAATGTTAATTAATGGAACAAATTTGAAAGATAAGAAAGTGGTCCTACGCTATTTTGTTAGCCCCAATGAACATGATTGAAAGAAAATTATAGCATGTATTCAATAATTATACCATTCTCGTCGAAAAAAGAACTGGATAAAATCTTTCACGTGATACCAAGTTGTCACGGTAATTTAATTCCCGGAGATTTTTTTTATATATTAATTTCATCAAATTGAGTTTTTGTGCATAATCTCCAGGTGCATCTACCATGAACTAAAAAGTATGGCCACTTAAATAAAGCCATCATGTGGAATGCTGTCTGACGCTGATTTTTCCTCAAATAGCATATTTTTTTTCAATTGTTACATATCTAAGTTCACAGCATAAAAGAGCAGGTCACGAATAATGAATGCTTCAAACTCTGAAACATTCAGTTTGATAGCAAATTCATCATGGTATCAATTATAATCTTATGGAATGCTTTTATTCATGTTCGTTGGTCCAGCATGTTCAAACTATGTTTATTTTGCGATGGCTGCTACGCGGAATATATGAATTCGATAATTGGATAAACGTTTACTAGAGATATGGTAAGCCTATACCCTACAAACTAAATACATGAACCAAACAAATTTTCATATTCAAGATCTCAGATTGACGGATTATCAAATTCACCAAAAATTGCAATACTGGAATATCGATCGAGATATATTTTGGAGAAGATGCATTTTTTTTTGTAACTTGAATTTATATATTTCTAATCAATACTCATTGCCTCCTAGGTAACGAATCCATTGTACACAGTGGGGCTTTGGATCATCTTCCAGCTTGCGTACCACAGATTCAATTTGAAGCACCAGAAGTTGCTGGCTTTTACTGGGGAAAGAATTGGCTCTCAGCAGATTGTGGAATACAAATATTCCGCCAATCGCAAGCAACCTCGCTCTTGAAAAATAAAACAATTTATTTTTTAGGGGATTCTACCATCCGACAGCTATTCGAATTTTACGTAAAGCTCTTCAAATTGAAAACGGTTCCAAACTCCAAGGACCCGTCGTGGTTCGTTGGACCGACAATCGCCAAAGACAGGAAAAACAACATTAATTTTCACTTTCAATTTCACGGGCATCCCATCGGGAGAGCAAAGTGGGCGTATGTTTCAACCACAGAGTATATAGCAAATTTTATTGATCGTGTCAAGGGAGGGGAGAACACTATTTTTGTTTTGACGTTGTGGGCGCACTTCGCCGCATTCCCTCCTTGGTTCTACGAAACTCGTGTGGACGATGTGTTGATGTCTCTAAGACGCCTTCAGGAGCGCAGTCCAAGAACGTTGATCATCTGGAAAAGCGCAAACACAAGAGAACATGGCGGATTGGATCATTTTCTTAAAAACAGTGACTGGATTGCAAGGGATCTCGATAGAAGGATGAGAAACAAAGTTTTTGCTCATGAAAATCTCGGGTTTATGGATGCCTGGGACATGACAAATGCACAGTTTGAAAAAGATTCCGTACATCCTTCAGGTTCGCACGTTGAAAATCTCAGCAATAAACTATTAACGTACGTCTTAAATCATGATATATATGATAAAGAGGAATGATATTTTGCATATCTACCTGGCCATTTATCAAGTAACCAAAACGATATTCTCAGGATTCAAAAAGATGAGCTCGGTTGAAATATCATTTCTGTCAATTTATTTTAAACAGTGGATGTTTGCGTACTAATTATTCACCTTGCCATTACATTAATTTAGTTTAATTACATTGGGAAATTATACGAGGATTTCTTTAAAGGTAATCACGGTTGTTAGAGAGGTGTCGAAAAATATCCTTTTCTAAGTGAAAAGGATTTTCACCAAATCATACTGATTGAGATGGCTACCGGAAAAAAGAGAGATAAATGGAGGGAGGTAGAGAGGAAAGTGAGAAAAATAGGAGAAATTGTGCAGTCAGACCAAGCAGGTACTAGTGTTACCACAACGCAGGCCTATGCTTGAGGGGCTCGGTGTAAAAATGGCAGAGGTAAAAATGGCAAAGGTAAAAATGGCAGAGGTAAAAATGGCAAAGGTGAAAATGTCAGAGGTAAAAATGGCAGAGGTGAAAATGGCAAAGGCAAAAATGACAAAGGTAATAATGGCAGAGGTAAAAATTAGAGAGGTATAAAAGGCCATTCTTAAAACCCACAGGCCAAAAAATCCAAAAGCCCCTCCATGTACAGTAGATTAAATAAGAACGGTTCTGAGAAGAATTTATTCGAATCATGTTTGGCTAATGGACATTTTAAAATCATACTGTAGATTTTCTTCACCAAATTGATAACACCCGAGTTTTTTTTTTAATTACTCGTAGACTTACATGCACAGCCAAGCATGTCATGTCAAATCACTCTTCTAATATTCAAATTTGAAGCACACTTTGGATCCCAAATATTTTACTAAGTTCATTAAAGAGAGATTCACCCTGACATCAAGTTTATTGTAAAAATATCAAAACATAAAAATGATATTGGTTAGGGCTTAAGGGAATCCATGAAAGATTTAAAAAGCTATTAGAATTTTGTATTTCAAAGGTGACGTCATTTCCAAAGCAGTTTTTTTTTAATCTGGTGTAATAAAAAATATCAATGAAAGGTCATATAAAAAATATGAAAATGTTTTTATTGTTTTTCATTTTTTTTTTCAATTTCAATTTATTTCATTTTCAAAATATCGAGTAAAATGGTCGAAATAATAACAATGGACTTATACAGACAATGTAAATTGAGGTATGTGCAATGTATGATATTTTCCATAAGTAAAACGAAGCAAAGTATTATATATTAGCAAAATATCATTATGAAATAAAATTCTGAGAAGATGGAGGGATCCACTAAAAGGCAGTGCCTGTATTTTGTGGATTCCTCTAAATAATCATTGTAGTATGTCAACATACAAATCATTTCACTTCCGCTCCTGAAAGACTTTTTAGCACTCATGAACCACTGATTAAAAATTGATAAGTAATAGAGGCAGCTGCTCGTCTATAACGTCTCAGATCAAAACTCAAACTTCTTACAACTTACTTAATCTTTGGTGGGTTTTCCGTAAACCTTCACCAATAAATCTTTCTATTTTTACAGTAAATCATTTGTCAGGGTGAACTTCCTCTTCAAAACAGGTTTATAGAATGGTACCTAAGAAAAGCCTTCAAATTTGAAATAAAATCCTTGATTCGCTACACATTTACAAATTCATGCGGTAACTATTACCATAGAAACTAGTTTAAGAACCTGCCATCCTACGGACTAGCTGCAATGAGGTATTACTCTGAAAAATTAAACACTAATTGCTATAATGATATCATTACATTAGACTATATACGTATCATATCAATATGTATTCGGATCCATTTTGATATTGAAATATGAAAAATTACTTTTATTACAGAACGTTTTGTTGATTTTCTGTTATCCATGTAATGCAAGTGGTTCGAAGAAATCCCGAACTTGTCTATTTCAGTGTATAAATGGTAGTGCACATTTTGGTGTTTTTAAAATTCGCCAGATATGTATGTGATGAAGTGCTGTTCTACTCTACGAATGGCCAAGATAAATTCTTTCATCACTCACGAATTGAAATCATTTTGGCATGAAAATGTTTGAGTTTAATCATAATCACCAACGATAAAGTATAAAGCTGACCTAAAATGATTAAAAAAATCTAAATAATAGTTAATACCTTTTCAGTTCATAGTGGTTATTCCGTCGATAGGATTCCATTCAAGGCCAATAATTATAACTGATGTTAACTGGAAAAGCTCTGTCTTTCCCTTGTTGATGTAGCATGTCATGATCTTTACCTCAGTCATTTTTAACTCTGTCATTTTTACCACTGCCATTAATTCCTCTGCCATTTTTACCGCTTCAATTTTTACCTCTGCCATTATTACCTTTGCCATTTTTACCTCTGCCATCTTTACCTCTGCCGTTATTACCTCTGCCATTTTCACCTCTGCCAAGTTTACCCTCCCAATTTTACTTCTGCCATTATCACCTCTGCCATTTTTACCTCTGCCATTATTACCTCTGCCATGTTTACCTGGCACCTGCTTGTAGAGCCACACCCACTGCTCCCACTCAAAGTTTGAATCTATAAAGCGATGGACATTCATCGATTTAGTTAATGAATTCATTAATTACTCGGTAACAAATACCATTTAGAACTGCTATGAACGATTTAAAGACCATTTCGTAAGATCTTCTCAAGAAGGCCATACGAAACCAGCGTTCGCAGACAGCATATAAACTGTAAGTTTGCAACTTGGCAGATTTTGTTAACGTCGTATGAAACCCTTTCTTCGTAAGCCGACCGTACGAACGTCATTAAAACTGAGAATTTAAACAATAAATGTTTAAGAATCGGACACAGAAACGTATATCAATTTCTTTTGTACGAAAAATAAAAAATAAAATTATTTGAAAATGGACAAAATTTATATTTAAATGTACATGATATCTAAGAAATGGATTTTTTTTATTATTTTGTTCGCATCTTGAATGAAACGAAATAAAAGTCTTTGTTGTTTTATCCTTAAAATATAAAAGAATAATGCAAGATTTGCGTGATAGAAGAAGAGTAAAATTATGTCTCTTTGTATGAATTCATTTTTTATCTGTCTGAATAAATTCATGAAGAATGATAAAAGAAAAGAAGATCGAGAATAAAAAAAAATGTATTTTTTGCATTCAACTTTTTTTCATATCTGCCTACGAATATGTTTTGCTTATTTTTTCCATTACAAGATGCTTAAAATTGAAGAAAGATGATGTTTTGAAAATGTGTTGGATTAGGAAAAAAAAGGAATAGTTTAAAAGGTTTATCCTTTAGCATATTTTATTTATCTATCTGTATTGCGAGTTTTGTGACCTTTTTTTGTACACCTTATTTAAAAGATAAAAAAGCTTAGACCTTTTATATCGAATCATTTTAATGGTGGCATGAAGAACACAATATATGGCAATGGTACTGGCAAATAGTGATTTTTATTCGTCAGCTCTTTACTGTGTCTTTCAGCGACATTGCTTTACATGTTTGTATTTTACTTTTTGGTGGTAAATATTGCCTTCAACTCTTACTTGTCATTGTATACAGGAGCATATCAATTCAGGATGCTTTAAACATTGGTACAGTATGCAGGAGCCGTGTAGACATTCCGTAACATTATGTAATATGCCTAAATTTTCTAGATGTTAAGGCTTTTGTTACAAAGGATTCATATATCGCATACGTCTATTATTTTGATCAATTGCAATGTTCTACGAAAGATAACATTTATAGTCTCGGCTATGTATGCATTTACATTTGCATCTTTGTGCTATGCCGATGAGTATGGATGTTTTCCCAATGCATTCTTTAGATGAGAATGGATTTACTACTTTGTTTAACAATTCACAACCCCAGTTTCTTCCTAGTCACGGAGATGGTGCAAATAACTTTTAAGAAAGTATTTCTGAACAGCTAAATCGAGAAATGCAATCTCTTTCCGTAACAATCGATCCTAACGACTTTTCATCTCCAATATCTGAATCTAAATACCTAACTGAAAATGAATTTGTTAAAGAATCTTCCGCCTTTAAAAATTATACGTCTTTCTTCCAGTTTAATATTAGAAGCCTCTCAAAAAATATGGACAATTTCAAATCATTTCTTGACAAATTATCTTTTGATTTCTCTGTTATTGGGTTATGCGAAACCTGGCTGACCGTTGGAAATTATCCATTACATCTTTTAGATAGGAATAATAGAAAAAACAAAACCGGTGGAGGAGTAGGATTGTACGTCTTAAACCAGTTACAAACGAAGTCTTTAGAGAAATTAAATCAAATGTCAAACCTTGCTGAAACTGTTTTCGTTTGAATTATTATTATACAATTTGAAGAAAACAAATATGATTTCTCAAGTACGTGGAAGGTGATAAACAATGTTCTAAATAAAAAAACACCATCTATTTCTACAAATATGATTAATATAGCTCCAAAAATAGAAATCCAATGTTGATTGCTGAAACATTTAATGGTTATTTCATTAAAATTGGCCCAAATCTTGCCTGCGACATTCCAATTCCGATGTTGATTTTCGCTCGTTTTTAAAAGAAACGAACGGTCAATCTATATGTTTTTACTCCTATTCTCGTGAAATTATGATCATTGTTAAAGATGTGAAACCGAAAAAAAGCTCTGGGTATGAAAATATTACGAATTTTCTATTGAAGAAGACTATAAACGAAATAGTACAACCGCTAACTTATTTATTCAACTTATATTTAATAACTGGGGTAGTACCAGAAAAAATGAAAATATCAGAGGTCATACCGATACATAAGAAAGGTAATAAACATGATATTGGAAATTATCGTCCCATTTCGCTCTTAAGCTCTTTTTCCAAAATTCTCGAAAAATTAATATACTCCCGCACTGTTAATTTTTCAAATAAATATAATATTTTATCGAAGTTTCAATTTGGTTTTACAAAGAAACATTCAACTACCCATGCACTATTAATGTTTATAGATAAAATAGCTACATCAATAGACGCTTTTTGGCATACTGGATAAATTCCAATAAATTGTCACTAAATATCAATAAATCAAATTATATCTTATTCAGTAATACGATTGCTAATTTCCCCGGACCTGTATTTTTAAACAGCACACCTCTTGTAAAGATTGACACGACAAATTTCTTGGCGTATATATCGACAATAAATTAACTTGGAAATCCCACATTAATCACATTAGTAAAATTATATCCAGAAATACTGGTGTCATCTGCAAACTTAAGTCATCTTTTCCAACCCGTGTCTTGTTATGTTTATACTCCGCTCTAATTTTGCCGTATTTAAATTACGGTATCCTTTCTTGGGGAAACGGCTCAAAACTTTATATCAATAAAATTTTACTAATCCAAAAAAGACTGATAAGAATTATTAATAATACAAATTGCCGGGCTCATTCTATGCCACTCTTTTATTCATGTAATGTTCTACAAAGCCATGATCTTTATGTATTCAACCTTGGAATATTTATGTTTCAACTCTCAAAAAAGAATTACCTATTAGCGTATCTTCTCTATTTAGATGGAATGACGAGATTCACAGTTATCCTACTCGTCAAAGTCATTATTATCATCTTCCACGTTCTCGTACAGCATTTTCACATAAAACAATTATTGTCACAGGTCCGTTATTTTGGAATGATTTACTAACAGACTTCAAAGATTGCAATTCTATATCTACTTTTAAACGTAAATTGAAAACGTATAATAAACAAATATCTAAAGGACAATTCATCGGCTCCCTAGACAAGTGTTCCTCTTTACTTTGTCAGTCAACCTCCCTTTGTTTTTTTTCCCCTTCTTTTTGTTCTCTTCTTTTTCTCGTTTTTTTAAAGGAAATATTATATATTTTTTCTCTTTCTTTCTCTTTCTTTTCTTGTAACATATTGATATTAAACAAGTTGACAATTAGTTTTAATTTCATCAATAGGGAAACTATAAATTACAAGCTCTGCTTTTTAAATAGTTTGCCCTTCATATTCTCATCTTATTGATATATCTGTCTCCAATCCAAACGCTCATTTGTATAACATTTGTCTGATTTATCATGAATTATGGTGATATATTGTATTATTTATTATTAATGATTTACTGTCTTTCGATGGACATTACATTGTACATTGTATTTGATATGTTATGAGAGATGAAAATAAACCAAACTGGAAACTTGAAAAAAAAAAAAAATCTCAATATTGTACATCAAATTCAGTACTAATTCTAGATATTACTGTTGCATAAAATTTCGATCATTTTTTGTGAACATATTTACACTATTTACACGTAAAAAAATATCTAAATTATTCACAAAATCTTTATATAGACTTATTTGTTTTCAGGCATTATTTTACCATACCAAATTAATTATAATATTCCAGTAGCATTAATTTTAACGATTTGCTATATATCTTACGACTGGGGGATGTTCTAATATTACTTGGCAGATGATTCCATAAAGTAGGACCAGAAAATGAAATTGTTTTCCCAATTTAGTATTATTTTTGTCAAGATTAACACTTCGCTTTTCTCTATTTCTTGTATTGTAAGGATGGTCTATAAATGAAAAATAATCAATAAAACTATGCGGCAACCGATTATTAATTAAATCGTATACAAATACTCCTATCAAATATTGGTATTGTTTGAAAACATCGAAGATATTTAGATCATAAAAATAAAGGAGCAGAGTGATAAGTATGATGGTTGAACGTCATTATTCTAGCTAATCGTTTCTGAAGTAATAATATAGGCATGATAGGGTTCGGGGTTGTTCTGCACGTCCCACCCCAAACTTCCAGACCGTACTTTATATGTGGTAAAATGAATAAGTTGTATAACATAACTAAGATTCTCTTTGTTACATAATTCCTCAATCAATAAAGTATTCCAATTCTTTGCATAGCACATTGCAGACGATGTCAACCTGTTTCTTTCATGTAAGGTTTTTGTCGATAGATATACCAAGAAATAATGTTGATTCAACACACTCTAATAAAGATCCTTTCAGTGACAATTGTCCTGATATCAAAATATTTTTTCGTCTATTTTTAAACAACATGTATTTAGTTTTCGTAACATTGATTGTAAATTTGTTGGCATTGCACCATGCTATTATATTGTTTAAATTGAGACTAATTTCTGATAAATCAATATGGTGTTCATCACAATTAAAAGTATGATATAAATTTGAGTCATCCGCAAAAAGATAGAAATTGAAATAATTTGATGAGTTTGCCAGATCGGTTATATACAACAACAAATAAGTTGGACCCAAGACTGATCCCTTTGGAATACCGCATGAAATCGACCTGTATTTGGAATTTACACCATCATAATTAACAAATTGCTTGAAAAGCTTTAGCAAAATCGATGAATAGTCCTACTGTCACCTTTCCTTCATCAGTGTATCTTGTAATTTGATTAATCAGATTTATCGGTGAAAGTTTCGAACTGTATACATTTCTAAAACCATATTGGTGTTTATACAATATTTCATTCTTTTTTATGATTTTCATCGATCGTGCATTCACTAGTTTGTCAAATATTTTGCTAATCGCGGGTAAAATTGATATTGGTCTATAATTTCCAGGTAATTCTTTTTCTCCCTTTTTGAAAACTGGTATAACTCTTGCAACTTTTAATTTATCCGGAAAATGCATGTGGTAAATGATATAGTACATAAATTATATTATCATGGATAATATTAAATGAATTACATTAGCATAGAAATCATATATTGTAATCATGGTATTAAAAAAACAATATATAAAGCATATGATAAATAATTACACAAATAATGGCATTATATAATATAAAATATAAAATACAAAATTACACAGTGGCAATGCATAACAATTCCAACACAAAAGAACTTAAAGTACGCTGCAAGAGCAACTGTACCGAACTTAACCTGACGCCATGTGGGAACGCTCCAATCAGATAGGCATTGGTTTAGTCGCTATTGTAAAAAAGTAATTTCTCATTAGATGTACATAATCAGGTGAAATGATTATTATTGCACTAAAATACAGGCTCGCGTCACTATTCCATGTATATAAAGATTCATTCGCAAAGGGTACGAGAGATGTCAGTTTACATCAGGTAATGGGACACGCCGAAAGTTAAAAATAAGTAACATGACAACCGTTGAAATTACCGCCCTTTCACACGGTAAAAATATCGTAATTTGAATGATGGTTCCAGTGGAAAATACGGCTAATAACGAATGTTTAGCGCGTGCAAAAAAAAATAGAACATGATTAGAATCATGAACGCTAATCACAGTCACGATAACAATAGCAATCATCATTACAATGATGATTCAAGATTCACGTGTGAAAAGGCCCGTACTTTGCCCTGGCCAAAGTGAAAGACCACCATCGCCTAACTGGATTGAGAATTAAGGAAAGAGGTTTGTAGATGATCTACATAGAAATTAAAGAACGAGGCAAGGATTGCTCTTATCAGCAGTGAAATTCTACTTGTGAAAGGATCAAAAATGTGTGTTTATGACAGAAACCATTCATACGAATCTGAAAATTCTCTGAGGCTAACTATATAAAAAAGTTCCATTATCTGTCTCTGATGATCTCATTGTAGCTGAATTAAAACAGGGAAAGTTGTTAGACATCCCTTGAGAGTAGGGGGCCAACTCACTACCTATATCAATGGAGACAGTGTTGTTTTCATCGACAGTCGCAACTGAAGGCATCGGGGCGACGTTTTTCAGGATAAGATATAATATGAATGCACGAAGAATAATTGACGATCTGAGTGAGTGTGGGTGATGTGCATGAGATGCATCGTTTCCACTCCTGAAGGAAAGCAACATGACCTGCACACGACAACATAGGGTTCTATGGACATGATGGACAGAGTGAGCACAGGACGTCAGGACGAAAGAAAAGAACAGAACCATTATGATAACATTTTTTTCAAGCAATGTGCTTATGATGACAATCCTTCTCCTGCAAATCGTGAACATCATATAGTTAATAATTTTTGTCTGGAATTATCTTTTTAGTACTCTTTATTTATAATTTATGCCAAAAATGCTAACATATTATGTTTATTATGTTATGAAAAATGTATTATACGAATGTTATGGATGCAGAAGAAAACAATAAATCAAATCAAACATATCGATATATATATATATATACTGTATATTACCAACAAACAAACTCTGAATAGATCTTGTTGCATGCAGCCTCATACACGAATCTACGGGAAAAGTAAACACAAATAACAGTATAATGAGGCCCTACCAACAGGTCAGAAACACCACGCACACCCACGCACAAGAGTGTTTAACTTTGTGCGCACCTGACCTTTGGAGTGCTATTTCCGATGGCCTCAACGGAGCGCGATGTTGCTCTATCCATTTTTTTGTTTATATATGTATGTATATATATATATATATATATATATCGATGAGTCATAGAAAAACAGCGGAGTATACTTTGTAGAGTACCGAAGCGATGACGTCAGTTGCCATGGTGTCATGGCGGCCTGGTTCTAAACAAATGGACCCGCCGAATGGTAGCGTGTGTTTCTCATGGGAGAAAATGGCTTCTATTGGAATTTGATCGCCTGCAACCTATTTTTCAGACGAGTCAAAGTCATCTGCAAGTACAAATGTGTACAGACGATCATCAGCTGCGACTCTTTTAGAACCAGCCCGCCATGACACCATGGCAACAGACGTCACACTTCGGTACTCTATATGTGGACACGAAAAGGGAAGTCGTCAAATCCATTTGAATATTCAAACAATGACAACGAGTCTTTTGAATCAGAATCAGATTAATCACGTGATTCGCAAGGTAATCGGAGAGAGAAAATTGAAAGAAAAACCTGGAAAAAGCTTAGAAAGGCTGATAATGTATTGTAAAGGTCCTTAAAATAATGTGAGGGTGAGAAATAAATGAAAGAGAATGTTACTTTTTAGTTTCTTTTTACAAGAAACAAGCAGATGTAATGTTCTTAGAGGACACCTTTTCCGCGGAAGATCTACAGCACATTGTTACAAGAGACTGGAAAGGTACAAATTTCCATTCATTTGGAAGTAATTTTTTGCATAGGTGTTCGATTTTGAATGATAAAACCACTAAAAAAATTAATACAAATCTTTCAGAGATTTTAATTTGGTGCATGCACCTAATTTTCCACACTTGGACCTTTACTGTAAATCTGTTCGTGCCGCAATGTCTGTTCAGCGAGGTATATGTTCTATCCCGAAATTGATGGAAACAAACAGCATGCTCTTTTTATTCTTTTTTTTTACTCGTTTAGTAAAAATTATGTAAAAATAGATTAATAGATTTTTTTATTTCTAATCAAACCAAGTATGATCAAACCGTTCCGTATATGCCGAAGACTATTTATTAAAGAGACAAATATTGCATTTTTGCGAGGAAATGCAGTCAGTACCAACAGAAAGTTTATTTCCAAGTATTTTCCAAATTTTCGACGCAAACCTCAATAGCGTCTTGGTCAGGGATACGAAATTCACAGTGAGATTCGTATCCCTGACGAAACTTTCATAAAGGTCAAGCTCACCCCAGAAAAAAAATGTTTATTTGAATAAGTAGAGAAAACTCAAACGAGCAAATTACTGAAAATAACATCAAAATCGGATGTAAAATTTAAAAAAAGTTATGACATTTTAAAGTTATACACCAGCTCATATAGCGTAAGATCATCACACCAGCAACTTCTTAAGACTCCCAGCATACGTATAACATATTATGATGCGCGAGCTTTCTCTGCCTCAGTACTGTTACTTCTCTCTGGAATAATTTGCCGTTAAATTTAAGAATTATACCATCACTGGAGACCTTCAAATCTAAACTGAAGTGTTATCTTTTTCTAAGATAATTAGTTATTGGCACTTTGACACTCATCCAAACTTTCTCATTCTTTCTTTTCTTGTGCGCCTCGGAATAGCATATTTCTAGATAGATGGCGCTATATAAATGCCTATTATCATCATTAAAGTTTTGCTTTTTTTCACAAAACAATTTTGCACAACTCAGTGATATGCAAATGGGAGAGTTGATTATTCCGTCCATTAACTATTTTGTTTATTGTTTCAATTATGCAACATTTGTATTTGTATTTATTTATTTACCGAAATCCACAATAAAAACATAAGTGTACAAAGGAACATATAAAAGCAAGATATATATATAAAAAAGATAGCAAGTAAGAACAGATATATATACAAACAAACAACAGCATCAAATAGACATGTGAAATCGGAAGGACACCCGGTTTAGCTCTGCCCATAGACAGTACTGTTCTTTCATGTTTACAGATTTAGCAATAATGACCTTCTCAATGGAAATCCACACGTTCAGGGAGGAATAAATATTTTCTTAACATGACAACGAGGAAGATATTGAAGTACTTCATAATTGTAATGAAATACGAAAGAAATAGTGAGTGGGTGACATCATCAGTAATTTCATTATTTTGCATAGTAAAGAGGATGTGCATGTTTTGTGAAAAAAGCGAATCTTTAAAATGTCATAACTTTTTTTATTTTGAATCCTATTTTGATGAAATTTCAGTGTATAACTTATTTTAATAATTTGTTTTCCTTTACCAATATGTAAGTCAATTTTTCATTGGGATGGACTTGACCTTAACTTTCGAAACTTTCGTATCTGTGAATTTCGTATCCCTGACCAAGACGCGAGGTTTGCGTCGAAAATTTGGATAATACTTGGAAATAAACTTTCTGTTCGTACTGGATGTTAATTTGTCCCCTTTGTCTTTTCATCTGTATCCAACTTTTTTTTATTTGTTTGTCTTGTGGTGCAGCGCAGACAAGTAAATGAACAAGAGTAGCGCCGTGCCAAAGTTGGATCCCAGCTAATATACAAGCCTGATTGCATGCGTTCATCAGAAATGGAAAAATACATTAAAAGAAATAGAATGAATTATGTAGACAAATAGCTCAGAGCAAGAAACACGGGTTCCATTTCCGGCGGAGTCATTTTTCCAACCTTTGATTCAGAATGGATGACAGCTCTGAGACACCTTGGCCCGTATTCTGAAGTCGGGTTTAACTTAAATTCAGGTTTAAAGTTGTGGTTTAAGTATGGACAGCCAATTGTTACTTAATCGCTAACAGTAGAGATATCATACTTTCAGCTCATTCGGCTCTCAAATCATTCATAATTGTGTAGGAAATACAGATAGATGATTGTCTTCACCATCTATGAATCAGGAAAGAGCACAGTAAACATAAGAAACATACAACTCTTACAACAAAATCTTAATACTTTTGGCTTCCCATACTTAAGCCACAACTTCAAACCTGAGTTTAAGTTAAACCCGACCGTCAGAATACGGGCCCTTGAACGAAGCTACGCATCTCTTTATTATCTAATTTTCATCTCTTTTACTGTTTAATATTTACAAGAGAGTTGCCACAAGTTGTTTGCAGTTACATGTATGTAATTTCAGGGGGTTTCTTATCCCTGACGAAGACGTCGAAAATTTGGCCAATACTTTGAAATAAACTTTTTGTTTTAACTATGATGATGGTGATAATAATAATGATAATAACTCTTATTCACCCAAAAAGCCACTCTCAGCTTTAAACCGTCCTTCCAGCGGGCCTTGCATAACATGAATATTATGTTATTTTTACCTTTCTCAATTCTCATACGTCGAGCGCCTGACAAAAAGGCAGGAGGTCCCATTTTTAAAGTCTGGTATGACTCGGTCGGGGATCGAACTCACGACCTCTCGTTCATGAGGCGGGCGCTCTACCAACACTTAAGAAACAAACAAAATAGGTCATGTAGAGTTGCAAATGTAATTAGACCATTTGGCTATTAGACGAACTGGTCATTACTGAGAATTGGACGAATTGCAAATTAGACCAATATATTAGTAGACCAAATGGGTTAAGCTCATGTGTTATTTGGTCCAATTGTTGTAAGACCAAGTGGATCAAAACTGAATTTCCAACGGGCTCGGCTACTGTTCTCTATATTAACCTCCCCTAAAGGTGAATTGCCAGTTGGTCTAAACCCGATTTGACTAATAACCGTTTAGTCTCATCCTATACATGGTCTTTATTCCATTCCGTCTACAACCAGTTTAACTGTTGGTCTAATTACAGTTTTTTTCTATTAACCATTCCGTCTACCACCACTTGGTCAATTGCTGTAACAGACTGGAAATATTTGTTTGGGATTTAGACGAAAACGCGATTAGGCCATTTGGCTATTCGACAATAAAGCATTCATACCGACCAACTATATTCGTCCAAGTCCTATACATTAGACCTAGAAAAAAAGTTAGACCAAACTGTTGCTAGAGCAAATGGGTTTAGCTCGTATGGTATTATACGATCATAGAGTTTGACCAACTGCTACGGCTATACCAAGTGGATATAACCCCCCCTCCAAAAACAATAAAATAAAAATAGTAATAGAAATAATAATGATAAATGATAATGACAGTATACACACAGGCACACACACTTATACCAACACAACACCCACCTCTAACACAATGCACACAACGTAACCACAAACAAAGACACACCAGAACGCACATACACTACACACTAAGAAATAAAGGTTCAAAATTGAACCCCGAAAGGTTGATGCAAAATCAGCACACTATGTGTTCAAAAATTGAACCCCTGATTTGGGGTTCAAAATTTGAACCCTGCGGTTTGGGTTCATTTTTGCACCCTGCGGGTTCAAATCAGCACCCCTAAATTTTAAATTGAACCCCTAGGGGTGCAGTTTTGAATCAGCAGGGTGCAAAAATGAACTCCAATCGTGGGGTTCAGTTTTTGAATCCCAAATCAGGGGTTCAATTTTTGAACCCATAGGATGCTGATTTTGCATCAACCTTTATTTCTCAGTGTGTACACACCAGAACGCAATTTCACTACACACCAGAACGCACATACACTACACACCAGAACGCACATACACTACATACCAGGACGCACATACACTACATCAAACAGGTGGTTGAAGACAATTTGTGGTTCTAGGTTTCTTTTTGCTGACACAAATTGGCACAATATGCTTTAAACTGAGACCGGCATGTGCAGCGAAAATTGTCGAGAGGCGACAGTTTGTGCAATTCTCCACGGGGGGTGACAATTTGTGCAGAGTCGACATTTTGTGGCGCAACAGACAGTTATCACAAAATAAGATTGTAACGTGGGTAAGATCTAAAATCGATGAGAAATAAGATATAAATTCGATAATAATTAAGATCTAAAATCAATAATAAAACTTTATTCATTTAAATGTAATATCTGCATTTATAAATAAAATTTTGTACAGAGTAAGGCATGGAGATTCGTGAAAAATGTAATAAATATGCATCTAAATAAATAAACGTGTTATATATTAGCACTGAAACGCGACAGCTGGAAAACCCCCGGCAGTCTCGCCTGCACTTCGCAGTTCAGTATATGAGCACTGTTTGACATTGGAATATCAAACAAGTTCTCTTTCCATTTACCCTTTGAATTAAAAATACATTGATCCAAGACAATGAAGTGGCAGTGGCATCGGCCTAGAAACTTACCGCTCTTTCACACTGTAAACAAAAACCGTAATTTGAATCATGAAACCAGAGAAAAAATAATAATGCTAATGACGAATTTTTAGCACGTGTGAAACCAAACTAGAACAAGATAAACGCTAATCACAATCATGAATTCAAATTCTACTCCGGAGGTGAATTCCAGTTAAGTTTTACTCAAATTACGGTCCCGGGGGGCCACTTACATTGACGAGTGGATACCACGCGCGACCCCAAAAACACGTAAAAAGGATGTCCTTTTCACGATAGGGCACGTTACGTACGTAACGTGAAAAGGGTGTCAAAAACACAAAAATAATGAAAAAAGGGTATCTATTTCGCTAGGAAATTTACGTGTTTAGGGTCGAATTTGCGGGGATGATAAAATAAAATTAAAATGTTTTATAAAGGATGTCCTTTTTGCCCCAACACTACGTGTTTAGAGTCCTATTTGCGCGCGGTGTAGAAGGTTGGGTCGTACTAAACCAAATAAGGTAAAGCCGACAACCAAAGGACCCGTAACAATAAAACATTCCTGTACTTGTTTAGGGGTTCATTTCAGGGAATATTTGCCAAGAGTATCGTTTTGTTTCCAATACTTGTCAAGGGTAGGGTTTCACACGCCAATACTTGTTAAGGGGTGCATTTTCAGAATATGGAAATTACGTGTTTAGGGTGCTTTTTGAGACCCCATGGTCGCGCATGGTATCCACTCGTGAATGGAAGTGCCCCCCCCCCCGGGATTACGGTACAAATTTTAAGTGTGAAAAACGTGACCTACAAAACATCTTTTTGGGGCGGAGATTACGTCTCCTTTCAAGCACTTCCGTCACGGAAATTCCGTGACTTCCGTGGTAATACAATTGTCATGCACAATACAATTGTTATGTGTATTTCCGATACAGTGCTTTGATTGACAAGGCACCAAAGACACATTTCGCCTTCGCTCGGAAATTCGAATTCAAATCACAGTTTTCGAGTGAGCGTGTGAAAGATCTGATAATTTTAAAGACGAATTGCAATCATCATTTCAATGATTAAAGATTCACGTGTGAAAAGGCCCTTAGTCATGTCCATGCTCCTTTTACACAAGCTTCATGGAATATGGAAACAATACAATTAATGTTTCCGAAATTAGAGGAAAGCATATTTAATTGCTAATATATAGAATTATAAGTTCATTGATTTCAAACGACTTTTGACCTTGAATAGGAATGACATTTATTTGAAATAATCCATGACACTCAATATAACATCTTACACAAGTTTGATCTATTTAATAGATGTATATGCCCATGACAAGTCCATCGTTTGCACGTTGATATTCTCCAAAACGGAATGATTGTTGGTGGTTCTTGGTAGCATGATCTTCAAGTGAGAAAAAAGATACAGTACTTTATTTTGGGAATTAGTTATAAAGTGATGCTAACCACTCATTCATATGTAAACACTTTGAAGATACACACCATAAGCGCTCCGAATGCTTCTTTTCTTTCATCGGATTTCGTATTAGTTGTGCGTCATGATAATACATCACACAAGACAGTACATGTGCTTGAACTGTCTATAATACTGGAAGTGTGTAGCGTACTAAAAATAAAGACGGGCCAATAACTGATCCTCGGGGGACATCCCAATCGAGATCAATCAAATTAGACAATCTAGACTAGTTAAAGGGGAAGTCCACCCTAACAAAAAGTTGATTTGAATAAACAGATAAATATCAAACTATCTTAAAGCTGTCATAAATGTCATCGAATTCAGATGGAAAATAAGATAGTTACGATATTCTAAAACTTCGTTTATTTTTCACAAACTTGTAATATACACATATTAGTGGTATACAGATGAGAGCGTCGATGATGTCATACGCTCACTTTTTCTTTTAAATTTCATTGCATGAATTAAACTATATTTCCGTTTGTAGATTTGATGAAAAGAAACTCTTGATTGATTCACATTCATTTACAGCAATGGCAATTTTACGTGCTAAGGGAGGAATCAAACTTTATTTAAAGGGAATTTTTGAAATAGTTCAGAATCATGTAATAAAATGTAAAAGAAATAGTGAATGGTTGGTGTGGTCAGTTCACTCACGTGCATACTGACCAGGGGCCCGTTTCATAAAACTTGCCATAGTAACAAATTTGTAATAACAGTAAAAAGCTACTGTAATCCTTCATTCTAATTGGCTTGTTGTGAATTTGTCATAGAAATAATGCATTTGTTAGTAAAAAAATTCTTTATAAAATTTAATTTGATTTTCTATGTTAATACAGTATATTGTTTGTCTTGTAATTCGTTTTATTTGTAATTCATGTTGATTTCAGTTTGTACTGCGATACATTAATTTTTTTTAAAAATCCATTTATCTATCTATCTATCTATCGAAATGGGACCCAGGATGTGCATCGAACTGTTTTGTGAAATTAAGCGAAACTTAGAAATATCAGAACGTTTTTACTTAACATTCGATTATTTAAATGAAATATATGCTTTGCTTTATTTTGTTTTATTTATTTATTCAAATCAATTTTTGTAGGGATGTACATGACCTTCGAATGATAACATCTGCTATCTCCTACCCCTTTTTTCTCTCTTTCTCACTTTTTATTTTCTCTCTACCGCTCCTTCTCTGTTTCATGTGCTCTCTGTAAACATATTTCAAATCATAATTATCAACCACTGACTTTTTTTCTAGTGTTCATCCCAGGGATTCGCAACTACCTGTAACAAATTTTCCTCCCCCCCATCATTTCCAGTCCTACTCAGATAAGATATATCTAAACGGAAATGAATATAATATCAGTCAAATATGATTTTGATATTTTAGTTACTAGGAAGATATGTGAAAAATCTACGTATTAGCTTTGTCATGATTCGAAACGTAGGATAAAAGTTTATTGCTGAGATTTTGGACATGCGGACCCTTTGGATGTACATAATCCTTTTCAAACTGTGCATTTGTCATGTCCCAGGCATCCAGAAACCCGATATTTTCATGAGCAAAAACTTTGTTTCTCATCCTTCTATCGAGATCCCTCGCAGTCCAGTCACTGTTTTTAATATAATGGTCAATTTTTTTATGTTCTCTTGTGTTTGCGCTTTTCCAGACGACTAAAGTTCTAGGACTCCTCTCATGCAGGCGTCGTACGGACATCAACATGTCCTCCACACGGGCTTCGTAGTACCAAGAAGGGAAGGAAGCAAAGTGCGCCCACAGCGTCAAAACCAAAATAGTGTTCTCCCCTCCTTTAACACGATCGATCAAATTTGAGATGTACTGTATGGTTGAAACATTTGCCCACGTTGCTCTTCCTATGGGATGCCCGTGAAACTGGAAGTACAGACTAATTTTGTTTGTCTTATCTATGGCCCTTGTCGGTCCTACGTACCATTTTGGGTCCCGTTTTGACTTTGGTGAGGTTTTCAATTTGAAGAGTTTCGTGTAAAATTCGAAAAGCTGACGGATGGTAGAATCGCCGAAGAAGTAGACGGTCTTGTTCTTTAGGAGTGAGGTTGCGTGTGATCTATCAAACATCTGTAAGGCACAGTCTGCAGAATGGAAGTTCGTTCCCCAGTAAAAGCCAGCGACTTCCGGTGTTCCGAATTGCATCTTTGGTTTGCAAGATGAAAGATTTTCCAATGCACCACTGTGTACAACCGACTCTTTACCTAAGGATTGAGAAAAATTGTTACCACGAACACTGGCAATAAGTCGGATCTAATGGAAGCAGAAAGATTCAAGGCAAATTATTGGTGAAGGGTTTTTCGCTTCCATTGAAACCAGCATATCGTCAGGCTGAAATTCCCCTTTAAAAGACCCTGACCCTACCCGAAAGTGAAATTGGCAAATAATTTACCAAAGGAAAACTTATAAAAAAAAAAAAAGCAATGTAAGGTTTATACATTTTTCTCTGCTTGTCAACTGATTATTTTTTTAAAGAAAAGCTCCAATTACCGGGTTTCGAATAAAAAGCTTTGTTTGCTTTTCAGCAGTATCAGTGACGTCAATCCGTTTTCGTAGTTCCATGGTCAATCTACGTCAATTCAATTCAATTCAATTCTTTTATTTCATTTCCATTCAAAACATAATACAAAGTAATATAAAACAATATAAATCAAATACAATTTTACAGAAGGGCATTCTTACTTCGTAAAAAAACCACAGTATAATATAGAGCATAAATGGATATGGAAATGAGGGGGATCCACTAAAAAGCAAAGCTTGTAAAATTGTGGATCCCCCTTGGAAAAGAAGAAATTATAGTCGACTTACTATATGCGTACATGCATGAATTACAGGAAAGAAAAAGAGAAAAAGAAATCATATTGACGGAAACATAAATACTGAACAAATGCAAAGCTTTTCACACAAAGAGGTCTTCGTTGTAAAGGATATGTTGCGCAAGACAGGAAAAAACAGAGAGAGGGGATGACAAGACGTAGAAGACAAGACAAAACAAGAGACAGGACAGTACAAGACAACTAGTTTTTAAAAAGGAGTAAAACTAAGAATGGGAAAGGGCTGACCATGAACCAGCTTGATCTGGTGAAATAACAAAGGATATGACTGGACAATATAGATGAAAAAAGATAAAATAAAAGTGAAAAATGTAAGGATTATAATCAAGATAATGAAGTGTTAGTTCCGTTGAGAAGAATTATAGGAATTAAGCAGGATACGTTTGAGTTTACGTTTGAATGAATTCAAGGAGACACTGTCTTTAACATTATTAGCGAGTGAGTTCCAGAATTTAGGACCGTTGAATAGGAATGTATTTTTGGCCAGTAAAGTTCTGTAAAGTGGGATGTGAAGTTCGTCAGAGTGTCTCGTGGGGTAGTTATGATAAAAAGTCAAAAGTGTCCTGTACATAGAAACAAGTGGAATGCCTCTGGCCAGAGGCGTCGATTATGGGGGGCAACTCGTTCTTCGTCTAAAATCGTGCTCAAAATGTCCACTTTTCAGATTGGAATATCAAAAAAAATTCAGCTCGCGCTTCGCGCTCGTATAATTTTTGTAACAAAAACCCATACTTTTCATGATTAAATAGGTGAATATGGTGCCGTTTTCAGTTCTAAACCTCAAAAGAACTCCCACTTCGATTTGCAATAATCTTTTGTTGGATATATATATCTTGTTCTTTATTAAAAACGTCCATTAAACTCAAATTTTTTTTCCAGATCGAAATATCAAAATTTTCAGCTCGCGCTTCGCGCTCGCATGAATCTTCTGGTGAGATATATATATATATATACACACACATATATATATGTACACACATATATATATAGGCATATGTGTGTGTTTGTGTGATCGAGCGCCTTTGGAAAATTGATTCATGATTTTGCCCCCCCCCCCCAATCTGAAAAATGGATCGACGCCCCTGCCTCTGGCCGTCTCACCTGCATCACGCGATTCAACATAGCAGCAGTGCTGACTTTGAAAACTACTATAACTCGCATAAGATGTTCAGTGATACTTGGTTACTCTTATTTCCACGTTTTATGAACTAGACCAATACACTTACAGAGATAGAATGGTAATTCAAGAAATACCACCAATGTGGCTAAAATTCATTGACCTCAAATGATCTGTGACCTTGATCATGTGACCTGAAACTTGCACTGGATATTCAGTGATACTTGATTACTCTTATTTCCAAGTTTCAAAAGTCAGATACAAAAACTTGCAAAGTTATGATGGTAATTCAACAGATACACCCAAATTGGCCAAAGTTCATTGACCCTAAATGACCTTTGACCTTGGTCATGTGACGTGAAACTCATGCAGGATATTTGATGATACTTGATTAAGCTTATGTCTAAGTTTAATGAACTAGGTCCATATATTTTCTAAGTTATGATGACATTTCAAAACCTTAACCTCAGGTTAAGATTTCGATGTTGATTCCCCAAACATGGTCTAAGTTCATTGACCTTAAATGACCATTGACCTTGATCATGTGACATGAAACTCTAATAGGATGTTCAGTAATACTTGATTAACCTTATGGCCAAGTTTCATGAACTAGGTCCATATACTTTCTAAGTTATAATGTCATTTCAAAAACTTAACCTCAGGTTAAGATTTGATGTTGACGCCGCCGCCGCCGCCGTCGGAAAAGCGGCGCCTATAGTCTCACTCTGCTATGCAGGTGAGACAAAAACTAAATGACCTTTTTTTCTTGATTACGCATTTAATTTGTTTACTTCGATCACATACAGATATCACCAAAAGAATTTCCTGTATGCTTAGATTAATGAGACCTAGAGCTTTGGACTATTTTTTGGTCATGTTTTATCCCTTGATTATGTGGCGCAGCTTTCGATACCTATCTCCGTTCAGGTTTTGTGCCACACAATTTTTTCCCCTGACATTTAGACCAAATAAGTGCCAAACAAATAAATAAAAACATCCCAGTCAATGGCTGGAGATCTTTATCAAACAATAAAAAGTTAGTTTGAATTGATAAAGAGAATTTGAATCTCATTAATCTGGACCTGGCTGGACCGCATCCTTATTTTGGACCAAGTTCGTTCAGCCCCCGTGCTTGACGGACTCTGATCTGTGTCTGCGTAGCTATTTATATTGCCCGGTAAAGAAAACCTACTTATCTGTTTACCGGAGACTTGGCCAAAGTTCCCAATAGTTATCACTATTTTTTCGTGGGTAGGACTGCGCATGCTCAATACTTCATTGAGCTTGCGCAATTCTGCCTGCATGGAAACAAAAGCACAGAAAAAAATATAGATATATTTTTGTCACGTGAACACCAACTGACCAATGGTTCAATAGGAATACTTATTGACTATTCACAGAAAGTATATTATACAAACTTACCTGGCTCATGATGGACAACAATGGTGTGATCAGATCCAGTAATCAACCGGTTACTCCTTCAGTTTAAAAAAGATATGTTATAAAGTCGATGTTAGCACTTAAAGATTGGTTTCAGTCATGACAAATATCTTAAAAGGGAAGTTCAGCCTAACGAAAAGTTTATTCTTGAAAATGAAAAATGAATATTGGTGAAGGTTCAAGAAAATGCACAAAAAATCTAAAAGATTATTAAAATTCAATTTGTTGATATGTGACGTCATACAAGAGCAAATTCCTTTAAAATTTATATTAGAATTTGAACCATAAATTTGTACTTGCGACGTAATGTACTGGCAACCGCCCCGTATAATATGTCATATCAAATGCATAGAACTAAATAATGGTTCACGATGACTACACTTTTCTTCTTTTAAGAGAGGCTGTGTAATAATTGTCTGTTCATATACTAAAAGTACAATAAATCCTATTTTTTCTAGAAAATGACATTTGATTTGGAGTCATAATACATGGGTAGCTGGTCGCACATGACGTCACGAATAAAAATGAAGAAAATTGTAATAACATTTTCATTGTTGGATTTTCCTTAAACCTTCGCACTCTTTTAATTATCATTTTACTCTGCTATTTTGAGAATAAACTTTTTGTCAGGGTGGACTTCCCGTTTAAAATGTGCAAAGGATTTTCTGTTTTTAGAACGCTTTATCAACAAATTATTTTTAGTGATATTACTATCCTGTACACGGATTCAAACGGTTTTGAAATGTCGCTTATTTACAGGTTAGTATATCAAACATGTCAAAAAATATGCTCACAATTCGTGTTGGTATAACTTTATTAAATGGTATCCTGTTCATGAATTCAGCGTAATGAGTCAAAGTTTGGGGGAGCGAGCGAGAAAAAATTTCGACATTATTACAAAAATCAAATTATGTGATAGATGTTGACCTTTTTAGAAAAACACGATCATAATCATTTCACCCTTCTTCCTTTCCCTTTTCCATTTTTTTGTCAACCCCCCCCCCCCCATTTGCATGTCACTGATTTAAACGGTACTTGAAATGTCTCTTTCCAGGTAAGTACATGTAGATTAAAACAAAAATAAGCTTTGAGCGCGCACAGTTTGTATTTATTTATTTAATCTCGCTCGCTACACTCACTTGCAATATCAAGAAATGTTAATCTTAATAAAGGGAACTGTGAAAGTAAGTGACGTTATATAATTCATTTAATTGTCTCCTGTCATTGGGTGGATACTCCTTTCAGCAAAGCCAACTTTCAAAGGTATGTACTTTATAATGTTTATTAGTCTTGTGCACCAGTCCTTCTTTCTTGACGAATTGCCAGATAGGCATGTCCCCCCATCCCACCTTAAGTGATCCTGGATCCACCCTGGCCCTCGCCTTAAAGAGTTACGATTAATTTGGTCACCCTCAGCTATTTGGAATTCCATTAATGTCATAATTTTTGCTACGAGAAATTTGCAAACTGTCCTTTGTAAATAAAAATGAAGCACAATGAATTTTCAGGAAAATCAATGAAGGTATTGAATTACATCTTATCTAGAAAGTATCAAGAACTATTTAAACGTGCAATTAGATACTGTCGTTGCTTGCTTTCCATAGTTGTGGTTGATCAAATCAATCGTAACCCTTCGTAAAACGGGGCCTTACTGGGCCCATGAACTTACCAGGTGAATGAAAGTTTATCAATAGGAGATACGACTGACTGATAATCCACAATATGTTGCATCGACCAGTCGTCGCAGGGGAAACCTTCTGGCTTCAAACAAAACCAAGGGGTACCAGTCCTCGTGTCAGTGAAGTTGCAACTGCCATTCTGTAACCATTCGAATATTGGAGAAAGTACAAGAGAGGTAAAAAGAAGTTAAACAAATCGGAAGACTAATACTACTTTGTCGGAATGAAAATGCAAATGATTTTATTTTTACTCACTTTAAAAGAAAAACATTGATATAAAATGTAGGCCAATGTTGTTGATGTTCTTGAGTACACTGGGGCCAATAAATTTCTCAGGTCGATTTAAAGCGGGGTTACGTCACAATTATTGTCGACGCACCAACTGTCGACAAAACATGGACCTGCATGGCTATGAGGGATTATCTATTGTTACTGGGGGTGCAGTGACAATGCTCAGCACCACCAGTAAAACAATAGAATAATAATCCTCGGTGGACAGGGCCATGCGACAAAGACTTTTGAAAGCTAGCCTCTCTCAAAGACGGACATTAGATAATACCATTGTCCTGATATTGAATTTTCTCTATATACATTGTTCAGTAAAAGATGTGAAAAATAAGAGATTGTGATAAAGTGCAGGGATAGATAATGGACGTTAAAATTTCGGCCCTAGAACACATATGAAAAGGTGGATTTTGCCTTTACACCCAAGCGGGAAGGAAAAGTGATGGTTAAACAGAACTATCTCCACAAATACTTCTGTTTCTGTTATGGAAACTCCCGTACTATTAAACTCAGCAGGACAGCGCTTTGCTGGTAAACGGCAAGCTGGTAATTTACCAATACCTATAATATGAAACATTTTACGTCAAGGTTAATCAGGCAGAGTGGCCTACCGTCAGTCTGAGTTCTCAGACTTCGTGAATTCTATTCATCTTTATTTTCTTTTTCGACGATGTCTTGAAAATGCGTCATTATTGTCTCTTCTCAGAGAACAGGATATCATTACGAAGTGTAAATAAAATGTCGATTTTTGTGGAGATAATGGCAGGGCAGGGATTTGAACTTACAACAATACTGCTATGACTTCAATGCTCTAACCACTAGACCACTATATGCAGTACTTCTATTCTAAGAACATTTCTTACCACTGCTTCGGACTTTTGGAGCACTTTGAGGTCCATGTAGCAGCCCGCCTCCGCGGATTTCTTCGAATTTTTGGAATAAAATTTACTTATGTATCTCGACCTGATAGCTTCTTCTTTCTGAAGTCTTCTTAACACGTAACTGGCTTCACTTGTATGTACTAATGTAACCTGAATGTTAACCAAACCTGCCCACTTCAAGGTAAAGAGGGCGCTGTACGTCCCGTTCCCATGGTCGACAACTTCGCCGTCTGACGTCGAGCTCGCCTGGAAAGTGGAATTTTTGGTGTAGATTTTGGCTCGGAAATAGTCTCCCCCGTAAGTCTTGCTCTCGTTTAGCCCATTTCGGGCTTGGATGATCAATCTGAGCTCATCGCAGACCAGAAATCGTGAAGATCGTCCAGCAATATGAAATGTCGTGAAGTTTGGGTTGGTCATATTGAGCAAACTCGTCCAAGATACATGACTCGGAATCTTATCCTCGTACGTATAACGTCTGCGCCTCTGTTTTGACATGAGATTCGGACAGAAGGGGTGAACAGTAAGATTTGTCCATTCTTTCGTCAATGCCTTTGGTTCTGCCAAGTCCTGTGAATAAACAAATCAATGAAATGGAAAAGTATTAAATCGGAGGGAAGGTCTGTGCAATATTTCACGTTTATTAGTTCATCCGTTCCCAACTGAACCCCTAATTGAGATAAATGATTTTGGTTATATTCATTAAGATTTTCACTCCTTCCATTAATGGACAAGTCTACCCTAACAAAAAGTTAATTTGAATAAAAAGAGAGTCCAACGAGCATAACACTAAAAATTTCGTCAAATTCGGATGTAAAATAAGAAAGTTATATATTTTATAGTTTCGCTTAATTTCACAAAACAGTTCTATATGCACATCCTGGTCGGTATGCAAATAGAGCACTGATGACATCACTTACTCACTATTTCTTTTGTATTTTATTATATGAAATATGATTTATTCCCAATTTCTCCTCACTTAACAAGCCTTGCTTTTTTATGCAGGTTCCCTCATATTTCACTCCTTTAGATTGTCTTTAATTCCAAATCGCTATTCTCTTTAATTTGAATTAATTGTTATGCCTTGTCTGATTTGTATTCTCATAAGTTTTCTGATATTGTATTCATAATTTTGTTTTTACTTGTGAAATATGTAAAATTGTCCTTTTTATGGTTCAGTCAAGTTGGTCCTTACTGTCAAATCTGTAATAATTGAAATATTCTATATTTCAAACAATAAGACAACAAAAGAAATAGTGAGTGAGTGACAGCAACGACTCTCTCATTTGCATGTCATTGAATTGTGCATAACTGTTTGTGAAAAAAGTGAAAATTTAAAATGTCATAACTTCCTTATTTTACATCCGATTTTGATGAAATTTTCAGCATTTTCCTAGTTTGATTTTTCTCTGTTTATTCAAATCAACATTTTCTGAGGAGGACTTGACCTTTTATCGATATCAAATAAATAACATACAACCAAGCAGTGAGAGAATTTTTAGAGGGAATGTCTGGCAATTTAATAGTAATGTTACCGACCAGTAGGGCAAGCATTTTTTTTTTACAAATATTTGTTGAATATAAAATATGAAAACCAATAACAACAGTTACAAAATTATTACAGATACAAAATTACAAATCATGGAAAAAGAACAAAAAGACAATTAAATACACAAAGCAACCGGAAATGAAGCATTAATAGAATCAGGTATCAAACAGAGCCTTGAAACCATCGGAACTCAATGGTTTATTTTTAAATTAACAGATAAATATGTAATATTTTAACAGGAGAAATATATAAGTTAAGAATTTATCCCATAGTATACCAAATATTTTCTGAAAAGTGGAAGCTCTGTGGTACGTGATCAGGCTCCATTTTATTGAATATCAAAGCCCAATGTCGGGTATGGAAAAAATGCCTAAAATGATTTACAATAATTTGGATATTGGGTAAAATAAGAGAGCTCTTGGTAGGTTAATATGTATGGAGGATTGCTATTCAGTCAATTTAGCCAGTATGAAAGGCAGTAGAAATACATGTACTTCGTTTTTCAGGCTCACAAAATCCTGCACACCCGTTTGGCCCTTTTCACAAAAATAAGTTCCCTTTTGTTTGTTTCATTTTTTTAATTTTCGGGCAATCGTAGTTTCGATGACGGCTTTAACTCAGTATACGCATGCCAATCAAAACTGTAATTTGTCTAGAACGAAGACCTACTCCATTCACTGTGTTCCGTGTTCTGAAGTCAGGTTTAACTTAAACTCAGGTTTAAAGTTGTGGTTTAAGTATGGATAGCCAATTGTTACATAAATCACGAACAGTAGATATATCATATTTCAGCTCATTTGACTCTCAAATCATTCATAATTGTCTAGGAAGTATAAATAGATTGTTGTCTTCGCCATCGATGAATCAGGAAAGAGCACAGTAAACATAAGAAACATACAACTTAATAACAATTTTGACATTTTTGGCTTTCCATAAATTTAGCACAAAGTTAAACCATGGTCTAAGTAAAGTTAAACCTGACGTCAGAATATGGGCCTCTGTGTCAAATAAAAGAAGCCTACGTACGTGAGAGAAAGTAGTCTCACTACTTCAGACTCTGCATGTACATATTACGCAAAAAAATCTGTGCCTCCAGATTGTTTCTCCATATCACGCGATGGGTTTGGGTATGTGTCGCGTAGGGGACCCCCTTTTTACACTCAAATTTCCGTTTTAAGGCATAGCATTTTTACCGGGCATTTTTATCTTATTGAGAAAAAGAACAAAGAAAGTCGCCCAATTAAAGCATAGCATTTTTTCCTATCAACAAAAAGGAAGAAAGAAATCCGCTCCATAGCTTCGCATATTTTCCGTTACGCCGTTCCGGCCGTATTGAACTGCTACAATGAGCTGCAATTTTGGTGAAAAGCGGCCACAGAGCACACCCAGCACCCGTGCCGACGGGCTAGCTGCATGCACGTATGCCTGTTCCATAGGGATCATAATATACATCTCTATTATAGGCATGCATACGCACTCACAGGCAGGCGACCGTTCCAAAGACCCCCGATTCACAAACATTTGATTCGTAAACATCATGTGATAAATACTGAACTTCTTGTATATCGTCCCCCGGGCGGGGGGGGGGGGGTACTCGACCAAAAAAGTGGTAGCTACTGTAGTTCCGCAAAAGTCCGTTCCGAGGACCCTCCTTTTTACAATAAGCCCGCTCCAATTAAGGCCCCCGTTTTTTGTCTCGCCCGCGGCACATACCTACCACTTTTTTTGGTCGAGTACCCCCCCCCTCCCCGCCCGGGGGACGATATACAAGAAGTTCATTATTTATCACATGATGTTTACGAATCATGAATCTCATTGTATACTATGGGAGGCAGAAAACATTTTTTTTTATAGTAAACATCCTAATTGAATCAATTCCCCATGAAATCGGACGCTTGTATTCATGGTTTGACTTACCACAAACAATCTATGTGGCGCCCTCTTGCGAGGAGAAGTGTGGATGTATTGGTCGTCCAATGTTGTCAAGTGCATCGTTACGTAAACAATAAATAGTGACCCCATACAAATCACTCCGAAATACAATCGCCACCTTCTTGACGCCATCTTGGATTAGTCCAAAAATAGAGTTCATGCGAATCTGCAGGATGGCAAAATTACATGAGAAAAATTATTTGGATGGTTCAAGTTTTTTTGGCCAGCCGTGAATTAGAGACCAAATCAAATTTTCAGCATAATCTAAATGCGGTGGGTTTCCAATATTTGAAAATTATTTCAATTTAATTACATCTTTATGTTAATTTTCAGAATTTTAAACTTTATAAGTACCAGCCGATGTTTTATTTATTTATTCATTTCAAATATTTAATATATTTATATGTGGATAACCTTCCGACAGAATTAATATTTCAAATAGTCTGTAAAAACAGAATTAATATTTTAAATGGTCTATATAGGCACGGCTGGTGCTAAGTGTTATTCTATTTTTTTAAACTTTGTAATTTTTCCATTTTACGTTGTTAAAATCTGAAATAAGATTGATAACTATATTAAAAAGAAATGATAGATTTAAGATTCAAACGTTGAAACTTTGGTTCCAATTTGTTTTCTTCATCTTTTTTAAAATTCGATTTAGTTTAAAAGCAAAAAAGTAAAATTAATTTAACTTTGGTGTAAATTCACAGCTTAATTCTGGGATGAAAACGAACATTCAATAGAGTACAACCTTCTTAACGCTATGTGATAAATATAAAAGAGAAGTTTTTCAATGTTAATCTTCTTGACATGCTCGCCTAACTCATCTGTATTAGATCACGCATTTGTAGCTTAATGGATGTGGACATCGCAGGTACATTAATTGACAGATTTCTGCGCGGCCTGCAAAATGTATTAATGACCTGAAAAGTGATTTGATTTGCTTTTATGTAATCTCTTGCCCAATAAAGATAGGTAGACACTAAATAGCAATGCTAAACAAATGTTTTACTCTCAACATTATTAAAGTTAATCTACCCATGTTCTACCGACAATCAGAGACTGTATACTCAACCACTATGCAATTTTTTCATTTAATTAACCCATATCGAAAATAAATTTTGAAATAGAGGAATCTCAGAAAAAAAATAATGGGTGTATTTTGAGTTACCAATAAAATCATCCCCTTGCCTTTATCTTCCTTTTCTCTGTCTACTCTCTCTCTCTTCTTCTTCTTCTTCCTCTCTGCATTTGTGAGACATTTTACATCATCGCTGCGACATTATCGGTTGTAATGTAGCATCGGCGTGATGCTTCCATCATCTCAGCGTACTCAATGATCACAACACAAAATGATTGCATCTAACTTTAAGTCCACTTCTTCATGGCCAACTTGAGTCAAACATGCCATATTTGTATCTATACCCGATTTATACCCGAGCCCATCGTGTGCGTATACTGGAATCCAAAAATGCCCATTGGACATACACAAAAATCTTTCAGTTATTCTTGATTTACTCAAAATGAAATGAATACTGTGGACTTTTGGTCGATAAGGAGGATGAGTGGGGGAGGGGGGTCTGTAGCCCCACAGTCCGAAACGTGAAAAAAATACAATATGATTGTGGTGTTTGTTTTTTCTTTCTTTTTGCATGGTCAGCCCCCCTCCCCCACAAACACTTTTGGCTCACCCCCCCCCCCCCCGAAACCGTTGGCGAGGTCCATGAATAACATCCCCGACACCAATAAGAAAACACCATGGACTAGACACGAGTGTAAAATGATTGATGGTTTGGTGCCGTCTTCAATAAACACGTGAGGTGTACTTTCGACACCACGTTTTATTTCGGTTTAGCAGAAACTCTAACATAGACCCGACTCATTGCTAGAAAGACGAAGGTTTGATTGTCATGCAGTGCTAACATGGCTAAGATCACGTCGATGCTAATACTTTAGACATTCTATTAAAACTTATAATATGGAGGAAGACCAGTAGATATTTGCCCACTTTTTCTGTGCATATATTTATAATCATTTGCTGGCATATTGGGATGAATAACAGGGCACGCAAACATTTGCCATGTTTGCATAAGTAAATAAGTAACAAGGGCGAGGGCGTGTTATTACACGAAAACACGAACATTTGTATGCAAACGTATTCTTTGAAAAAAAGAGAAACCCATGCATTTTCGGGATGTGTGATGGATGCAGGAGTATATTGCTGGTATTTTACAAGAAAAAATGTACATAATGTTACGAATTATTCCACGAACGAACTGCAATTGCAGTACAAATCAAACAATTTTATCTTCAAAAATAATTTCAAAGGAAGATCATTTATTCACAATAATTTGAAAGTATATAAAAAAAAAAACGCAGTCATGATTTAGAAAATAAAGTACAACTTTAAACATCTTTATGTTATTTGTCGTTTAAAATTGACGTAATGAGCTACTAGTATAAAATTTGAGAAGGCATATTATGTCGTTTGTGACAAAACTTCTTATAATTCCCGAACGAGCAAAGCAAGCATTTTTAAGTTTGAATGGAGATTCTGTGAGTAATTTTCATAATATTCAAAAGAAACATCAAATTACATCCCTTTTCCATTCAATTTTCTAAAAAATATTTTTCTGCTTCTTTTTTTGTTCTTTTTCTTTTTTCTTGGTCGTCGAACTGACCCCCCCCCCCTTCTCTCTCTCTATACACAACAGGGGAACCAATAATTCATCTAGTACATAAAGCTATGCATAACTTTGGGAACGCATTGGTGAAAAAAGGTGGGAACAGAACATTATGGCAGCAAAATTATCGTTAGGTGATACAGAGTAAACACTAAAACACTTAATAGTTTACAGTGTTAGAAAATCTATCCGTAAAATAAAAGAACACCTGTAGTCTTACCAGATTGCGTAATCTTACAAAAAATTGGTATTTGGTGTGTGGAATCTTACAAATTTCCTTCAATAAAACACCCTTTCCCCTTTTTTCAACAGACTTGTTCTGTTGAATTGTAGGAAAATTCCTGTTTCATGAATTTATAGATTGATCTTGTTATTATTTTCTGCAAAATCTTCTTTTTTCCTGTAAAATCACGGGTTTTTTTTCAACAGTATACATGAATGGCTGCTAATGATTATGGAAGGCCTCTTAACAGATTTCTATGTTGTCAATTGATCAAAAGGATGATCTAAATTTGTCGAAAATTGAATACAATCGCTTCTCTTTTGCTTATTTTTATTTTACTTTTGTATCAGTAGATCTTCATAGATAAATACATTTAAAAAAATGTTTTCAAGGGGGTGTTACAATATCTAAGCTCTTTCTTTTGAGTGCACACGGCCTTTTTTTCTAGACTATACTATTCATTAATCTATATTCAACATATGGATTATAAATTCTCAAAAATAAATCCCCAAAATCTGCTTACACATATGATCGTATGTTAGTTCTCTTAATATTATATTAATTGAAATTTGATTATTTGCAAACTGAATGGCACACTCATAATCCATGTGAAAACTTGCATATTATTTTTATCAATTATCAATTTTAGTTTGATTTTGTACTTTTATCCAGCTGTTAGCTCTTTCTCAAATGTGAATAAACTACAGCCAGCGAGGAATCATTTATATTCCAGTGGTACTTAATCAGGCTAGCAGAAACTTATTTATAGATAGACTTAGTAATTATCAGTACTTTGACATGGCAAACCATCTAAAAAGCAAGAACTGTCTCGATACATTGATGTTATGTATAAACTACGGCCGTTTGTATACAGACTGTATTTCAGGATTACAATAGACTGAGAACCGTACGACTGTACTCGATCTGGATATTTTGACCACACTGGTCCACTATTTTCTAGACTTAAAATATTAAAAATTGCTGATATTCTTATAACGCAAATTGTATCTTTTAAGTAAAAAAGAGTTACCTTTATAATTCTGTGATGATTTTACTGTAAATAGAGACATTTATAGCTATCCAACTATAGACATTCATTTGATTTTTATCTTAGCTCATAAATCTACCAAACATGTAGGACCTAGCATCTGGAATTCATGACCTTTACGTACGAATTTGTGACAATGTTTTATCATTCCAGAAGAATATGAAGGATTTATTTCTCTCAGAATACTGTAAATTATTTTTTCATATACTTTCATAACTGAGGTCAATGATTGTTTTTTTTTTTCATTCTAGATACAATGATGTTAGTTCCTACTATACATGTATATCACTATCAATGTAATAAATGTGTAAAGAGCACACGTTTGTGGAGCTTTGTGGCGCAGTGGATTAGACTTCTGACATTGAAACAGAGGGTCTTGGGTTCGAATCCCAGCCATGCCGTAATTTCCTTTAGTCAACCATGAGATGAATGAGTACCTGGGAGGAATTCATTCCTTGTAATGCCACCGCGCTGTAAAAGGCTGCGGGGCTATAAGTCAGGGTAATAATATCCAAGTCCTTTGGAAGCGCATAGGGACGTTATGACATAATTTGAAATGCGCTATACAAGAACTGCGTTATCATTATCATTATTATTATTATTATTATTATTATTATTATTATTATTATACTGTGTTGAATAAATTGGACATTACAAACTGTGGAATAATGATGATGATAATGATATTGATAATAATAATGATGATGATAATGATAATAATAACAATATAATACACTAGAAATATATTTTAACAATATTGTGATGAATATTATGTGCATAACAATCATAGATGATGCAGTTAATGATGATGGGAATCAGAGTGGATTGAATAAGATATCCAAGCCGTACATGCATAATTGCCACACTTGTATGTACAGACGATGCAACTACAAAAATACAGTTCAAACTGGAACAAAGTATTATAAAAAAAAAAATCGGGCTTACCTCTAATGCGGAGAATAGCTAATCCCCTTAATGCTTTCAATATATTATTGAATGCGATAACATTATTCAACGAACGTGATCGAGAGTAGGCTTCTTTATCATGTTCACTGTAGACTATGCGAAGAAAGATTTTGCGGAATTTGCTTGCAGGCAATACCGATGTACTGTCGAAGATGGCGCCTTTTTCTTTCACCCAATCAGGCTAAGCAGGAATAAGTGAAATGAATTGTTTCTGTTTGTATTTATAAGTTATGTTAATATTTACCCATAATTCTACGAATAATTATGTTACGATGTGCGCCTACATTATTTTTGCTCGTTGTTTATTGATGCATACTTCAGTTTGTACTGAATAAAGGCTAAAAAGCATTTTTTTAAAGGAAAAAGTGAGGAGCCCGTTCTAATTACGGAACCAGTTTGACCAGAAAATAACAATGAACGATTTGTGATGAGCCGCCTATTACGATCTCCTACAAATTGCAATAAAGCAGCGATGACCAATTCATAAATGATGTTTATAACCACAACATAAGAATGATTAGGCCTAATATATAGGCGTAAATATTCACATCTATGGCACGCACCTTAAAAACCATAACATTAAAGGGGAATGAAACCTTTGGAACAAATAGGCTTGTGTAGAAACAGAAAAATCAAAGAATAAGAATAAAGAAAGTTTGAGAAAAATCGGACAAATAATGAGAAAGTTATGAGCATTTGAATATTGCAATCCCTAATGCTATGGAGATCCTCCCATTGGCAATGCGACAAGGATGTGTGATGTCACTGATGAACAACTTTCCCTTTGGTGGACTATAAAATACCCTCAAAATGTCTCTTTTTGCTTTTTCTTCTGATGATACAAACTCTCTATATACTAAAGTAATGGGGAGAGTACTGTTGTTCACAAGTGACATCACACATCTTTGTCTCATTGCCAATTTGCTATCTCCATAGCCTTAGTGATCGCAATATTCAAATGCTCATAAGTTTCTCATTATCTGTCCGATTTTTCTCAAACTTTTGTTGATCTGTTTCTTTGATTTTTCTGTTCTAACACAAGCTATTTTGTTCCAATGGTTTCATTCTCCTTTAACAACAACAAGAAAACAAACGGTCCACTCTGGACCGACAAAAGGTATTTATATACGGTATTTCTAATGACATACCTATCGGTCAATATGGACTTCGTTTCGTTGGTATGACTATATAGCATTAGCTTATACCCTATCTAGACCGGGATATTTTGGGAGAGCATATGGCCGGAGGGGGGGGGGAGCACAGAGCCCCCCCCCCCACCTCTTGAGATCTCGAACGTGAACGAGCTTGGGACTTGATTTACGAAATTGTATGGTAATTTATTTCATGCGAATTGCTATTAAATGATTATTCTAATTTATGCGTAATCAGTATGCATAATCACACTTTTTATTTTAACTCCCTAAATAAAGCTCCAAATGTTCAATTTTTTCACAGAAACTCTTTGTTTTTTTTTTCAAATGTACGTGAAAAGTGCGATATCAGATCAATTTCTTATATATTATATTTTTTTTTATTTCTTATATATTTCTTTGTTTTTTTTATTTTGTGTTTCATTGTGTTCAGGGAATCTTTTGAGATTATAAACAGTATGAAAGAAACCAATTTAGACCAGCAACACTAGAAATAATCATACATTTCTGATTTTTGGTTGAAAATATAATTTGCATTGACTTTGTACACAAAATCACATTATTGAGCAATTTTTGGTCTGAAGTGCACTTCGGAGCCGCGTACCCGGGCGTCGCAAAATTGGTCTCAGAAGTGCGCAAGACTTGAAAGTAAAATGTCAGCGAGCGGCGCGGTCGAAAGATTTCGCGTGGCGAAAACATAGTGCGAATCGTTGAGCAGGGAGGGGGTCTCCGAGCCCCCCCCCCCTCCGCCTAGATAGGATTTGCACACACAAATACACGACACCGACTTCGATACTTAGATATTTATTTTGTTTCAGATAACAATCTCGTCATGTCTACAATGCTTGAAAAAGATGGTGAGACGACAAGATCTTGGATCTCGTTATGTCTACATTCTGTGGGAGAGATGATCAGATGACGGTTGTTTCCTACCGGTACCCAATTAGCACCTGGGAGAGAGTGGCAAAATGTGGACTGATGCCTTGCCAAATGGCGCTAGGCCATGATGGAATTCGAACACACGACCCTCTGATTATAAGGCGAGAGTCAGAACCGCTTCACCACGGCGCGCTTCCACACTTTTCACTAATTGTCTCTGGTTATAGATATCTCTCAGGATCGTTAAAGTCAAAACTAAACAGATCAACATTCATTAAAATTGGGCAAACAATGACATCGACGACCTATCGCCAGAGTTAACAATGGTCAAAGATCAAACATGTTTTGCAGGAGAAAGGCGATCGGGCTCCAATATTGCCAATAGTTCGTTTGTTTTGAGTGAGGTCACGTCCAAAGTAAATGATAGTGCCCTATTTAAAGGGGTACTCTAAGGTGAAAATAAATATATCTAAATAAATGGAGTATAATTCAGCGAGTAATATCATTAAAACATCTGATTACAAATAACGAAGTAATTGAATTTTGAATTTATGCAATATTTTGTGAAAACAAATTTATGCACATCGTCATGAATATTCATGAGGTGGCCTGATGATGTCACATCTCGAATTTCCTTTGTCTTATGTTATCATGTTCAATCATAATTATTCCATATTTGCGTACATACATGTAAGATATGTCTTCCTGATAATGAAATTAGTTGCGGCAATACATATAGCTAATGTTTAAATAAGTTTTTAATCCATTTTTTTTTCAATTCTTAGAGGACAAAATTTGAATTAACACAATTTCATTTAATAAAATATAAAATAAAATGAGAAAATATAAATAAAATATAAACCGGTGTGTTGGCTCAGTAACCGGTGTGTTGGCTCAGTTGGTAGAGCGTCCGTCTCACAACCGGGAGGTCGGGGGTTCAAACCCCGGCCGCGTCAGACCAAAAGACGTTAAAAGATGGGAGTTGCTGCTACCGTTTGGCGTTCAACAATTAAAGGGATAGAGCCTCGTCGATCTGGCGCTGCACGGTGGCTGCCGGGCCCACGATCAATTGGGCAGAGCAAATTTTCGGAGTATTTCATTTCATGTCTATTTCGTACAATAAATTATGGATAGATAATAAAATACAAAAGAACAAGTGGGGATATGACATCATCAGTTTGCTCATTGAATATTCATGAAGACAGGCAGAGAACTGTTGCATCGAATTCCTACAAATCCGTAAAATGTCATAATTTTGTTATTCCTTTTCACCCGGTTTACTGAAATATTTTTGCATATCATACACCATTTTACTTTGAAAACAAACAATATTATTCTGTGAAACGACCACAGGATCATTCATTAAGCTTTTCCTACCTCACGTACGATCTGTCTGTGACTAACTTGTATTTGTGCCATAGGCCTACCGCAAATTTTCACAGCAAAAACTGTGGTGTTAACCGGTGTACATAGAGGACCACACCACTTATTTTACACCGGTGTTAAATTGGTGGTGCTAGTTTTACACCTATAGGTGTTATTGCAACACCTTTTGTAGTTACATTTACACTATTTGGTGTTATGTTTAATATCTAGGGTGTAATTTTAACACATCAGGGTGTGGTCCTCTAATAACACCAATTGGTGTCAGTTTTAACACCCGTTTTTACAGTGTTGAATTATCCCTGGTATTTTAACAAATTGGTCGCGAGTTACTTCAATCAAATGATAACAAATGCTAAACTGGCAAAAAGAACTGGCATTCAAATGCTTATCGATAACAAGAATTTAATGATATAAATATCAGATTTAAAAATAAGGTAATGTCGTAAAGGTGTTCGTAAAGTTACGCAAAACTAGATGCCAAATCAGCTATACAGGGATATGTCATTTAGCATAGCACACAAAGGTTTCACCAGTCGTCCGAAATTTACGAACAACTTTATGAAACAACCCCTGATCGTACTCAGAATTATATACCATATTGACAAGATAAATAGGAAAATCAAAGTGAATAATCACGAGTACATAGCAACGGATTCACAGACACGTACTTTAATCATATTTACCTTTCTCCCAATGGCTATTAAATCCTGGGCGAATCGACTATTATTCGAAAAGGGGGCGGGCACATTTTCCCCGAGGAAAAAATTTGTAATGTATCCAGGTGTTTTTATATCGATGATTCTTATGAAGATTTGAGTAAAAGAGAAAGGTAAGTTAGACCGATTTATTATTCTTCCTATTAACTACTAGATATATGATTCACTTTAAACATGCCTTAAGGATTTCTCGTTTGTACATGTATAATAAATGCACACAATGTGATCACGAATTACAATGTATGCTTATTTCGGGCAGTTTAAAACATACATGCAAGCAGTTAGAAATTGACGATTTTTAAAAAAATAATCCTCAATAAAAGACGTTGTCAATGTGAATGAATTGGCTCTAAATTAAATCTCGACTCATGTAACTCGGCGCCCCGGGTTATTTAATCCATTCATAGTAAGTACATAATGCGTTGTATATCAACGCATCGCCGGGAACAGATGCAATGTCCACCGAGCTAAGATGGCAATTTTTATTCCCGCTTCTGTAAGTGTTGAACGAAGTGCATTGTGGGTGCGAGAGGCATAGCGCAGCACATCGGATACGAGAAGACACGGTTGATATCATGAACACGTAGCTACTGCCAAGACAACCTCTTTCCCAGGACATTGCCCTGTAAGCCATACTCCGCTGTCGACTGCGAGGGGCTGAATGGAGAGAAAAAAAGACGGAGATTAAACTGCGTTGCGGTAATGATCTTATGATTTTTGTTTGGGAAACTTCACCAAAGAAAGGCCTAGATTGAAACAAATAGCTATATAGCGAGTTTTCGCACCGCAACACAGAACCAATTCAAAACCACAGTAAATGTATTGAAAAAGCCTAGCAAATGACAATGAACAGCTGGAAGGTTTTTGCCTGAAATTGGTGAACAACAGTCGGTCTAAGATTTGGAGCTGACGAAAAATGGTAAATTTGTCGTTTGTTCAAGAACAGGCGTCTCGGCAAGGCAGCTTGTCATTGTTCAAAACTCATCTACACTCATAATAGGAAATATCATTGGTGGGGTAGAAAATCTGTTTAACGGTCAATTGAATCGGGTTCGCCCTAACCACTAACCCGTCAAGGTGGTCTAGAGGTTAAGGCACTTGCGTTTGAGGCTGGGGCCCGTTTTCGACCTGACCCAAATTTTTAAAAGGATAACTCTGGGATTTTTTTATTCGTAACTACGCTATACGCCTACGGCCACTGTTCTCCTTATTCATTTCTTTCATAAGGTATTCAAATAAAAAAAAGTTGCCCCCCTTATGAAAGTTACAGCATATATTATTCATGGGAATATGTCGTTCATACACAAATGAAGACCTTTTTACTATTTTATTTTTTATTCCGTCCCTGCGTCACCAATCACGGTAAACCTACCAGATTGATCAAGAGGAGTCGTGCTGCCCGGATTAGCTGCCAGAGACGTTGATGGCGCTCTAGTAGTCGGAAGCTGTGGTTTTCGCGAGCACACTGGGCATGCATCTTCTTGTGCGCACGGGTGTTCGAGCCAGCTCCTGGTCCCCCGTACCAAGATACAGTAATCACCGGAGAGCCGATGAGCTGGGGCTGGGTATAGACTCCAATCTAATTAATGATATGAAATTAATTATATGATTATGATGAGGCTTTAAACCCCTATCTCATTGGTATGATCCATAATCGGTGATGACTGCAAGACGGACTTTTACATTCTAAATCAAGAGCAGTATAAAATAGAGCATATGGGAATAAGAGGTGTCCAGTAAGAGTAATGCTTAAATGTGGACCCCCTTTAATGTAAATGAATGTAAATGGATTAAAGAAATGAAATGAAAAAAGTAGAGATCAGAAAGACTGAAAGTAGATTTGGAATTACAGACGAGATGCAGGTTCATCCACCGTGTTCACACAATGTGGTCTCCACCATGGAGGATATGCCTTGCGCATTAGATGAGAGAGAAAAGAGGAAGGGGAAAGGAATGTCAAATAAAGAAGACGAGACAAAACAAGAGACAAGGCAAGATAAGAAGAACACGATGAATACATATGTAAAGGGTAGAAAAGACATAGTAAAATATATTGGGAAAGGCTGACCACAGGCCAATTTGAAATAACGGGGGAAGATGAAATAAGGTGACATGACGAGATGATATAACCAGATCAAAAGAAAACAAAAACTTTCAATCAATCAAAACTCAACTGTTTTTACAAGAATTCGATATATCAAAGGGACCATCCATCAAGGAGTATCATTAGAAATAATAGTCATCTCTAATGTACCTATTGAATAACTAAATATCTTTTTTCTTATGAGGTTCAAAGATAATTTAATGACTCTTATCCATTCAGTCACGTTAATAAGTTCAGAATTGACAACATAGCTATTTATACTTTAGTTTGTGGGTTCTTCTAACAGGATAATAGTCATTGTTTGAATGATCTGCAAAAGTCATTGATAAAATAATAATAAAAAAGAAGCGGACCAAATAAGCTAACCTGAGGGACCCCACATATAAAATATTGCAGACTATAGTTGTTACCATTAACAAATCTATACTGTGGTATGACGAATAAGTAGCTCTTGAATCACTCCTTCACTGCAAAAAGTAATGGGTCAAATTTTAACTAGCGAGGGTAATTATGTGTCCAACCAATTTGGGGCAGTATTTTACCCAATGTGGTAAGTATATTGTCCAGTAAGGTTAAAAAACAAGCAGCAATTACAACTTTAGAGTAGGTAAAATGTGCAAAGTCATATGGGGAAAGATCATTTTCACATGCAGCTGCTATTTTATGGAATAATCTGCCAGAATATCTTAGAAATATACAACCATACGAAAAGTTTAGAAATAGCTTGAAAACATATTTATTCACCATTTTGTAAACAATTAATGTAAGAACCCGGTGCTCTCCTCTTCATCTCCAATCCTTTTGTAAAAAGCGCTTAGAGACATGCAACTTTGCTTATGTATTTTGCGCTATACAAAAACGTTTCATTATTATTATTAAAATTTTCATCACACTGGAAAAATAAAAATGCCCAAATAAATACCCAATGTTGGTTGGGCACATAAATTGCCCTCATGGAGCATTTTTACCCAACATTTTTTTTAAAAAGTTCCCCCACACTCCATAGGGTGATATTTTTTAAAACTAGGAATTCATGTTGTATGGAATGGAGGGACTAGGAGCAGTCGAGGAAAATCTAATTTGGCTTTCGGTGAAAATTGATTGCGAATTGAACCGCTTTATGCAAAATGGGAACAATCAATCACAAGACATCATGGGTAAAAGTAATTACCCCAATATCCAGAGAAGTCTGTTTGGCTGTTCCAATAGACGCCATCTTGGTTTGGGCACTCAAAACTTCCGGTATCGGTGCGATCGATGCATCCCAACCAGTACGCAGAGCAAGTGATCGTCATCATAACTGATAAAGGGAGAGAGAGGTAATAATAATGATAATGATAAATCGGTACTTATACATGTATAGCGCATAATCAATTAAAATTACTTATCTGTCTATGCGCTTTATATACAAATTGCTCTCTAATATTACAATTACACTACAACAAAAACAAGCATGGTTTCAAATGTCTTTTAAACGATTCAGCAGACGTACATAATCGAAGGTGAATTGGTAAATATTCCATAATATGGGACCGCAAAAATCAAAACTAGCCCCCCCCCCTTGAAACAACTCTAGGAATGTGTAAAAGTGTAGTGTCTTCACCAGAACGAAGTATGTAATGTGGCTGGTGTGACACTGATAGAGGTATTCGGGTGCCATTTGTACATACACTTAATAACTAACAGTGCAGCTTTGTAAAAAAATCTTTTGTCAACTGGTAACCAGTGCAAATGCTTTAAAACACGAGTGGCCCGATCATACTACTGAGCTTTCAAGATAATCCTATCGTTATGCACCCCCCCCCCCCAAATAATTCCGCATGTGCAAAAATAAAAAAAGATAGTAATGTTACACAGAAATCAGCAAATGAGATTGAGATACACAACTCGTTCTCAAAATCGTGCTCAAAATGTCTGCTTTTCAGATAGGAATATAAAAAATTTAGCTCGCGCTCGCATCATTTCTGTAGCAAAACCCATACTTTCCATGATTAAATAGATGAATAGAATGCTCCGTTTTCGGTTCTAAACATCAAAAGAACTCCCGCTTCGATTAGCAATAATCTTTTGTTGGATATATATCTTGTTCTTTATCAAAAATTTCCATTAAATTGTCATTTTTTCAGATCCAAATATCAAAATTTTCAGTTGGCGCTCCGCGTTCTTTTAATATAAATTTATATATAAATATATTTATATATATATATATATATATATATATATATATATATATGTATATATATATATATATATATATATATATATATATATATATATATATATATATACCCGCACCCACAATATTCTCAACATCTCATCTCCTGAATTTGCAATCTCACTACCTAAAATTCCTACACTTTTCAAGTCTCTGTTTTTAATGATAACATTATTTTGCAGAAATTATATTTGTCACGGTCTTTATTTCATTGTGTATGATAACATACAGAATATACATAAATCTGTGAGTGGGTATTTTGTGAAACATTAGCGAAATTTTAAAATGTCATATATTTCTTATTTTACATCCGATTTTAATGAAATTTTCAACTTGATGTTTGTTTGATTTTTCTCTGTCGAATTAAATCAGCATTTTTGCTGGGGTGGACTTGACCTTTAATGATAGTAGTAGCAATATTAGTAATAGTAATACTGATAATGATGATAAAAGTAATGGCAATGATAACGATGCTACACAGTAAAAATGCTGTTTAAATTTTCATACAATTATTATATGAACCTTACAGTTTTAACAAATAAACTAAACAATTACTGTCTATACACCTACTCTAAGGTTCTAATAAAAATCGTTTTATAAAAGTTATAATCAGCATATTTACAGTATACTACTTATTATACCAATACCATTTCTACCACTTCTATATCTTGATAATGATGATATTGATAAGTTGATACTGACATTCATGATATTGTTGACAAAAAATGATGATGGTAAGAATAATATCCACATTGAAAATTGCAACTTATTCATTTAAAAATTCTAACAATGGTTTTTTTCATTTTTTTTTTACCTCTAACGAACTCCACCGATTCAGTAGATTCTGGGAAAAATAGAGCACCCCCTTTGCCAGCACATTTCTCCTGCGATTTTTGCCAAGTCTTTGGTGACGCCAGGATGAGAAGACATTGGTCACCCAAGAGATCCCAATTCGAAGGGCAGCCGTTTGCTTCAATCACTGATGATAAAGACAGATATTATACAGATGGTTATTATTATCATAATATTAATACATTGAATAATACTCAATTTACTATTGTTTGTCTACAAGGAAATCCATATACAGGCTTCAGAGTATGTAAATAACTCATTTTCTCTTTTAATAATAATAATAATAATAACTAGCAGTTAGTACGCTCTCTGTAGTTTACTATATCACAGCGTTTACACACGTTTTTAAACAAAAGTGCATAATAATAACAATACAAATACATGCAAAAGAAATCAATCGGAAAAGAGGTATGTTTTTAAAAGTTTCTTAAATTGATCTGAAGAGTTTGATGATTTAGTTTTCACACCAACTAGAGAACTTTAGGTCGGCCGGTGACCCTCTTAATGCTCTTTGTAGGATATCAGTCAACTCGTATTACAACTCTCCCCATGTAAGCTTCTAAATATTGGAATCATTTACCCATTAAAATAAATATCAAACAATGATCGATGATAATTATGACTAATACTTTGATAATGATGAGGACGCAGATGACGATGATGATTACTCAATTCGATTCAAATTCATCTTATTCTTGGTAATAAAAATTGAACATCATCAGCATGATCAGATTATACATTCGTGAAATAGATAGTAATGTACCAAGAGTGGTGGCACCAAACAGTATGCTCTTGAAAATAAGAAGCTTCCAACAATGTGTTTAATTCTGGACATTTCATCCACAGACCTCAATATGTATGGACCTTTAAAATATCTTGAAGTATGGGCATACCACTTTTGAAGTAAAACATAATGCATTTTTGGTTAGTAAATCACAAATATTTTGGCTCGCGCTCCAAGCTCGCGTCAATTATTTAGTAAGGTACTTATCCTGTTAATCTTTAAAACAAAATGCTTAGACTGTCCAATGCAGGGTGACCAGATTTCACAAAATTAATTACGGGACAATTGACAAACGAAGATCAACAAAGAAGCCCCACACAAAGTGTTAGACTTGTGAAAAAATATAAAGAATTGGAAGAGAAGTTGAACGAAAGAATGAAGGAGAGAAAGAAAAGAGATGATTGAGAGGTAAAGAAAATAAAGGAAAACAGAAAAAATAACAGAAAGTTAGAATAAAAGAAGGATGAAAGAAATAATAAGAGATAAAAAAAAAAGGTTTCCGTCATTCTTTAAAATGAATATAGAAAGAAAGAAAAAAAAGAAAGAAAGAAAGAAAGAGAAAGGAAGGAAAGATGAATAAATGTCTGAAAGACAAAATAAAGGAGAGAATTAAAGGGGGAAAAAGGTAAGAAAAAGGAGGAAAGAAATAATGAAGGAAATAAACATAATATTTCCTTCATTCTTTGAAAGAAAGAAGAAAAATGTAAGGAAGGGAAAGAAAGAAACAAAGAACAAGGGAAAAGAATGAGAAGGGGAAAAATAAGAAAAGAAGAAAGAGTGGAAGGGAAAAGGAAGTCAAGGTAATTATAAGGAAAGAAAGAATGAAGGAAATAAAAAAGGATATTTAATAAAGAAGAAAAGTAAGAGAAACAAGGAAAGAAAGAAAAATGAATAGAGAGAGAGAAAAGAAAATGCCTAGGGAAGGAAGATAGGAAATAGATAGATCAATGGTTTATTAATTAAAATCAAGACATCATCGCGGCTATGGCCGAATTGCGATATATTCACAAGGTAATAAAGTCACAAAAAATATTCAAACAATAACACAGATAATTACAAAATAAATAATACGGATAAAGTATGGTATTGGAATTAAAGATAGATGGAACAAAAAAGGGCAAGCAGAAAGGATAGGGTATATATATAAATGAAAGAAAAGGGGAAAAGATCAAACTTCAAGTAAACAAAAAAATCCAATCATCTAATAAAAATCATAATTTTATTTGGTGTTTTTTGAAATATTTTTTCAAAATTCAAAAATAAAATGTTTCAGAAATGAATGAAATTTCAAAGTGAAACATATCGTCAAACTTAAAAATTAGATGAAACATCGCGGCATCGTGCACGCCAAGACTGAAAACGAAAGCTGAAACAAATAGATCTATAAAAAGTCAATAACTTGTTCCTCCGATTACATCTCCAAATCATTAATCTGAGAATCCATAGTATAATTATAAAAATTTCCCGCCGATTTTGTGATTATTTTGGTGGAAAAACTGTTTATCAAGTGAGATTGTTTTCACCATTGAGAATTTGCTTCGATTCTACATGCCTAGCTAGTAGCCTGCCACACACAGGCAGGAGGCCAGTTCGTTTGCAATGTATTGGGTTACTAAGAAATCACCGCAGAACTTGCAAAAGTTTACAGTTATCGATTTAATTGTTGTCCCTGCTTCGTCAGCTGTTGGTTATTTAATGAAAATTCGTCACTTTGAAATTTATTAACTACATTTTGTTCAATATTCTGAAATACGGGACAAATATTCGTCCCGGGAAGGGTTTGTCGGGACGCCGGGACACAGGAGCAAAATACGGGACAATCCCGGGAAATACGGGACGTCTGGTCACCCTGGTCCAATGTTCGGATTGGAATATCACAAATTTTCAGCTCGGGCTTCGTGCATTATTCGATTGGTGAGATATGTATCATAACGAGTCATTAATTTCAGTCCTTATTCTTTAAAAAATTAAAAATTTCGACTCGCGCTTCGCACTCGCGTTAATTATTCAGCAACATCTCACAGGTATGTCCTTTTAACAGTAATTATAGCACCATAATTGACCAAATAGCGAGTTTTACAACTTCAAATTTTAAAAAATTTCCAAACCGCTCACTCGTTACGCTCCCTCGCGGAAAAATAATGCCGATATATATTGTATCAATCAGAAATCACTTCAAAAAGGCTTTGCTCAAATTAATTACTACAAAACACACAGCTTGATGCAGATGATAATCTCATTGTCAAAATATCCGTTTGCACCTACATGCCCATGTTTGACATATAAGTGCCCTTTTCGGCTCTGCCCCCCCCCCCCCCCCTCCCCAACGATAATACGTTCTGCCGCCAATGACTGTTAAGTAGTGTTTTTAACACAACTCTGGATTACTACAAAATATCAGTTCGTTATCTCCGTCACGCATGTTCTCTCATTGAAATAAACATACTGTAGCTACTGTAGATCACGCAATCGCACAATCGGGAATAGTGTTTGTTCTGTTTATATCCACCCTTCCCCCTCTTATTCTTTGTTTTATCTAGTACCTTTGTCAATGACCTACATAAGCGAAAAGCTTGCCCATGCACAGAATGTATATAGAGTGGTAGTTGTATTTATTGACTATTTATTTATTGGTGTTGACCAGCAGCACATGCTGAAAGGGTCAATTTACAAAATTTCATGAAATACAATAATTATAACAAAGCAAAAGAACAAAAACGTAGTTATAGTATTCTATATCCAAACTTTTAAGTTTAAAATCCTGATTCTGGCCCCGTCCCAATAAAAAAATGCTATGAAATTCAGTCCCTACCTTCAGCTGAACTGACTGAAGATGACGATGACAATGATGTAGACGACGATGACGACGACGATGATGACGAAGATTTCGCCATCGCTGACGTCGATTCAGTGATTCGACACACAATCATGAATCCCATCAGAGAGGCCCATCTCGCATCCATGGTTGACGAGGAAAGAAATCAGGTATCCAAGGAAGCGAAGCATTTGCCTTCTCTTGTCAAGTCCCGCGCGTTTCTATAATGCCTCAGTCATAACATTCAAACCGATTCCGAATCGACCGTCGATCATGTCGATATGTCATTGGTAACAGCTTATAATAGCTCTGATAGCATGGGCGGAAATCCCAGAGGGACAGGGGGACTCAAAATAGTAGGGGGACACAATATCAAATGTCACCCCTACTTTTGGGGTCTTTTATGATGGTAAGAAATATATACACCATTCAAAATCGAAATAAAACGTGTATTTTGGGATGACAACCTTTTTTTTTTTGCTTGTCAAATCTATTTTCGTTGAAATGACCTTATTAATTTGGTGTGATAACTTTTTTTTTGCGTGTCAAATTTTCCAGCCCCTCGTCCCCCTAACTTTTGGGAGAGATTTCCGCCCCTGTCTGATAGGTCTGGATCGGTTTAGCAGGTGTGACTGCACCCTAACATCGAGATCAGACCGAAGTAAACGATTCCAGGGCCCCGTCTTACAAATACATTGCTCCAATCAAAATCAACTATATGGAAATCCATAATGATATTTTTTTGTAAAGGAACTTTGCACAATGACTTTTGTAAGCAAAGATAAGTCCACATAATTTTAAAGAAAGCGATGAATGTATGAATATCCAATTATACCTATCTTTTGAATAAACATGCATTTTTATATGTTGGCGTTGCTGACTTTCCATAGTTGTGGTTGATTGGATCAATCGTAACTCTTTGTGAGACGGGACCCAGAAGGATAGTAACTATACCATTTTTTCCCGATATGGGGCCGTTGCAGAATGAGTTGCGTTTAAAAGCAGTTCAAAAATTCAATCGCAAGTCCCAAATGCGCGCTGTTGATTGGTTGAAAATCAAGTTACGCATGATTTTTAGAGTTGCGATTGATTACAACTCTTTCTGGAACGGGCCCATGTTCGAAGACATTACCATGCAGTGGTCGACATGGAGTCGGTTCCACTGATGAAACTGGGACGTAAGCAGGCAAACGATCAAATTTGTCATATATTCTTGCAAACGCTGAATGTTAGCTCAGTGTTCTAGCATGCGTCTCAAGGATGGAAGTTGTGGGATTTATCTCCAGTGAAGTCATACATTCAGGCTAAGCGATCATCATCTAAATCCGACAGAGGTACATTATTTTATCAAATACTCTATTTGTTCAAAGAAAGTCACCTTTGTGATTGATCCCATCACGAAATTTGCGATCGATCTGAAATGCCACAGAAAAGGTGCAAGATACATCATTATTTATCTATCTATCTATCTATCCATCCATCCATCCACCCACCCATCTATCTATCTATCTATTTATCTGTCTGTCTGTCTATCCATCTATCTATCTATCTATCTATATATATATATATATATCTACCTATCTATCTATCCATCCATCTATCTATCCGACTATATATCTGTCTATCTATCTATATTTGTATATATTTTAATAATTGTTTCAGATTAGCGAATATAATTCAAATGCCTAAGATCTAAATTGAGGGTTCGTTAGAAGTGATGGTTTGAACCGTCTTCCCTTCCATATGGCATGATGAGTATGCTCATTAAAATGGCGTTGAGCACAGTGATCACGGTGATCGATGAGCTGGACAAATTTGCGTAAGAAAGGTTATATTGAAATGACAAGGTATCCAGCAGACAAAAATATGCGAGACTAAATTATGTTTAAAGTAAAACGTAGGTGTGGTTATAATGCTGGAAGATTTTGCCCTGAAATATCTGTAAAGCCGGAGAAGCTCTACAGGGGGGGGGGGGGGCGATGACAATGAGAAGAACGGGAAGAGAAATAAACTGAAAATAGAAACAAATTAATATAAAGTACAAAAGGATTTTTTTTTACCAGTAGAAAAAAAGAAATAAGTTGAAACACTGGACCACACGGGTCGTGTGGTCCAGTGGTTAGAGCATTGGACTCATAGTCGCAAGGTTGTGAGTTCGAATCCCAACTCTGCCATTGTCTCCACTTTGATAAAAAGGCCCGAGAGTGATATCTGTCGTCTATAACGTCAGCCACTATGACTGATTAACCTAGACGTAAAATGTTTCCAAGGTAATTGTTTATATACCAGCTTGGCGTTTACCAGCAAAATGCTGTCCTGCCGAGTTCCTACGGGAGTTACCACAAACAGAAACAGATATCGATTATCTTAACCCCCCGCCCCGACAACAAAATATTCTGGCCCCGAAAAGGAAAGGCAAGGAACTGTAAACTTACTTGTTACTTCAACTGAAGAGGTGAATATTTTTTTTAATTTATGTTCTTTTTCAGATGTCCTTGATTTTATCTTTGAGGTTTATTTTTACATTCATGTTATCTATATCATTATAATGTCTTATATAACATCATTATGGTATACTTGTTTAACCGTGTAACGATATGATCTTGTACAAATTGAATAGGCCTAATAAAAAAAATGGGTTTCAATCAATACTTGGAGAAATAAAAAAAATCCAATACAATTTTCACAAAATATCCAACTCTGAAAAGTCTGCCGGACGATACTTCGAATTGTTTACAAATTAGGCTAATATTGACAGGAAATTCTGAGACTGGTTTGTTTGCTCTTTTAATGACATAAATTCGATAGAGTTATTAAAAGAACAGATCAATCACTCACTAAATTTGATTAGTACACTTGGGGTCTCATCGCAAAATTGTGTGATGTTTGATTTCAGTCGTTCAATTTCAGTGATTTAAGCAATATTTGTTAGCAAATGATCAGTATGGAATGTCATGTGACTAGGCTTTTTCATTTCATTTTTTTTTGGGGGGGGGGTCCACAAAGCAGAAATCTCCCAAATTAGTTAAAGCATGGAATTTTTTGTGAATAAATCCTGTTTGCATTTGTTATCCCCCAAATTTTGGGGGGGGGGAACCAAGCAGAAAGCCAAAATTTAGTTAAACCATGGAATTATTTGTGAATAAATCCCCCCCCCCTTTCTCTATCCCATCGTTTCTTTAACTCTCTCCCGCTTTCTTATTTTCAATCAGTAAGTCGACTATAAGTCGACTATAATTTCTTCATTTCCAAGGGGGATCCACAATTTTACAAGCTGTGCTTTTTAGTGGATCCCCTCATTTCCATTTATGCTCTATATTATACTGTTGTTGTTGTTTTTTTACGAAGTAAGAATGCCCTTCTGTAAAATTGTACTTGATTTGTATTGCTTTATATTACTTTGTATTATGTTTGAATGGAAATGAAATAAAAGAATTGAATTGAAATCAATCAATCATCTTATTCGTCCTCTCCTTCTATCACACTCCCCCTTTCTCTATTCCATCATTTCTTTAACTCTCTCGCGCTTTCTGATACTTTCAATCTATCAATCAATTATTTATCTCACCCCCTCTCTGTCATCCCCCATCCCTCTATCGTCCACTTTTTCTCTCACCTCATATTTTTTATCCTTCTTTCCATCTCTCTCTCTCCATCGTTCCCCTTTTTTCTCTCACATTTTGTCTGTATCTCTCTTAAGGTGCAAAGTATGGGCGAAGCCTATGTTCCGAGGCAAACTTAATTTCCATTAAGCTCGTTATTCATAAGAATCGTCAATCATATTTATAAAAGCATCAAAAAGAAAGAAAAAAAACGTTTTTTTTTTTTTCTTTCTACATAATGGTCTTGGTAAAAGAGGGACATGATGTATGTAGGATGTTTACAAAGGAACAAACGAAGCACACCTGGGCTCCGTAACACAAAGATTAGCGTTCATCGTTTATTTGAAAGAACAATTCTGATTGGTTCCTAGTCAGTCTACCGAGGAAAATGTGCATGTAACGACGATCTCGATTGGCCATTTCATTTCACAGGCCAATTGTAAAATGTTGTGTTACCATGGTACGGAGCCCAGAACATATCCACAAGTTCAGACGTCTGCTAATTATTAGTGCATAGCATTTATTAAGCGGCATGTAAACATTGTAAATGTACTAAAAGTTAGTATTGCTATGTAATCTGCAAACTAACATAATTCAAACTTCAATAAAACGTAATATAAGCGATTTGCATCTTAAGAAACCTGTAAAATCCATTGATATTTTTCTTTCTCAGTATTATTCTGGCAATCATGTGCTTTTTAAGATTATTTGTAAGCACTATGCAATAGACTTTATTCATAAATATTCACATATGGTTCATGACGTATTTTCTTTACAAAATAAAAATCCCATATCCGTCATAGTAATATCTCTCAATGAAAGTTTTTTTTTATAGGAACATTGGGTTTTGCATAAATAAAAGAATATTAAAACTGATATTTTTTTACAAACATATATAAACAAAGTCACGGCTCATCTGCATTTTTTGTGAGGAAAATGAGTCATAGGCCAACATTAATTTTGTGAAATATAATATATGAACATTCTTAAGATATGCTTTAATGTATCGTATTTGCTAAGATGACATTTACATAATATGCAATAAAAAATTTCTTCAAAGTATAACAAATAAACGGAAAGTTTCATGCAATCATTCATCAGCATTAATATACTCAATGATTATCCCGAATATGCATGTGATATCTACAAATGTCGACTTGAATATAATGGAAAATAAAACAAGGCGTATTATTTGGTTATGATATATTCATGGATTATTTCATATCCAATGATGGATATCATTTTCAGGCCTGAATTCCAGTGATTACATGACACAAGTCAGTCATTTGCGGATTTGTTTCAACGTGTACTGCCCCCCATAAAATACTTATATATATATATATGTATATATATATATCACATATAAATATCACATATAAATATACGTTATGCAATACGATAACCGTATAAAACATGTTAACATTTTGGCCAGTTTCATTGTCATGCTGATATATTTTTTCGTATTTTCATTCATCTTGTAAAGAAGAAAATTTGTCGAATACAACTTTTATGAATATGCATAACTAAAATCTATTTTGGAACTTCAATTCCATGCTTAATTTAAGTACGTTTATCATTATCAAGTCACTTATTCAAGGAATTGTACCAACGTCTATAGATCAAAGCATAGCAAAAGATGATATGGAAAAGTACACAAAGTATAGTTCGAATAAATATTAGATACATATACATTATACTGGACAATGTCAGACATATTATCCAGTTTCAATTCCATATTTTCACTCTTCTTGTTACATATTAAACAATAGTATAACATAAGCACACTCCAAAATTCAAACATTGAAGTAATCATTTAAAAGTTTGTATACAAAATAAATTGTAATTGTTGCATTCATATCTTTTAAAACAAGAATGACATTACATGATCATGATCTATGTTACTAAGCAAAGCGCGATTACATACAAATTTGAAAGACTTTAAAATGGCATGAAATATTACTAGGAAAATTCTAGATAAATCTCTCGTTTCAAAATTCAATCATTTACAATTCACTCTATTGTACTTTTTGTTGGTTTGGTGCAAAATAAAACATCTTTACATTCGCATGTCTTAAAATAATTGAATAACATTAGGTATAATTTGTATCAATATTTCGAATCAAATTCAACATATATTGCTATATATATTAAGGATATGACAGGCATACATAAGAACTTAACCATGAAACATCTGCATGCTAGTAACTTCCCACTGCTATTTACACATTAATTTACAAAGTATAAAGAAATTCATTTTATTCAAGACGAGACTTTATCAAATTATTCTCATTGCAATCAATTCTTTATTGCTTCTAAAGTGCCAGAATTTACATGATTAAAATATGAATGAAATAAAGATATATATAATACCTTGCTGCTAAGTTAAGATGTGATAGATATTAATGAGTATATCAAGTAATGGCATTTATATACACACAGTCATGTCTCTGGTTTTAATTCACACAAATTTCAAGCTCATAACTTTCTTGCTATAGTAGCCAAATTTTAAAGGCTCACTGTTCATATTATTTCCGGGAAATACATATATTTTACGTTTAAGTACTGTTGACACAACTCTACTTTTCACTCATATCGAAATCAAGACAATTTATGAAATTTTACGAAAGAAAGCTTTATAAAAAAAATCACACATAAAGAGGTCTACATATCATATTATCTTCGTATATAAGTATTCATAAAAAATGTTCAGCATAACTTAGCAATTAATAATTTTAATGAATAATTCAGATGAAAACATGTCACAACATTTTCAAAATTCTATTTTGAACGCATTTGAATACATTACATCAGGTTATGCCTTCGCTTGTCTATACAAAAAGGCGATTCCTAATGACATTACGCATAGTATATAAAATCTGTACATAATCATTTTTTTCCCTAAATTTTTCAGATTCTAATGACAAAAATTCTTTAGAAATGGCGATTAATATTTTAATTAAAAGTATGATTATACTATCGCCATGTAAGTTAACTATCATCATGGGAGGCATCTTTCTACTGAAATCATTCTTTTGGAGAATCTCGGAGCCTTAAATACCTTGCTTCTTCTTGGTATCCTCCACCTAGAATTTCCCGAAGTCGTGGAGAGATTTCCTTGAGGAAATGTCAGTGGAAGAGTTAGAAAGTCTTGAGTAGCGCCCCCAGGATGGCCTGGTATCGCGAACCCTCTGCACTACTCGAGCGTATCGAGACTCCGAAGGTACAAATTCAGCTGTGGACATTCCACTTCCGCTGGCCGAGCCGGCCGGTTTGCTACGTAACGAATCAGAAAGAATGGAAAGAATATTTTCATGATCAGTGAGATATGAGGTTTTCATTCATAATATATTTTTTTTTACAATAATGGAAAGACTTATTTGTGCCGATTTGCTACGTAAAGAACAATCTGAAAGAATACCAAAGATATTCCATTCATAATATACATTTCCGATGATTCTGGGAAAATCAATTTTGAGATATAAAAACTGAAATAATTGTATTTGTGACAAATATATTTTGAGATAAATTCGATGATTGAAATTGAAATTACATAGCAAAAACGAAAGTGGTATCGTTGATTTGGAGGAAAGTAAAGAAAACGTTGTATATTACATGGTGCTTATTGGGGATGTCATTCCATTTTACCCCGTGCAATTCAATATCCAATTCGACTCATTTTTATTTTTCAGTCGTTTAAAGACATATGCATGAATAGACGAGAAGCTTACTATTTTTGTCAGTATGTTTCTTGACTTTTGCATTATGGCATTTTATTTCCTTGGAAAACAAAAAGATAAAAGTAACAAGAATGGTTTACCTCAGATCAGACATGGATTTGGTTCGTCGTCCAGCCATTGGATATTCACCTTCGGGCATAGATTGGTAGCTTGTTAAGGTTGTGGGAGTCCTGCGGGGAACCACACCAGATAGGGCAAGTTCTTTCCTGATAAGGCTCGTCTTCAGCTTAGAGGATTGTTTTCTTCGTCTAGGGGCCTCTGCAGCCTGTGGGTCAGCATCTTCATCAGAAGATGATGATTCGTCTACCCTCATTGTTGTCAAGTCCAATTCTCCACACACAGTCTGTGTGTCATCGTCTGAGTCATAAGTTTCAGATTCAGAGCTCGGTACCCCTGGTGCCTTGTGAGGGCTTGTGTATGGCCAATATTTGGGATCTTCGTGAAGATAGGGACTCTTGAAGTCCATTACTGCTTGCCATGATTCCGAATCTGTTTCCGAATCCGTAGTATTGACTTCAGATTCAACGTCACTTGGTGAGTCATCTGCTGGACGTCCCGGAGGTCCATCTTTAGGTTTGGCAAACCGAGTCCTTATTTTCTCTACCGATGGCAGGTCGTATTCGTCTTTCTTAGGTTTGTCTGGTTCTTTATCCATTAGCCAGCCATAATCCTCATAGTTGGTTGGCGTTGATTTACGAAGAAGTTCTTCCAGGCGAGTCACCATTGGAGTTGATTCAGATGAAGGCCGCGGCTTTCGATACATGATATGAGTTGGCTTCATTCCTGAAGAAGTAGATGATGTTAGTTGCGTCGGACTTTCTCCAGAAATTCCCGAGGATGGAGGAATAGGTGAGCCCTTTTCATCGTGTTGTCTACGACTTGGGCCTTGCTCCCATTTCGGGAACTCTTGTTTACCGTAGAGAAGCTCCCTCGATGACTTCGGTTGTGATATAGGGGAGCCTATCGCAAGAGAACGTTGTCTCGGGGTTTTGTTTTCTACAAGGTAGCTGACAAGAGTATTTTGATCTCCTGATGTCATCACTTTAGACAATCTGAGATCTCGTCTTATTTTTTCCAATTCGTCAATTGGTGATGGTTCACTTTTATCTTCGAGGGAATCGGTCTCTGAGAGGTCAGGTGAATCTGTGTCATCAGGTTTCAGAAAGGTGATTGGTTGATAACTCATCTGAGTGAGAACACTGCTGCTTGTTGTCATTGATGTGCGCGATAACGATTCAGTCATTAACGCGGTTGTGTATGTTGTCCCTGCAGTTGTTTGCTGAACGATAACCATTCGACAATTTGGTGGCATGTTATCCACGATAACCTGGCTGATATTTGAATGAGATTCTTGTATATCCGTATGAGTGTGGAAGGTTCTGCGAGGCCTGTATTGAGCAACGGGCTGCTCATATGTTACTTCACGGGATGGCTCAAGGTTGTTGATATTTTGGACCCTCCTGCTCACCTCAGTATCAAATAGGCGAGTTGATGAGTCTTGGGTCTGGTCATGAAGCCTGAATCCAGATTGGGATGGTCGCTGTGCTTCTGGTGGTGTGACCGAGGTCAATCGTAGTGGTGTTTTCTCTGTTGACGGCAGCTCTATCGTCAATTTCTTGGGCTGTTTCAGTTGCGATGTGAGAGGTGTAACAATTTTCTCGAACGGTCGAGGTGACAGAGATTCCAAGCCAGGTGGTGTAGATTCATATTCTGCCTGTTGACTGTAGAAAATTACTGGTGATAAGGACCGGTCATGTGAAGAAATTGTGTCGTCTGGCAAGGGAAGTGGAGAGCCTGCTCCTTCTCTGGTTACTGGTTCTATCTGTACGATGTGATCAATACCATCCAATCGTTTCTGTGGTTGTACAGATCTGTCAATGTTGCCCATACTTCGGTCGGGTTCTATTGAAATGTTTCTGGTAGGCTTAGTAAAAGACTGTGATGGAGTGCTTGAGAACCTCTTAGGTGTATACATAGTATCCCGATCGCTTGTGGCGGGCGAAATTTGCATGCCAGTGTTTATGTTGGGTCTTTGTTCGAGTGTCTGCACTGCAAACACCTTTTGAGGGATTGTAGATTGAGTAACACGTGACTGTCGAGGCAAATGAGTTTGTGAGCTTGCGGGGTTGTATTGCCTTGCAGTCATTGATGTTTGCTTTGAAGTGACATCATACTTTGCCTGCACAGTCTGATGGGTTTGCAGAGGTCGCATTATCACCTGGAGTGATTGGTGTACAAGTTCTGGTGATAGAATGCTTTGTCCGCCTTGATGCTTTACATGTGTTATTTCTGTCTGAGAAGCCGAATGTATGTTGTTCTGTTTAGCCGGTGTAGTTCCACGGTCCGCTGTTGTTGGATGAACTTGAGTCTTGGTTTCTTTTGTATCCGATCTGGTGGTTGATGTACCTCTGCTACTGTTTCGGACATGAGTCTGGCAGACCTCATCAATCTTCACTGGTCTCATTTCCTCCATCTGCACAGCAGCATCTTTGGTATCAATGAGCATTTCCGTTGAATTGTCAGTAGCCTTACTGAAAGGCGGTAAGGTACCTCGATCAAAAGAAGGCGGCTTGGTCTTGATGTCTGGCTCTTTCGGTTCTTGTAAACTGAGATTTTCTACCAACAGTTCCTTGACCCGTTCCTGGATGTATTCCTCTTTTATTTCTTCACGGATTCGAGGTTCAAGTTCTCTTCTGATTGTCACCTCCAAATCTTCCCGCACTTCTTCCTCAATATCGTGTTTAATTCGAGGGGCAAACTCAACCAGTAATTCCTCTCTATAGTCGTCAAATATCTCCTCCCTCATCTCTTCCATGACTGTCTCCCTCATCTCTTCCTTAAACTCCTCTTTTAATTCGAGGCTAAGTTGGTCTCTTATACTAGTAGTCAGCTCTTCTGTCAATTCATCGATTACTTCTTCCCGCAATTCATGTCTAATTGTTCTCACAAGCTCCTCGCTTGGAGGTTCTTTCTCAGATACAAGACTCTTTTCGACGGACGATACATCCTCGTTCTCAGGAGCTTTGTGTTGGTTTCCAAAATTCCTCTGTTTGACATCGACCTGTTGCTTTTCATGCAACATGTAAGGTTTGGCTTCGACAGTCTCATTGAATTGTCTGGTTTCAACTGGAATCGTTGATTTAGTAATCATGAGTGGTCCCTGTTGAGGTTCGTGCATGGAAATAATGAATTCGGTTCTGATATCATCTCGCACTTCATTTATTATCTCTTCACGAATTTCTTCTATTAGTTCCTCCTTGATTTCACGTCTCAATTCATCCTTAGCCTCTTTTCGAATCTCTTCTCGTAGCCTCAGTCGTTCAGCATAGCTAATGGTCGGCTGTACAATCATAGGAGCTGCATCCACGCGCTGTACAATTGTTGGATGCACGATATCATCCACATGAACTTCCTGCTTCAGAACTTCCCCCTCTGCTTGGTTACATTTCTCATACTTTTCTTGCTTTCCAGCATGCTGATTTGAAAAACCGATGGTGACTGGATGTACTTCAGCACCTCTGTCAGTGAAATCAATCTTTCTCGGAGATGACGTTGAGTCATGCATTTCTGTTGTCTGTTGGACACTCATGTCAATAGGCAATTTCATGTTGAAATATTGTGATGACTGATTTCTATTTTCAGGTTGAACCTGCATTGCCCTATCGAGTTCAGTTTTGAGGTTTTCTGTACTTTCATCAATTGTTGATAACTGAATTTGCGATTCCGAGTCTTGAACCTTTCTAACGATTATTGGAGAACTTGATGCATCATGAGAAGGAAGTTTTTCTGGAAGTGTCGAAGTATCCAAAGTCGAAGGCTTAGATTGTGTGGTGAAATCTTTACCTTCTGAGGACATTGTAACCGTTGTTTCATCACTCGACTTCCATTTGGCTTGCGAAGATTCATGAACTCCTGCTGGGGCAGCTTGAGTTGTAAAGTCTCTCGCATGAAGAACTATATTTGCAGTTCCTTCATCAACCGTTACCTTTCTTTCCATAACAGGAGAATTTTGTTTGTCAGATAATGCTGCATTACTGTATTGTGATCCGTATTCAGCTGTTGTAGCTGAAATTTGAGTACTGAAATCCTTTGCCTCAGCAGGCGGTTCTATCGTAGTGCTTTCGTTGATAGCTACTTTCCTCACTAAGACAGGTGAATTCAATTTTTCTGACACATCCTTCTCTGTTGATTGGGATTCCATCTCGATGGATGTAGGTGTAACCTGTGTGTTGAAATCTTTTGAGTCTGTAGGTATAGGAAGGATGAGTGTGCTCTCGTCGGCCATGGCCTTACGAATCAGAACCGGAGACGTCAGTCTGTCAGACGTACTCTCCTTGAGGGACTGTGAAGCTCCATCTGATGTAACAGGTGTTGCCTGCGTGATGAAGTCTTTTGATTCTGATGATGGCATTGTCGTACCCTCTTCTGTCACATTCTTTCTGATCAGCACAGGGGAACTAAGCTTTTCCGTGGTGGTTGGCATTACTTGTGTATCAGAGTCTTTAGCATCAGACAATATCGCGATCGTTACTTCATCGACCACGGTCTTTCGTTGGGTAACTGGAGAACTAAGTTTTTCTGATGAAGTTGGTGTGGCCTGTGTTGAAAAGTCCTTGGCATCTGTAGGAGGTGGTGACACCATTGTACTCTCATCTGCAATCTGCTTTCTGATTACTGTAGGAGAACTTGGTTTATCGAATGAAGTTCTTATTCCTGATTGAGAAACACCATCTGATACAGTGGGGGTAACTTGGGTTGTAAAATCTTGAGGCTTGAGTTCTACCATCATTGTACCCTCGTCAGTTTTCCTCAGCAGTAGTGGTGAACTAGGCATGTCAGACATCGTAGCTTGGTCAGATTGAGAAGATGTGTGAGTAGTTATCGGAATGGACTCGGCATTAAAGTCTTTTGATTCGAGAAGGGCCATCATTGTACTCCTATCATTAACTTGTCTTCGGACAAGCACAGGTGAATTAATCTTTTCGATGATGGTTGGGGTTGCTTGTGTTGTGAAGTCCTTGGCATCTGCAGGAGGTGGTAAAATCATTGTACTTTCGTCTGCAATTTGCTTTCTGATGACTGTCGGAGAACTTGGTTTATCGAATGTAGACCTTATGGCTGGTTGAGAAACACGATCTGATGTAGTGGGTGTGACTTGAGTTGTGAAATCGTGTGGTTTGAGTTCTACCATCATTGTACCCTCATCAGTTTTCTTTAGCATTAGCGGTGAACTGGGCTTGTCAGACATCGCAACTTGGTCAGATTGAGAAGATGTGTGAGTAGTTGTAGGAATGGAATCGGTTTTAACATCTTTTGATTCGAGAAGATCTACCATAGTGCTTCCATCAATTAACTGTCTTCGGACAAGCACAGGTGAATTAATCTTTTCAATGATGGTTGGGGTTGCTTGTGTTGTGAAGTCCTTGGCATCCAGTGGCTGCGATGAGACCAATATACTCTCATCCATGACCTGTTTCCTAATTAACACAGGGGAACTCATTTGATCCGTGAAAGAAATCTTTGGAGATTGCGAAACAGAATCTGACGTTACTGGGAATGCTTCCATTACCACATCTTTTGACTCGGCTGAAGCGATCGTTGTCCATTCATCGATGACATCCTTGCGTTGTAGAATAGGAGAGCTTATTCTATCGCTTGAACTTGGAGCCATCTGAATAGAAATGTCTTTGTCTTCTACCTGTTTCATTGATGTGCATTCATCAGACACTTCCTTCCTTGTAAGAATCGGTGAACTGAGCTTGTTAGTATTGGGAGACCTTACGTGTTGACATGATTCATCAGTAACAGTAGGAGCAATTTGCGAAATATAATCTTTTGCTTCTAATTGAATCATAAAGGTGCTTTCATCTACGAAATCTCTTTTAACTTGGGATTCTACATTTGAGCTCATAGATGGTATTGTCGTGACCGCTACATCCTCCGAGGCTATCAAAAGTTGAGATGAATGGTCCCGGACGTCATGTTTAATCTGAACAGATCCGTCAGATAACAACATTTGCGTCATAGCTGTTCCCCCATCCAAAGTTTCAGGCGTCACCTGTGCGATTGCATCTGTTCCCTTGGGAGAAGACTGAGTCGGAATATTTTCACGCACTGGTGCAGCCTGTGTAGTAAAGTCCTTTGCATGCCGAGGTGGTAACGGAATTGTACCTTCTTCTACAACGGAAATTTTCCTTTGCAATATTGGAGAAGTATGAGTGTCCGCAAATATCTTTGGCATAGGCTGTGATGTTCCATCTAAGGTCACAGGAGATACCTGAGCGGAACCATCTTTCGATTCTATCAGTTTCATGGTTGTACTTCCATCTACTGCAGCTTTTCTTGTGAATACAGGGGAGCTAACCTTTTCCGTTCTAATACCTTTCGAATATTGAGACCCAACGTCTACTGCAGTTGTGTCCACTGTGGTGCTATGGTCTAGGGTTGACCTTCTGGAAGATACCGGTGAGCTAACTTTATCTGATGAGGGAGCTGAATGGTATTGGGAGATGGTTTCAGAGGTTGGTATTATCACTTGTGTTTGGTAATCATTTGCACTCACTTTCCTGATCACTATTGGTGAAGAGGCAGTATCACAAGTTTGAATGCCTTGATATTGAGAGGCATTATGAGAAGAAACGTCAAGAGGTGAGGATGGACGATCAGTATATATGCTGACGTATTGAGATGACTGATTAAATAATTCCTGTTCAGTCTGGAATTTACTATCAGCAATCGGTACTGCAGAGACAGATGTGCTACCTTCGGAGATCTCAGGAGCAACTTGTGAAACAACATTCTCCGACCTCCGTTTAAACACGGGAGAGCTTGCCACGTCAGTTGTCATCTTTATATCTTCATTATGCTGGGTAGATGAATGAATAAACACCCTTGTCGTAAGATCGCTCTGAGTTGAATTGCTGGCAAAGACCTGGTGAATTTGACTTCCTCGGTCATGTCTCCATGAGCCTGTTGTTCCAGTTCCTCTATCAAGTAGGGTTGGGTGAATTTGTGCAGAGGCATCGACTCCCCATGTTCTAGGAATTTCAGCAAATTCCTGAATGACATTAATCTGTTGGATAGGAGCTTCATATGAGGAAACAACTGGTCCGTCCAAAGTCTCTTGCAAATTGTCAACAAATGTGTCCCAGGTGAATTCCTCTAAAGAGACACGATCAGATTGTGTATCCAAGAATTCTCCATCTTCGAATTCATCGCTAAAATCTGCAAATAACGGGTCTGTCTGTGTTGAAGAGACAAGAACCTCTCTCCGTTTGAAGATGGGTGAATTCCCTAGATCTGCACAAGTTGGCATAACTTGGACCGACATATCAGCAGCGTCTTGTTGTTCATACTGACTCTCTGTATCTGCAATAGTTGTAACACATTGTGCTGAGTTTGAACTTTGGTCCACTTTTGCCAAAGAATCTGCGTCTGATGACAGTGGTTTGATTACAGTGCCTACGTCGGCATTCTCTGGTAGAATATTGGCTAGCGATTCCTGACTTTTCATGTTGGGGCGGAATTGAGTTGACAAAGATGATCGAACTGGTTTAGATGTCTGCGTGTCAGTAGTCTGACGATACTGAACAAACGTACTGGTTTCTGCATTAACCATGACCTTTCGCTGTAGTTTTGGTGAGGTATGGGAGGATCCAGGAGGGCTACACTGAGCGGTTGATGTCGATTTAAGAACCGTTACGGTAGAAATTCCTTCATCAACCATCATTGCATCAGCCTGCACAAAACTATCCACAGCTCTTGATGCATGCTGTGATCCCGAGTCTCTTGTTAATGTTGAGGGGTGTCCCATTCTGACCTGTACCTCACTTGACACCATTTGTCCTGAATGTGTTAATGTGGCCTGGTCGATGCTTAGGGGTTGGGACTGCTCACCAAAGTCCACGCCCGTTTGTACCGTTTCTGTGAATCCATCGTCAGTGTTGGGAATGGTTTGCTGCTGGGAATCAAGACGAAGAGGTTCCAATAGTGCAGGAGTTGCTGCAGTCTGTTCGATCAGTGTTTCTGTGTGCCTTTCTCTGCCATCTTGCACATAACTAACGGTATTCACATACATAGGACCAAAGTCTGGCTCGTCAAACTGTACTGCAATAGAGTGCATTTCTGTACTTGTCTGTGTTGGTACGTCGTCAAGATCGTCAGAAAATGGAGATGATGCTCTTTCACTATTGTAAAGTTCGGTTTCAGTTGACATGTCCACATGATTGGCTCCTCGTATCGTGATGGGTGCAAGCTCTTCTGAATGAGAAACAATTTCAATTACCTCATCTTCCTCTATCTGCATGTCTGTCTGACAGGCCTGTTCCGACGCAGAAATTGAAAGCGTAAAAGTACTTCCTTCATGAGTAGCTGGGCTTGTTCCTGAGGCACCATCGACCATTTGAACATCGACTTTGTGTTGTGTAGATGCTTCAAATACAGGTGATTTGGTGTCAGGTGTTGTGAGCGAAGATCGCTCTACCAATTTCATTTCTTGGGTGACTATTTCCTTTGACACTTTAGCAACCTCAGTTTGAGAAATTGCACTCTTCATGGCAGTTTTTGCTGTTGCTGTTGCTGAAGTTTTCAACGAGAGAGACGTCAGTGCTGTCGTGCTTTTGGAAATAACTTTGATGTCAGCTTGGGTTGGTTTTGTTGAGTATTGTGTTAAAGGAGATGGTGTTGAGTGACTGATAGTAATTGGTGTGACTTCCAACATCTGGTGTGTCACTTCAGCTCTTTTAGGCTGAACTGAAGTGTCTGTTGTTTCAGGTTTTCGTTGATTGGCCTGTGTTGAACCGGTTCTTAGCTGAACTTGAAGTATATCTGTTCCTCGTTCAACAGTCTTCGGATCTGAAGTAGCATGAGTAGCTGAATCACGGGAAGACCTAATTATCTGAGAAGCCTTAGGAATCACATCCTTAACTGGAGTTTGTGCGTCCTTACTAATGGCTCGATGTAGAACCGGTGACGACGCCTTTGGTGAAGTATTTACTGCAGTTTGCATCTGCAAGTCTGTAAACTTTCCTCCTGCTTGACCCATCCTGTCGATCTTAGGGTCAGTCTTGGATGTCTGTGAATCTTTATCAGATTTCTCAGAGAAGATTTGAGAAGTTTGTTGAGCTACCTTTTGTTTTGTTTGGGTGTTCGACTCACCCATTTCCATTTCAAATTGAGTTGTTATGTTCATCTTAATAATTGATTTTTCCTGTGGTGTTTGAGACGCATTGCTCCTTACAGGTGAGAAGATTGGAGAAATACCATGTTCGAGGTTCTTGTTGAACGTCTGGCTCACAGAATCTGTGTGTTTCATTTCATACTGGGTCCATCCTTCTCCTTTAGAAGTGTCCGTATGTGTAGTCGTGTCTTGTTGTTTTACTTCAGTTTGAGACACAACATCTGTTGCCGAAGTTTTAAACACAGGCGTTTGGGACAGTTGACTCTGGTGCCGTGACAAAATTGGGGACGTTGCTTCGTGTTCTAGGCTCAACTTTGTTTGTGCATCCGAATCAAGCTGTTTGACACTTAATTGTGTCGAAGAATCCAAATTATTAATTTCATGTTGTATAATCTTCTCATTTGATCGTCGTTCATACTGGGTGTTACTATCAATGGTTGAGAGTTTATCTTCTAGAGTTTGAATCATAAGATGCAACAACTTTACTTCGTGCTGTGTCATGACTTCAGATGTCAGAATCTTCTTTTCTTCCATCGTTTGAGCTGCACTTTGAGCTGTCAATGAAAGTATTGGTGATACTTCCTGATCATAGCTTGAGATTGCTGTCTGAGATTGACTGTCACCATACATCATCATATACTGAGTCATAGTATCTTTAAGTTCTTGTGCAAGATGGGTTGTCTTTTCGACTACACTGGCCTCATATTGAGTAAAATCGTCTTCATTTGAGCATTCATACTGCGCTGAAGTACTTGATTTCAGTTGTTTTTCTTCTACAAGGGTCTGAAGTACTTGATCCGTTGTCGTTCTCATTGTGGTGAGTGAAGCATGATCCTCCTGCCTTATCAAACACTGAGTTGTCGATTCTAAGAGGAAGCTCTCCTGTTGGGTGCTGACACCAGTTACCTGTTGCAGTGAAGTTGAAGTTGTTGTGGTTTCTGATTGAATATTCTCTTGCAAAGAGGCATCTTTCTGAATAGAAATATGTTGTGAAGAATTATCAAGAGTCTCAGGCTCGTGCTGCATACCCTTTTGACCTTTGACCACGAGTTCCTCTTGGACAGTTTGCATTGTCGTGTCAGATTGGATAATTGAAACACACTGGGAAGCATTTTCCATTTGGCGAGCTTCTTGCTGACTTCCTCTGTCTTGTTCATCTTTCTCGTACTGTGTAATGATTCCTTCTGATCTCACCTGAGATTGGGTTTCGCTATCACTACCAGTAGGGAATATCTGCAACTGCTGATTTGCATGTCGCTGAAGTTTTGGTGATGATGCCTTATCGTCAGTGTCAATGACACTTTGAGATATGGCATCTTCTTGATTTACTTCATGCTGAGTCGTAATCTCCGTGGAATCAGGGCTATGTTGTGATGAAGTGTCACCATGTATTTGGTCATACTGGCACGACATTTCTTGACCTTCCACCTCAGATTGGGAAACTGAAGTTTGCAATTCTGATTCATATTGAGACATGCTTTCGATCATGGACCGTTTCGAAGTCTGCAGACTTTGATGGGCAATGCTGGTATCTGAGGTTGAAGTTGTTATATCCCCCACTTCAACTGTCGATTGGGAAGGTACATCACGTAGATCCTCTGTGTATTGTGTTATACTCTGTTCTTGTTTAAGTTCATATTGACTGGTGCCTTCTTTTCCTTGTACGTCAACCTGAGTATTCGACGTTTCCAGATCATGGAAGTACTGTGATGATGACTCTGTTATGACAGTAACCTTCTCACCTTGTGTTTGACTAGACATGGCAGCTCGTCTCAGTGTAGGTGATGATGATTTGTTATCAGATACAACCACCAACTGGGAATTAGCATCTTTCATAGACATTTCATACTGAGTAACATTGTCATCTTTGATAAGGACATGTTGTGTTGCACCATCTTGGTGTTTGCTCTCATATACAGTGCTCGCATTTTGCACATCATTTTGGACACCAGATGTAACATCACTTGTTGGTACCTCGGAGACCTGAGTAGTTTTGGTAGCTAAACGTGGGAGAATCGGAGATGATGCTTGTTGCATATTCACGAATTCAGATTGTGTCGCATTTTCATGAAGAGTCTGTTGAGATTGTGTTGAACTATCAGTTTCGCTCACACTGTCCTGGGTGACAACGTCTTTGTCAATCTGACAGATTTGTGTGACGCCATCTTGTAACTTTCTTTCCGTAAATGATGCCACATTGTACCTTGCTGTTGCCTTGGGTTTATCTGTCTGTGTGGAAAGTCCAGTCAATTTTTTCGCAGGCTCGGAAGGAGTTTGTGTAATTTGGGTCAAAAGTACCGGTTGTACTGTAGCTGTAAGAGTATATGCATTTGATGTTTGCGGGACAGTTTGGGAATCCAAGTTTCGTCTGATAGATTCATACTGCGTCGACCCTTCCTTTTGGTGGAGAATATGCTGAGACATGCCTTCCCTGGCGATCATTCTCTCAGACTGAGAGGATATGTCAGATTGTCGTGGTTCATATTGGGTACCATTATCAGTCATCTTGAGTGGTTTCTCTGATTGGGTTTGAGCAACGCTGTCTCTCTGCGGAACGGTCGGGACTTGGGTATTACCTTCTGTCATCTTGGAGACGTGCTGTTCTGAGTTGTCTCGTGTTTCTATATGATGCTGTGATGATGACAACGCAGTTGCTAGTGTAGGCGTCTGGGACGTCTGCACAGCGATTCTCGGTAGTATTGGGGATGATATTTGATCCGCCCCTGCAGTTGAGGTCTGAATTGGAAGGTCCCTAAGAATATTTTCATATTGAGTAGGTTTTTCTCCCAACTTGACATCGTACTGCGTCGTCCCATCTTCATTTATAACACTTTGCTGTGTTGGAACATGAGAAGATGCATTGGCATACTGACTTGACTTCTCCATCTTCTTCTCCTCAAACTGTGAAGTTGCATCCCCTTGTTTCAGTTCGTACTGAGTCACTTCGTCGCTTTTCAAGGCTTCCTTGGGTTCGGGAGTCTGAAGTGCCTGACTTGTGACACGACCAAGAATGGGGGAGGAAGCTTGCTGCTGGGTCTCAACTTTAGCTTGGCTGGCAAAGAGTTGAGAATTTATAACTACCTGTGTTGGAATGTCTTTTGCATCAGCTTCCTGTTGGGTGGTTGTGTCTTTCAAGGATGGTTCATGCTGAGTAGTAGATTCTTGAATTATCGATGCATGTTGAGTTTCTATATGTGTTACCTTTATTTCATGTTGTGTTGAATTTTCTTGGCCTACACGATCATAATCCGTTCGCTTATGGGTTTGATTAAGAACATATTCACTGGATGAGTCTTCTGCCTTTACTCTAATTTGAGTGGATACTTCATCGTGTTCTAGCTTGTGTTGTGTAAATCCATCGCTTGTCTGAATTTTATCGGGTTCAAGGGTCTGTAGTGCCTGACTGGCTACACGACGAAGGATAGGGGATGATGCCTGCTGCTGTGTCGCCAGTTCGATCTGACTAGAGAAAGGTTGAATTTCAACCAAGGACTGTGTTGTGTTAGATTGATGTTGAACTTGGTAGTCTGTACCTTCATCTTGCGCATTTATTACGAGTTGGGTTGCAGTTTCAAGACCTTTGGGAACATACTGGTTCATTGCACTTTCCATCTTATTTTCGTACTGAGTTGAACCATCCATCTTAGGTGGTGGTAATTGAGGTGCTGCATACTGGACGGGAGAAACAATTTCTCGAAGAATAGCGTCTTCAACAGGAATAGGATAGTCGGGTGTTTGAGTATCAGTACTATGCATAATCACTTCAGACTGGGAGGGTCTGTCACCAGTCTTTGATTGGTATCCTGTGTTGCTATCCATCTGTTTGAGTTCATCCTGGGTCGCACTTTCTTGTGTTGCCATTTGATTTTTGGTCTGTATATCCTGACTGGTTACTCGACGAAGGATTGGAGATGCAGCCTTATGCTGTGTCTGGTTGACTGTTTGACTTGCAAATAACTTACTCTCTGATTCATGTTGAGTATATCTCCCTTGTTGGTCCTTCATATATTCGGTAGGAACATCCTGTACAGCTCTCTGGTATTGAGAAGTACTGTCGATACCTATTCCGATATACTGACAAGTTCCATTAGTAACAACAACGTCATGCTGGCTGGTTCCATCTTCTAAACGGCTCTCATACTGAGTCACTGTATCTGTCTTTGTTTGGTCGTTCTGTGTTGATATATGTTGACCCTGTCTTCCATACTGAGACGTTGCATCGTTGGTTGAACTCTCATATTGGGTTTGGACAGATGAAGCGGCGAACACGGACTGGATTGAACCATCTGTTTGCTCTGGGATAAACTGCAAGGATGAGTCTCCCTGCTCAATCTCGTGTTGCGTTAACTCATTGATCTTTTCTACTTCTGTAGACTTTGGTGTCTGCTGCGTTTCAGCATTATTTACACTTCTTTGATATTGTGTTTCACCTACTACGCCGGTGATATCAGATTGAGTGGTAGCACCTTCCCTTGATCCCTCATATTGACTAGCGATTTCATGTGTACTCCCCTCATACTGACTGCTCCCATCTATAAGACCCTTTGGTGTCTGCACAATCTGGCTCGATTTCGGACGAAGGAGAGGAGACGCCGCTGTTTCCGATATCTTGACTTCATTTTGAGTTAGTGTGCTTTTCTTATCCGCTCTATGTTGCGTGAATTCATCCTTTGAAATTCGTTCTTGCTGAGTTGCTGTATCTTGAATTGAAACTCTAGATTGAGTTGTGGTATTCTGTCCACCTAACCCATGCTGTGTCGAAATATCTTCATCTTTTTTCTCATATTGTGTCGAAGTCTCTTGTCCGATAATGCCGCAGTGTGTCTCGGCATTTTCAGGTGCATGTATATATTGTGTAGTAGAATCTTCTCTTTTGACGTCAAGCTGGGTAGATATGTCATCATTCTTGAGGTCATATTCTGTCAAAATATCATTCTGCAGGACTTCCTTCGATTTAGGAGTTTGAAGAGCCTGGTTGGTCACACGACGAAGGATAGGAGAGGACGCTTGCTGTTGACACTCTAGTTCCGTCTGGCTGACAGCCAGTTGGTATTCGAGTACGGTTTGACTTTCAAACAACTGATTATGCACCTCATGCTGTGTTGGCCTTTCTTGTACATCCTTGACATATTCTGTTGTATCATCTTGTTCTGTTTTGTCATACTGAGACACGCTGTCAATACCCTGTAATGTATGCTGGGTCTGAGCACTCTCTCCTCTCATATCAAATTGAGAAGTTCCATCAGTGACATCATTTTCGTATTGACTTGTTCCATCCTCTTGGCGCCTTTGGTACTGTGTGGCAATGTCTTCTTTCATTGTGAAATATTGGGTTGACATCTGCTCATCTTTCTTTTCATATTGAGGATTTGCATCAATGGCTGAACTTTCATATTGTGCTTGACCAGGAGCAACTGAGAGTACTGTCTGGGTCGAACCATCTTTTCCTACATGAACAGCCTGTGAGGAAGAATCACCCATTTGAAGCTCGTACTGTGTCAATCCGTCGCTCTTCTCGACACCCTTTGATTTAGGCGTCTGAAGTGCCTGGTTGTTGACACGGCGGAGAATAGGAGATGAGGCATGTTGTTGGGTTTCCAACACAGATTGGCTCGCAGTCGCTTGATTCTCTGTAGCAATCTGGATTGAAATCTCGTTTTGTTGAATGTCATACTGCGTAGCTCCATCGCGCTCTAGTACTTTTTGTTGCACCGAACTTTCTTGCATCTTTAAATCGTAATCAGTCGTGGTGTTGTCCATTATCCGTTCACATTGACTAGAGCCGTCTATCTTTGGTGGTGGCAAAGCTGGTGCTGAATGTTGGATAGGGGAAACGATTTCCCGCAGAATAGCTTCTTCAACAGGAATAGGGTAGTCGGGTGTTTGACTGCCTGAGATGTGCAGATTCATTTCATACTGTGTAGTTCCTTCAGAAGATGAGGGTTGGTATTGAGTTGGGACAGAAGCAACAGTCGTCACAAACTGCGAGGATGAATCATTTTGTGTAAGTTCATTCCCTGTTAATACATTCTTCTTCTGGATTTCGATGGGCGAAGGAGTCTGAAGTTCCTCAGTGTTTACACGACGAAGGATTGGGGAAGAAGCTTTCTGCTGTGCTTCAAAAACAGTTTGACTTCCAAACAGTTGGCTGTGCACATCGTGCTGAGTTGGTCTCTCCTGTACGTTGTTGACATAAGTTGTTGTACCGTCCTGTTCCATTTTCTCATACTGAGACACGCTGTCAATGCCCTGTAATGTATGCTGAGTCTCAGCAATCTCTCCTTTCCAGTCATATTGAGAAGTTCCATCAGTAACATCATTTTCGTATTGACTTGTTCCATCCTCTTGGCGCCTTTGGTACTGCGTAGTAATTTCTTCTTTCATAGTTTCATATTGGGTCGACATCTGCTCATCTTTCCTTTCATATTGAGGATTTGCATCAATGGCTGAACTTTCGTATTGTGCTTGAGCAGGAGCAACTGAGAGTACTGACTGAGTCGAACCATCTTTTCCTTGATGAATAGCCTGTGAGGAAGAATCACCCATTTGAAGCTCGTACTGTGTCAATCCATCGCTCTTCTCGACACCCTTTGATTTAGGCGTCTGAAGTGCCTGATTGTTAACACGGCGGAGAATAGGAGATGAGGCATGTTGTTGGGTTTCCAACACGGATTGGCTCGCAGTCGCTTGATTCTCTGTAATAGACTGGGTTGTAATTTCATGTTGTTGAATGTCATACTGCGTAGCTCCATCGTGCTCTAGTACTTTTTGTTGCACCGAACTTTCTTGCATCTTTAAATCGTAGTCAGTCGTGGTGTTGTCCATTATCCGTTCACATTGACTAGAGCCGTCTATCTTTGGTGTTGGTAAAGCTGGTGCTGAATGTTGGACAGGGGAAACGATTTCCCGCAGAATAGCTTCTTCAACAGGAATAGGGTAGTCGGGTGTTTGACTGTCTGAGCTGTGCAGATTCATTTCATACTGTGTAGTTCCTTCAGAAGATGAGGGTTGGTATTGAGTTGGGACAGAATCGACAGTCGTCACAAACTGCGAGGATGAATCATTTTGTTTAAGTTCATTTCCTGTTAATGCATCCTTTCTCTGGACTTTAATGGTCGAAGGAGTCTGAAGTTCCTGAGTGTTCACACGACGAAGAATTGGGGAAGAAGCTTTCTGCTGTGTTTTTAAAACAGTTTGACTTCCAAACAGTTGGCTGTGCACATCATGCTGACTTGGTCTCTCCTGTACGTTGTTGACATAAGTTGTTGTACCGTCCTGTTCCATTTTCTCATACTGAGACACGCTGTCAATGCCCTGTAATGCAAGCTGGGTTTGAGCAGTTCCATCACTGACATCCCTTTCGTATTGACTTGTTCCATCTTCTTGGCGCATTTGGTACTGGGTAGCAATGTCTTCTTCTAAAGTGTCATATTGGGTTGACATCTGCTCATCAATCCTTTCATATTGAGGATTTGCATCAATGGCTGACCTTTCATATTGTGCTTGAGCAGGAGCAACTGAGAGTACTGACTGCGTCGAACCATCCTTTCCTTCAAGAACGACCTGTGAGGATGTCTCACCATGTTTAATATCGTACTGTGTCGACCCATCCTTCTTCTCAATTTTGATGGACGAGGGAGTTTGAAGTTCCTGACTAGTTACTCGGCGAGAAATAGGAGACGAGGCCTGCTGTTGTGTTTCAAAAATGGTTTGACTCCCAAACAACTGATATTTCACCTCATGCTGTGTTGGTATTTCCTGTGTTTCCTTGACATATTCTGTTGCATTGTCTTTTCCTATTTTTTCATACTGAGACACACTGTCAATGCCCTGTAATGTATGCTGGGTCTGAGCAATCTCTCCTTCCCTGTCATACTGAGATGTTCCATCAGTGACATCCTTTTCGTATTGACTTGTTTCATCCTCTTGGCGCCTTTGGTACTGCGTAGCAATGTCTTCTTTCATAGTGTCAAATTGGGTTGACATCTGCTCATCAATCCTTTCATATTGAGGACTTGCATCAATGGCTGAACTTTCGTATTGTGCTTGAGCAGGAGCAACAGAAAGTACTGACTGAGTCGAACCATCCTTTCCTTCATGAACAGCCTGTGAAGAATAATTACCCATTTTGAGCTCGTACTGTGTCAATCCATCGCTCCTCTGGACTCCTTTTGGTTTAGGTGTTTGGAGTGCCTGATTGTTGACACGGCGGAGAGTAGGAGATGAGGCATGTTGTTGGGTTTCCAACACAGATTGGCTCGCAGTCGCTTGATTTTCTGTAGCCATCTGGGTTGAAATCTCATTTTGTTGAATGTCATACTGCGTAGCTCCATCTTCCCCTTTGAGCTTATGCTGCACCGAACTTTCTTGCGTCTTTAAATCGTAGTCAGTCGTGGTGTTGTCCATTATCCGTTCACACTGACTAGAGCCGTCTATCTTTGGTGGTGGTAAAGCTGGTGCTGAATGTTGGATAGGGGAAACGATTTCCCGCAGAATAGCTTCTTCAACAGGAATAGGGTAGTCGGGTGTTTGACTGTCTGAGCTGTGCAGATTCATTTCATACTGTGTAGTTCCTTCAGAAGACGAGTTTTGGTATTGAGTCTGGACAGAAGCAACAGTCGTCACAAACTGCAAGGATGAATCATTTTGTGTAAGTTCATTCCCTGTTAATACATTCTTCTTCTGGATTTCGATGGGCGAAGGAGTCTGAAGTTCCTGAGTGTTTACGCGACGAAGGATTGGGGAAGAAGCTTTCTGCTGTGCTTCAAAAACAGTTTGACTTCCAAACAGTTGGCTGTGCACATCGTGCTGAGTTGGTCTCTCCTGTACGTTGTTGACATAAGTTGTTGTACCGTCCTGTTCCATTTTCTCATACTGAGACACGCTGTCAATGCCCTGTAATGTATGCTGGGTCTGAGCAATCTCTCCTTTCCTGTCATACTGAGAAGTTCCATCAGTGACATCATTTTCGTATTGACTTGTTCCATCCTCTTGGCGCCTTCGGTACTGCGTAGTAATTTCTTCTTTCATAGTGTCATATTGGGTCGACATCTGCTCATCTTTCCTTTCATATTGAGGATTTGCATCAATGGCTGAACTTTCGTATTGTGCTTGAGCAGGAGCAACTGAGAGTACTGACTGAGTCGAACCATCTTTTCCTTCATGAATAGCCTGTGAGGAAGAATCACCCATTTGAAGCTCGTACTGTGTCAATCCATCGCTCTTCTCGACACCCTTTGATTTAGGTGTCTGAAGTGCTTGATTGTTAACACGGCGGAGAATAGGAGATGAGGCATTTTGTTGGGTTTCCAACACGGATTGGCTCGCAGTCGCTTGATTCTCTGTAATAGACTGGGTTGTATTTTCATGTTGTTGAATGTCATATTGTGTAGCTCTATCTTTCCCTTCTAGCTTATGTTGCACCGAACTTTCTTGCATCTTTAAATCGTAGTCAGTCGTGGTGTTGTCCATTATCCGTTCACACTGACTAGAGCCGTCTATCATTGGTGGTCGTAAAGCTGGTGCTGCATGTTGGACAGGGGAAACAATTTCCCGCAGAATAGCATCTTCAACAGGAATCGGATAGTCGGGTGTTTGACTGTCTGAGCTCTGCATGTTCACTTCATACTGCGTCGTACCTTTAGATGTTGCATTTATGTCGTACTGTGCCGACCCTTCCTGGCCCATATCATCATAGTGTGTCACTTTGTCATCATGCTTGACATCACGTTGACTCGCATAATCTTTTGTCTTTACATTGTATTGTGTAGACATGTCATCCTGTTTGGTTTCATATTGTGTGAATCCATCGTTCTTTTCTATGCTTTCTGGTCTAGGTGACTGAAGTGCCTGACTGGCAACACGACGTAGGATAGGAGACGAAGCTTGCTGTTGTGTCTCAAGTTTGGTCTGACCGGCAAATAGATCTTTCTCTATGACTGCTTGCGTTGTAGATTCATGTTGTTGAGTGTCATATTGTGATGACCCAGTCTGCTCATTAAGTTGATGTTGCATGGAGCTTTCCTGCGTCTGAGGATCATATTGTATCGTGGTACTAGCCGTATTTCTTTCATACTGACTCCAATTGTCTGACTTAGCTGGTGGCAAGTTTGGAGCAGCATGTTGAACAGGAGCAACAATTTCTCGCAGAATGGCATCTTCCACGGGAACAGGATACGCAGGTGTTTGGGTATCAGTACTTCGTTGTTTCAGTTCATACTGTGTTGTAGTTTCGTTCATCTTCACTTCGAACGTAGTATCACTGTCTGTTTGTTTGAATTCATACTGAGAGGTGTTCTCTTGACTTGCCTTTTCATACTGAGTAGATATCTCAGCACCCTTCTTATCAAACTGAGTATACATTGTTCGTTTCGTTTTTCCTGCTTGGAGAGGGGTCTGAAGCAACTGATTATTTACCCTTGACAGGATTGGAGACGAAGCTTGGTTGCTTAGTACATTGACTGTTTGGTGTCCAGCTGGGCTAAGTTCAGCACTGCTTTGAGTGTTGGCATCTTCTTGCATCATCCCGTGCTGGGTTTCAGTATCCTTACCAATAACTTCGTATTGAGTTGTAGAATGAGATGTGTCGAAAACATACTGCGCTTCGTTGTCCTCCGTCATATTCTCATACTGAGCAGACATTTCATCTTTATTCTGTTCAACTTGGCTTGTGCCATCACGGTTTGAAACCTTACATTGGGTTGTATTTTGTTCTGTATGAGAGACATGTTGTGAAACAGCAGTCTTCATACGCACTGCAACAACAGGGGGAGTTTGTTGAATCTGATGAGATGCACGGAGGAGACGAGGAGAAGAAGCTTGATCAAAAATTTCGACAGTTGTTTGCGATGGAGATTCGGCAAATGTGGTTTTGTATTCAGTGAACTTCTTTTCCACTTTCGTTTCGTAATCCGTAGAAACATCTCCCAGGGAAATGGCTATTCCAGTAGCCCTATTGTCCAATTTGAGTTCATGCTGTGAAGCTTGATCTAATTTCTCGGTATGTGATTGGAACGTTGTGGACGTGTTGGTAACATGTGATTGGTATTGAGTGATATGATCATCTTGTTGCATCATAATGGGTGAAGATGCTCTCTGGATAGTTTTGACCTTGGTCTGAATGTGTGATTCACGAATTACTTTCGTTGTTGTCTGAGACTCGTTGTCATTTGCTCGTATAATTATTGGAGAAGACACCTTTGGAACAATGGGCACTCTTTCGTATTGTGTAGAGGTGCTGGTTGTCATTCGAGGTGGTTCTGATTCCAATGTCACAATCTGTGGCATAATAGGTGCAAACTCCTGTACTACAGGAGTAGTGACAACAATTTCTTCTGTCAATGTTTGGGAACCAATTGACAAGGATTGTGGTGTTAATGTAGAAGTTTCAGTGGCACTTTTACCGGGTGTCTGACTCCCTGAATCATCCAGGTTCACTTGGTATTGATTGGAAATATCATCTTGTTCCACTCCGGATTGAGTAGTTATGTTTCCCATTTTGAAATCTTGTTGAGTTGAACCTTGAGCAATATTAACCCTGCTTTCAGTCCCTGCATCTTTCAATTTAAATTCCAACTGAGTGGCCTTGTGTTGACTCACTTGATCAATTTGCGTGCTAGTTTGTTCCCTGTGTTGTCGAAGCGTTTGCAAACTGTGATCTAATTTTGAAGTCATCAGTGGAGATGATGATTGATCGGCTGATGAAGCAAGGAACTGGACTTCGTTGTCTTGATTTGATGAAATATACTGGCTAGCAGTGGCTTCTCTTTGTGTGTCATGTTGTGATGAAGCTTCTTTTACTTGCTTTCGTTCGCCACGAGTCTGCAGAGCTTGGCTCATTGCTCGAGGAAGCATGGGTGAAATTGCTTTTGCAATGGAGTCCATGAATGTCTGTGATTCTTTCCCGTGTCCAAGTAAATCACTTTGAGAAGAAACATCAGCAGCAGGGGTTTGAACGGTTGATGATGATCTTTGTTTTACATCATATGCCGTCTGATTATGCACATGTGAAGATGAGGGCTCGTACTGGGTTAATGACTCTGATGATTGTGTTACAGGTTCAATAATTGTTTGTGTATCTATCTTTACCATTTTAGGTAGTACTGTTGATGTTCCCAATTCTGCAGTTGGAATCGCTGACTGGCTTGATTGCTCATGACCAATTTGAGTAGACTGTACTAACTTCGTATCAACTACGACCTTTACTCCATCTGGCGTTTGTGCTTCCTTTACTGCAGAACGAGGTAACATTGGCGAAAACGCTTTCATCATGGTTTGTAATGCAGTCTGTGTCAATGATTCCTTCGATTTCACATCATGCTGGATAGTTGAGTCCCTCGTGGGTGTCTTCTGTTGTGCAGGTGTCTGGGATGGTTGATTAACTACATCTTGAACAACCGGTGAGGAAGACCTCGGCATCAAATTCGACATAGTTTGGTCATGGAAATCTGTGTGCTGGATGGGATCTGTATTGAATGCATGTTCTTCTATTTCATCAGCTGTCTGGCATGTGAAATCAGCTGTTTCCTGCACCATAAAGAAAGGTTCATTTTCGACCTTTGCTTGTGAGACCACTACTATCTCTTCAAATGGAATATCCTCGAAGTCAGTTTGACATGTAGAGTTATTCAATGGTGGCATTTCAGTGTCATGCTGGATGCCCGAATCCTTTGTTGCAACCTTCAATGGAATAACTTGTAATTTTGCCTCGAATGTGTTTGGTTTTGCCTGGGTAACGGCACTGGATAGATTAACACCAGCTTGAGTACGAATATTCGTCATTTGAGGCTGAGCCTGAGAAGGTTTGTGATCGATGTCAATAATTCTTGTTTGATCAACGCTTTCTAAGAGAGCAGTTTGGAATGTGCTTATGAACCTATCCTCTGATTTTGGCGTTTCATGCTGTAATCCTGTTTCATAAATAGTTACAGGACTCGTTGCCGATTGGCGGTCTAAAGTCGTTACGGGACTGGTCGCTGCTTGTCTATCAGAAGTCTCAAATCCTGTTGTCTGTGACGAAGAGTCAGCTACCTCTGGCTTAAGAGCTGAAAGATTCGGCAGAGAACGTTCCAGAGTAAGTTGAACCGGTTTCACAGCTTCTTCAATGATAGTAACCATCGGTATTTCAGTCTGTATAGATGAATCATTCATGGTCTTTTCAGTTGATGTAAGCTTTGTTTGATAATCTTTGTTCTTTGTTTGGGCACTTGAATTGGAGTTATCAACTTGCTGCTGGACACTTTTTTCTGCTGTAGATTTTCTTCCGAATATGGGGCTAGAAGCCGTATCTGTCACTTGCACGGTCGTCTGATTTTCCGCCATATCTATTTCGATTATATCCTGAGCCGGCACACTTGTCGTATTTGCGGTAGCCATCATTCCAGCATTAGAAACTTCTGCTAAAGATGCATTACCACCACGGTCAATTGTTTTCTGAGTATCTGTTTGGTGTGAAACTGCACTTGTATCTATTGTTTGGGTCTGGCAATCTGTCACTGCTACAGGAAGCATCAGTTCAACCGGCGCATATGTCACCGGTTCCACAGACTGGAGATGAATTACTTCCTGGAGTATTTCAGATGGACACTCGTCCGTTTGTGTACCAGAAGCAGGGTAAGACGTAACTTCGGTCCAAGATGAAGAGTCGTGTACATCTGTTTCCTTCGTCTGGGATACATAGTGATCAACATCAGTCTCCGTGCTGGTAGTAAATGAATTCATTTCTGAAATGCGTGTCTGCAATTCGATGTCTGTGCCAACTACATCATACTGATTGTCGCGGCTTTTCATTGTCGGGACATCAGTTTGGGATCCGATGTATGATGTTTCAGTCTTCACTGAGAGGGTAGTACTTTCTAATGTTTGTACTGAGCCTGTCTGTGTCACTTCACTTCTCCCAAGTGTAATAGTAGGGGAAATAGCTTTATGTTCCGCCTTTTCAGGTACAGTTTGTTGGTCACGGTCTGAATGGGACACAACAGGGGTAAACATTGTCTTGCTAGCTGCCTCCATCTCATATGTCTGTTGTAGCAGTGTTGGAAACTTACTTGGAATCATTTCTGTATAACCTTCCGCACGGTGGACAAGTATTTGTGTATTCTTTTCATCATAGATCGATTCATACTGAGTCTTGGTATCCGCGGATGCGCTTGATTTGGTCTGGGTGGACTGGAGTGTGAATTTCATATCATTTGTCATTGTGCTTCCTGCCAATGTTGACAGATGCGTTTGGGTAGGCTCAGTCTGACCGGATGTTAGAAATTGGTGCGTGAAAGGTTGAGTTAGCACCTTTGGCGTCTGTGAGACGGTATCTTCAGAAATAGGCCTCGAGATAAGTTCTTCATATTCTTGCTCCGTCATTACAACAACAGGGTCAGTTTGCATGTCTATTTCAATACCGCTATCTGCATCCGTTTCAGTCTCCATGTCGTCATTATCATCAAATGACTTGATGATAACTGGGTCTGTTTGAATCTCAGCGTTGATGCATTCCGGACGTAAGGAAAACTCATAGTGTTCCTCTTTTTGCTGTTCTTGTTGTATGGGCTCAAAGACAGGCTGCTTGTATTCTTTCGTTTGGAACCACCCATCTGTTTGATCAACTCCTGCCTGCATACCCGATGAAGGTCTATCGATGTCATACTGAGTCCATTTTGGCGACACTTCCATGAATGCTTGAGTAGATGCTTTCCCAAGTCGCTGTTTCTCCGGCATTATTCCTCTTTCCGCCGATGCAGGTGCTACCTGTACCTGCCCAAATACACGCTTCATAGTTTCTTGTGTAGATTGTTCCTTCAATTGTGTATGTGGAATCCATGTCGAAACTTCTGAAACATCCGATTTTGCCTGGAATGCTGCATGCTTTGAAGCAATTCCATGCTGAGTCAATGCAGATTCCAATTCAGTCCGAGCTGTATTGATTGCCTCTTCGAGTGTATCCGGAATTACTGTCAACTCTTTGTGCCTAATTTCAAAGGCTTTTTCGTACTGTATCGCCATATTCTTCATTTCTTGCAGGATAGGGCTTGCGCTGCGAGATATAGTTTCAAGGAGTGTCTGGATTCCAGTGTCTTCAGTCTCAACATCAAGATCAAATGCCATTTCTTCTGGTTTAGCAAGTGTTGGTACAACCATTTCTTCTTTGATTGTGTCAGTGATGTTTTTCTTAACAGCGTTCAGCAAGCTTTCGATATCCTCAAGTGTCATTTCAGTCATTGAAGATCTCTCATTCACGTCATTCGTAACCTGACATTCAGTGCTACTAACATCCACATGAGATGAATCAGTAAAGCCATCATGCATTTCAGGAGAGAACTGTGAACCCTCACTGTTTACTTTAGTTGACCATTGAAGACCAAGTTCCTTCAGTTCTTTGTCGTATTCTGCAAATGTTATTTTCTCAAGACGTTTTACTTGTGCCTGAATGGATGATTCAGCCGTTGACAACTTGTGTTGCGATGATGCAATAGACGTTTTGACTTCAGCCATAACAGTATGACCTTCTCTAAGCGCTGGGGATGCTTGTTGTGTCTCATCCTTATCTGTAACATCTATTGACGTGGTAGCATCTAAAATATCTGGTGAAGATTGGAAGCAAGAAGCTTGAGTCTCTGTTACAAACTGAGATTCCTGCACACTCATTTCCTTAGCAACTGAAGCGAACGTTATTTTTTCCAGTTGCTCAATTTGCGTTTGAAGGAATTGTGTATCAGTCTTTGTCTCGTGTTGAGTATTAACATTCCTGGACTCAGTGGGGAAAACTTGAGAAGGTTCATCCATCGCTTTTTTAAGAATTGGGTCGTTTGATGAATCTTGAGTTTCACGTGGAACCGTCGTTGAAGATTCTGAGAAGCTTTCTACTACAGCATGACTGCCTTGTTGGAGGGATGGTACTCTTGCTTGCATCCCAGAATAGTAATATTTTGTCTCGTATTGCACGGTCGAGTCTACGGTCACTGGAACAAAATCAATAATGGTTACTGGATTTGTCTGTGCCCCTGTGTTGATCATCTTAACAACTGTTTTGCTTCTGTCTTTCACTTCCTTTGTTTGAGACTGGTATGAATACAAAAGTGTCTCTTTCGTAATGCTCGTCTCAGACGTTATAACTGGTTGAGCCAATGATGACACTGAAGTGACGTTAGGATTCACTTGAGCTGTTGCTTCAATGGTCTCTGGATCAGGCTGAGTATTTGTTGCCGTTGTTCCAATTTCGTCCAGAATAGTTTGTTGTGTAAAGTCTTGTGCGACGACACCTGCAAACATTGATGCTTCCCCCATTTCAGCGAAGGCGTGAGCTGATGTTGAATCAGTTTCTGGCTGTATTTGGGCTGTACTTTCCGCGGTACTCGGTCGTTTAGGTGTGTTTGTTAATGTAGAAGACTGGGGCACCAAAAACTGTGATTGGCTATTCGTCAAGTTCTTCACTAATGTATTAGAACACTTTTCATATATTACAGGAGCTATTTGAGCCTGGGCATCTTGGTATTCTGGTCGAACTTCCTCAGGTGTAAGCATATTTGCTTCACATGCTTTCTCTGTTTTCTTGGCTGATTCGGTATTGACCGAAGCATCAGTGAATGATCTGTCTTGCTGAATAAGCTGTGATTTAAAGTACCTGGTGGATGTAGTCGTGTTCGCATGACGAATAACTGGTTTTGCCATCATTGCAGCTGATGCAGTTCGTACCGCCATCTGTGATGCTGTTTCAATCGTTTCTGGAGGCGACATGGTATTTACGGCAGTTACGGAGATCTTCTTAGAAGCGGTATTACTGCTTGTATTTGTAGTAATAGGTGACACCTGTAGAGTGGTATCACTAATTTTTACTACAGCTGTATTTGTACCACTTTCTGTAAAAGTAGAGGTTGTCTGTGTTTCGACATCATACATTTCAACTTGGAATACGACAGCGGGTAGTTCAACCTCAGGTGCATCTTCCTTGACTACATCTTCAGTTATAGGTGAAGGAATATCAGCTTGGCTCGATTGATCTTTCTTTTGGATAAACTCGGTATTCATTGAAATCTCGGAAGAAATGAGCTCACATTGGGTTTTCTGATTTGCTTTTTTCAAGATTATAGGATCCGTCTTCGATTCCTGTGTTGGTGTCTGTGCTGTCAATGAAATATTCGCCGTCTGAATCCTCATTTGTGAAGCAATATTGGTCGAAGTGATGTCATAATGAGTTAGTGAGCTCGAAAATTGAGAATGAACAGTGCCTGCACTGTGTTCCACTGTATTTGGCGAATTTTGGACTTCCAGCTCTTTTGTATTTGGTTCATGCATTGTTTGAGTTGGTTGTGTCACAGTATCTACACGATCGGTGTTACTAAAGCTGTCACCTAACGTAGGCTTTGCAGTTGCAGACACTGCTGTGGACATTGGTTTCACCTGAACTTTAAAACTGGACGTTCTCTTTGTATCAGTGTTGATTCCCGTTTCCGTAGAGCTTGGTGCTTTTAGCTCAATCTCAGCTTGTTGGGTGAAATCGAATCTTTTCACAGCTGTCGACGAATATGAGGCTTCTGTGAGAGGACGAACTTGTGCGGCAGAATCATCTGTGTTCAACTTGTCAGATTGTGATGAAGAATCTCTGATCAGAAGAGTCTTCGTATTAGAACTCGAGTCCATTTGATCAGGCTCGATCTGTGATGCTGAATCTTCAAGCTCAAGTTTAAAGACGGGTGCCAATTCTACTGGAATCGCCTCCTGCTTAATCACTACCTCGTGCTTGACGTCAGGTATATTTGCATGTGAAGCCTGATCGGACTTCCTCATAAGAATCGGCGAGGTTGTATCATCTTGCGTAGAAGCGGAGATCTGAGAGCCAATATTCGCACGTTTTGGCAAGGGTGATGTATTGCTCACCCCGTCCTTTACAGGCACACTATCTGTATTTGAACTCGTATCCATACTGTCAGGCAAAGGTTCTTCAATTACGGCCTGGTTAGTGAAGTCTTTGCTTTTTACCTCTGAAATAGTACTAGCATCCTCAGTTTCTGGTTTCACAGATGATATGGTTGACGCAGTACTAAGCGAAATTTGCGAGCCAATATTCGCACGTTTGGGCAAGGGTGATGTATTGCTCATCCCGTCCTTAACAGGCACATTATCTGTATTTGAACTTGTATCCATATTGTCAGGCAAAGGTTCTTCAATTTCGGCCTGGTTAGTGAAGTCTTTGCTGTCTACCTCTGAAAGAGTATTAGCATCCTCAGTTTCTGGTTTTACTGATGATATGGTTGACGCAGTAGTAAGTGAAATTTGCGAGCCAATATTCGCACGTTTGGGCAAAGGTGACGTATTGCTCATCCCGTCCTTCACAGGCACACTATCTGTATTTGAACTTGTATCCATATTGTCAGGCAAAGGTTCTTCAATTACTGCCAGGTTGGTAAAGTCTTTACTTTCTACCTCTGAAATAGTACTAGCATCCTCAGTTTCCGGTTTTATGGATGCAACGGTTGATGCAGTAGTTGGCGAAGATTGTGCCATCACGTTTCGCATTTCTAGTCTTTCAAGTTGAGTCATGGTATCTGTGACACTAACATTCAATGTATTACTGCTTGTGTGTGACACTGATTTATAGATCTGAGTGTTTGATTCCTTGACTTCCGTTTCCTTCATCTGCGATGAAGTATTCTTCAAATCAACCTTCGTTGTATTGGTACTCGATTCCATCTGATTTGGTTCAACTTGAGCTCCAATTTCGGCAATCTCTGGCATGAGAATAATCGGGGCATACTCAACAGTGGGCTGTTCCACTTTGATAATCTCTTCAGTCGTGACAGTTGGTAAATTAGCTTGGGATGATCGATCACGCTTCTTCTGGAGTATTGGAGAAGTACAACCCACTGCCATTGACGGCTTGGCCATCATGGTGGAATTAGAGGTCATTGTTGATATCTGTGCAGCACTGTTGGCTCTAGTTGGGAGAGGTGAAGTATTGCTCGAATCATCTACTAAATGAACATGTGCAGTATTGGAACCAGTGTCTCTGATAACAGGAACATTTTCCGCCATCTGAACGGTAACATCTTGTTGTGAAACAGTTGCCATTGATATTGCTGAGGAACTACCTGGCTTCACCTGAGAAGATAGGTCTCTTGTCTTGGGACCTTCAATCTGAGCAGCAGCATTTTTAACATGAACAATTGTAGTATTGCTACTAGAATTTGCCTGTAGAAGAGTTATCTGGGTGGTGGACTGTTGTACGGCTGTCTTTTCGGTAAGAGATGTTGAATCTCGTACTTCAACTTGTTTAGTATTTGTGCTTGAATCGGTCTGTACTGGTTGAATCTGAGCCTCTGAGTTTGTAAATTCTGGCTTAAATACAGGAGCAAATTCTACTGGTACAGCCTCTTGCCGCGTTATCTCCTCTGTAACAGATACAGGTACAGGAATATTGACATGTGTTGCTTGGTCCTGCTTTCTTACGAGAATAGGGGAAGTCTTCGAGGACTTCAGATCAGGTTTGGCCATCATCGATGAGGTCGACGCTTCAACACCAACTTGAGAACCAGTTGACGCCCTCTGTGGAAGGGGAGATGTATTGCTTATCCCATCAGTAAGAATAACTGATTTCGTGTTACTTTCTTCATGTTTCAGAGCGACCCTGTCGGTGTTTGATCCAGCATCTGATAATTCAGGTGTAAATTGTTTAATCAAAGCCTGGTGGGTAAAGTCTCTGCCATCGACTGTTGCTGAAATCGATACTGTCCCTGTGGTGGGACGTATAGTGGACATTGTTGATATGACTGACGGTTTTACTTGTACGTTAGAGTCGGCTTGCTCAATTATATTTGTATTACTACTTGACGTACTTTGATCGACCACAACCTGTGCCATAGAATCTTTTGTTTGGGTGGTTGATATCACCTGAGATGTAGTGTCTCTGAATTTCTTAGACTGCGTATTGGTACTTGATTCACTCTGATCGGGTTTTATCTGCGCTGCAATGTCCGTAAGCTGAGGAGGGAACACTGCTGGAGCAAATTGTACAGATGGTACCTGCTGGCGTATGATCTCCTCCGTCTTCACAGCAACAGGCATATTAACAAATGAAGACTGCTCTTTTCGTTCTGTAATAGCCGTGTTCATCCCACTGTGGATAGCTTTACTTTCATATTGTGTCTCTCTCGTTGAATTTTTGAAAGATGTCATTGTTGAACTTTCGGCAACGGTCTGTCTGACTGAGACAGACGAGGCCGTAGTTTTAGCGGTGATCTGAGATCCAACAGCTGCCCTCGTTGGAAGAGGAGAGGTATTACTGGCTTCCTCTGTTACATTGGTGACATCAGTATTGACGATTGCATCTGAAATTTCTGCTTGGACCTTGGCTTGTTGGGCAAAATCAAAGGATACGTCAGCCTGGATTTGAGAACCAATATGCGCCCTCACTGGACGTGGTGAAGTATTACTAGTACCGTCTTTTACGTATATTTTATTGGTATTGGCAGAAGCATCTGCAATTTCTGCTTGGATCTTAGCTTGTTGACTAAAATCTGAACCCAGGGCAATTGCGTGACTGGCCGTATCCGATGTTCTTGGTCGGACTGTTGACATTGTAGAAGTCATAATTGGTGAGGCCTGTGCAGTTGCATCAGCAATTTCGGGAGATGGTTCCTCTATCTTAGCTTGCTGGGTGAAATCTTCAGCCTGTGCAACTGCATGGGCTGCCATGTCAGATGTTGTAGGCTGCACTGTTGACATAGTTGAGGTCAGATCTGGCTTGATCTGTGATGGTGTATCTTTGACTCTGACTGATGTGTTTACACCCGAATCTTTTTTGACAGTAGCGAGCTTTGTGTTGGTACTAGACTCCATTTGGTCGGGTGCAACCTGGGATCCAGTTTCTGAAACTGGAGGAGACATAGTTGGAGCTGAAAACTGTACAGCAGGAACTTCTTGCTTGATAACTTGTTCTGTCTGTATTTCCATGGGAATATTAATCAGAGAAGCCTGGTCATGTTGTTTCACTAAAACTGTGTTCATAGAACTACTGACTGAAGTACTCTCATATTGCGTTTCACTAGTGGATTTTGTAATGTGAAATGTTGCAGTGTAATCTTCTGTGACAAGTGGCCTGGCAGACATAGACGCAATCGATGTGTCAGCCTTGATTTGCGAAGCAGTATTCGCCCTGACTGGAAGCGGGGAAGTGTTACTAGCGTAGTCTTTTACGTCCGTAACATCTGTGTTTCCACTTGCGTCTTTAATGTCAGCTTTGATTCGAGCTTGTTGTGTAAAATCTTCAAAGCGGGCGATGGTGAGGGCTGCAGCATCCATCATTATAGGGCGGACAGATGACATTATTGATGCTGTTTCTGGTTTGATATTCACCATGAAACCCTGATCTTGTTGCCCCACAACATCAGTGTTAACGAAACAATGAGTCCTCACGGGTAGTGGTGAGGTATTACTCGATTGGTTTTGTTGTTTCAGGACACTGGTATTAACAGAACCCTCTGTCACCATTGGTCTAGCCATCATCGACGCAATTGACGTGTCAGCCTTGATTTGCGAAGCAATGTTTGCCCTTACCGGAAGAGGAGATGTATTACTTGCTCCATCCTTTACGTCCGTCACTGTGTTGCTACTAGAGTCTCTCTGAGCTAATGGTAATTTCGTGTTCGTGCTCGAGTCCATCTGATCTGGAGATATTTGAGCTTCAGAATCAGTTATGGAAGGAGAGAACACAGGAGCTGAAAATTGGACTGGGGGAACTTCTTGTTTGATAACCTGTTCAGTCTTTATCTCCATTGGAATACTTGCGAAGGAAGCTTGATCTTGATGCATAATGATTTTGGTGTTAGAAGAATCATCGGCAATCACTGGTCTTGCCATCATAGACGTTGTCGAGGTTTCGGCCTGAATTTGAGAACCAATGTTTGCTCTTACAGGAAGTGGTGAGGTGTTGCTGGATCCATCTCTTATATCTTTAGCATCAGTATTAGCAGCAGCATCTGCGATTTTAGCTTGGATTTTAGCTTGTTGAGTAAAGTCTGTATTTTGTGCAATTGCATGTGCTGCCATGTCGGATGTAACCGGTTGAACCGTTGACATTGTTGATGTCATATTTGGCTTTATCTGTACTGGTGCATCTTTGAGGCTGACAGCCAAGGTATTGCTACTTGAATCTTTCTGAGCAACCGGGATCTTAGTGTTCGTGCTTGAGTCCATCTGATCTGGTGAAATCTGCGATTCAGAATCAGCACTGGGCGGTGATAAAACTGGAGCCGAGAACTGAACTGGTGGAAGCACTTCCTTGATGATTTTTTCTGTCTTTACCTCCGTAGGAATATTCACCATGGACGATTGGTCTTGGTGTTCTACAGCGTCAGTGTTAACAAAGCAATGTGCCCTCACCGGAAGCGGTGACGTGTTGCTAGCTCCATCTTTTATAACTTTAGCATCGGTATTGGCAGCAGCATCTGCGATTTGAGCTTGGATTTTAGCTTGCTGAGTAAAGTCTGTATTTTGTGCGATCGCATGCGCTGCCATGTCGGATGTAACCGGTTGAACCGTTGACATTGTTGATGTCATATTTGGCTTTATCTGTACTGGTGCATCTTTGAGGCTGACAGCCAAGGTATTGCTACTTGAATCTTTCTGAGCAACCGGGATCTTAGTGTTTGTGCTTGAGTCCATCTGATCTGGTGAAATCTGCGATTCAGAATCGGTACTGGGCGGTGATAAAACTGGAGCCGAGAACTGAACTGGTGGAACCACTTCCTTGATGATTTTTTCTGTCTTTACCTCCGTTGGAATATTCACCATGGAAGATTGGTCTTGGTGTTCTACAGCGTCAGTGTTAACAAAGCAATGTGCCCTCATCGGAAGCGGTGACGTGTTGCTAGCTCCATCTTTTATAACTTTAGCATCGGTATTGGCAGCAGCATCTGCGATTTGAGCTTGGATTTTAGCTTGCTGAGTAAAGTCTGTATTTTGTGCGATCGCATGTGCTGCCATGTCGGATGTAACCGGTTGAACCGTTGACATTGTTGATGTCATATTTGGCTTTATCTGTACTGGTGCATCTTTGAGGCTGACAGCCCAGGTATTGCTACTTGAATCTTTCTGAGCAACCGGGAGCTTAGTGTTTGTGCTTGAGTCAACCTGATCTGGTGAAATCTGCGATTCAGAATCGGTGCTGGGCGGTGATATAACTGGAGCCGAGAACTGAACTGGTGGAACTACTTCCTTGATGATTTTTTCTGTCTTTATCTCCGTAGGAATATTCACCATGGAAGATTGGTCTTGGTGTTCTACAGCGTCAGTGTTAACAAAGCAATGTGCCCTCACCGGAAGCGGTGACGTGTTGCTAGCTCCATCTTTTATAACTTTAGCATCGGTATTGGCAGCAGCATCTGCGATTTGAGCTTGGATTTTAGCTTGCTGAGTAAAGTCTGTATTTTGTGCGATCGCATGTGCTGCCATGTCGGATGTAACCGGTTGAACCGTTGACATTGTTGATGTCATATTCGGCTTTATCTGTACTGGTGCATCTTTGAGGCTGACAGCCAAGGTATTGCTACTTGAATCTTTCTGAGCAACCGGGAGCTTAGTGTTTGTGCTTGAGTCAACCTGATCTGGTGAAATCTGCGATTCAGAATCGGTACTGGGCGGTGATAAAACTGGAGCCGAGAACTGAACTGGTGGAACTACTTCCTTGATGATTTTTTCTGTCTTTATCTCCGTAGGAATATTCACCATGGAAGATTGGTCTTGGTGTTCTACAGCGTCAGTGTTAACAAAGCAATGTGCCCTCACCGGAAGCGGTGACGTGTTGCTAGCTCCATCTTTTATAACTTTAGCATCGGTATTGGCAGCAGCATCTGCGATTTGAGCTTGGATTTTAGCTTGCTGAGTGAAGTCTGTATTTTGTGCGATCGCATGTGCTGCCATGTCGGATTTAACCGGCTGAACCGTTGACATTGTTGATGTCATATTCGGCTTTATCTGTACTGGTGCATCTTTGAGGATGACAGCCGAGGTATTGCTACTTGAATCTTTCTGAGCAACTGGGAGCTTAGTGTTTGTGCTTGAGTCAACCTGATCTGGTGAAATCTGCGATTCAGAATCAGTACTGGGCGGTGATAAAACTGGAGCCGAGAACTGAACTGGTGGAACTACTTCCTTGATGATTTTTTCTGTCTTTATCTCCGTAGGAATATTCACCATGGACGATTGGTCTTGATGTTCTACAGTTTCAGTGTTAACAAAGCAATGTGCCCTCACAGGAAGCGGTGAAGTGTTACTAGCTCCATCTTTAATTTCTTTGACAATGGTGTTAGCACTGGCATTTGCAATTACGGGTTGAATTTTAGCTTGCTGAGTGAAGTCTGAACTCTGAGAAGACACATGGGCCGCCTTCTCTGATGTCGTGGGCTGCACTGTTGACATCGTGGTTGTCATATTGGGCTTGATTTGCACAGTGGCATCTAAGGCCTCAGGTGTGATTCTGGCCTGCTGAGTGAAGTCCGAGATCCTTGCACTCGCATGGGACGCCATATCTGATGTACTTGGTTGCACTGTTGTCATGATTGAAGCCATTTCTGGTGTGACCTGTGCTGGTGTGTCTTTTATGCTGACTGAGATTGTGTTGCAGCCTGACTCTTTTTGCTCTGGTGTAATCTGAGCTGCAGTTTCGGTAATTTGTGGAGAGAAAACCGGAGGGGAAAACTCTACAGGAGGAGCTTGTTGCATGATAATCTTTTCTGTTTTTATTTCCTCGGGTATATTTACCAGCGAGGATTTGTCCACGTTCAACACTATGTTTGTATTTGATGAACTGTTGGTGACATAACTTTCATACTGCGTTTCATTAGACGTGACGCTGATTTGCGTAATAGATGTTCCTTCAGCAACTGGTGGCTTAGCTGTCATTGTTGCAGTTGCTGTGTCAATGAAAATTTGTGATCCACTATCTGCTAACTTTGGGAGGGGAGAAGTATTGCTTGAACCATCTTTCGTATTGTAAGTTGTGATTGTAGAGCCCACATCAACATCTGGCTTAACCAAAATATTTGCGATAGATGTTGCTGCAGATATCTGAGATCCACTATTTGCTCTAGTAGGTAGGGGTGAAGTATTACTAGATCCATCATTTACATCGGTAGGAATTGTGTTTGAGCCACAGTCACTGGTTAATGTTGGTTGATCCTCTATCTTAGCTTGCTGTGCAAAGTCTTTTCCACCTACGAACACTCCAATAGCAACATGTTCTGTCTCTGGGTGAGCTTCAGACATTGTGGTACTCATGGCTGGTTGGATTTGGGATGTAGAATCTGCAAGTTCAATAAGTCTGGTATTACTTTCAGAATTCCTCAGGTCCGGTGTAGCTTGAGATTCGGTGTCCGTGAGCGGTGGAGAAAACACAGGAGTGGAGAACTGGACTGCTGGCACCTCTTGCATTACAATCTTCTCGGTTTGAACAGGAGACTGAAAGTTGACATGTGATTGTTGGTCAGTCTGTTTGATCTTATCGGTATTCATCGCAGATGCAACAGTAGAACTCTCATATTGCGTAGTGTCATCAGATAAGGTAGGGATAGCCATTACTGCAGATGTAGTACTCTGAAGCGAAAACTGAGAAGAGGTGTTCCTCCTCTCTGGTGCAGGGGATGTATTCACCTCGGTGATTCTAAAATCTGGTGAAACCGTGTTGACCGCTGTCACATCTATTCTTGCTTGCTCAGTATTCATCGAACTATCAACACCAAATGGCTGGATTTGTGAAGCAGATTGCTTTGTAGAGGCTGGTTGCTCAGTGTTACTTCCCAATGTCCTTATCTCGGTCTTGGGAACTTGACTCTCTTGATCTGCAACCGGGTTTTTTATATCAACCTGTCCACCGATTGAAGAAGTTGAAGGAACAATTTTTATGTCAGCCGAACTAGAAGTACTCTTGAGTTCTATTTGAGCTGTATTTGTGGCAAGCTCCTTAACCGTTGCGCAAGCTTGGACCTTCTCTGTTGCAATATCTACACGTGCTGTCGATGTCGATGTGCTCTCCATGTCTGGAAAAGCTATTGAAGCCTGGGATGATATTTCAGGTTTAATTTGTGAACCGATAGTAGAGGATATTGGTAAACTATCCGTGTTCATAGAAGCATTGGTTGTCTCAGGCTGAAGGAAAGTCGGGGCCATCAGAACAGGCTGTACTATCTCAGGTTGGACTATCTCTTCTCTTTCCTGTGGTATGTCTGCTTCGCACATTTTGTCACGAGCTTCAGTCGTTGCTAGTGCGCCAGTAGATTTCATGGATGGAATCGATTGTGTCGAGAAATCTTGCAATACAGGCTTGACTAGGGACAATTGAGTACTGCTGCTGGTCACTTTCACTTGGTCGTACTGGGAACCATCATTATCTCCTTTTGGATTTATCTGTTGCTGTTGATTTCGTACCTTTGGTTTTATTTCACTTGCCATATCCTTCGTTTTTGGAGCAACAAGAAGGTCACACTGAGATGATTTTGCATTGACCTTTGGTTTCTTCTTCAGCTGTTCCAAATAGAAATTTACCACCTCTTTTTTGGATGATAAGTCAACTGTTACACCAGCGTCCTTCTTCTTTACCTCATCCGTTAATGTGTCTTTTTCTACCAATTTGGAGGAAATTTGAATTTCTTTTGTTGCCGTAGATGGTCTGGGTGCAGATGAAGATGTTGATGCCACCCTTGAAGTGACCTGAGATCCAGCCGTTGTTGTTTCGGCTGTGATCTGTAAAGTAGAGTCTTTCATATCAATTCGATTAGTAGAAGCACCCTCATCTTGAGTATCAACACTATCAAGTTTTGCCTCAACCGACACATCTTCAGTTTGAATTCGGTCTGTATTTGATGCTGAATTCCTGTTTTCTTTCTCCATAGTGACTTGAACCGGTCTCGATGACAAGATTTTCATTTCGACAGAGGTGCTGTGTGTTTCATATACTGGTGAAACTTGAACTCCGGCAAAACCAGGGGTCTTTTCCAAGGTGGCAGTTCCTTTTTCAAGGACTGACACCGAGGTTTGTTGACCTGATGTGGTTGATTTAGGTAGTGGTGTATCGAATTGGGTGGTAAAATTCTGAACAGATATCTTCCATGCAGGGACTTCCTTTTCTTCATAGTCGGGTGTAACTTCTGAAGATTGGTCTTTGACTTTTGGTACATCTTTTGTTAATGTCGATGCATCTTTTGTGGCGGGCTTGGGCTCTTGGAAAGCCGTTTGAACAATTGGAGCTTCAACAATGACTACCGGTTCCGGGACGATTTCTGGAAGTGCATCCGTTTGAGTATGTGATTCCGAAATCTGGAGATCTGTCTGAGCCACAATGTCTTTTAAGTCCTTTGTTTCTGTTACCTGTACATTAGAGTCACTAGTTCTTGTTGAAATCCCTGTTGACATATCTGCCACACTTGGTTTAACCATACTTTGAGTGTTGTTCCTTCTTACAGCTGTCGGTGAAGATGTACTATCAGCCATTTTAGGCCCCACTTGTACATAAGAATCTGTTTGGTCAATTTCAGGGGCGGCTTCTTCATAAGAAACGACAGAAGGTGCAATTGGATCAAGGAATAGAGCAGGAATCTCATCTTTTGTTTGTGACTCTTTTTCCGAAACCTTTGGGATTTTCACGCGTCGAGTTAGCTTGCGTTCTGTCTCTTCTTCAATTTTCATCATGAGTTCTGTCCAAGATTTGTCAGACTGTGTGTACTTTTCCTTAATGACAGGAGTGTGGTACTGGGTGAAGCTATCTCTTAATCTTGCCTTTTGTTCTCTTGGTGCCTTCAAGGTCAATACTCCGAGTGATTGAACGGCTGGTGCATAATCGGGTTGGTCTTCATGTGATGCAATGTGGGCTTCTAATTCGCGAATGGTCTTGATATACTCACTCTCAAGTTCCATCTTCAGTCCTCTCAAGAGATCTCGCCATGATCGCTCAGGCTGGGTAAAGCTGTCAGATACGTCAATGTCCAAAGATTGAGTAGATGTCTCTGTTTTCTGGCTGATATCAGGTGCCTTCAACTTGATAATTCCGATTGAAGTAGGTTCGGCTGGTTTTGGCTTCTGCTTGGTAGACGTTCTCTTGACGGACATTATGGCGTTTTCCTCAATTCTACTTAGTAGGCGATCCCATGATGTTCCAGGTTGTGTCCCTTGGTCAATCGTCCTTGGACGAGGAATAGATGTGACTTGAGATTGTTGCTCTGCCTTGATCTTAAAGACGCCAATCATTGGCGGCTTTTCTTCCTTTGGCTTCTTCTTTTGGGACGTTCTTTTAAACTCCTCAATAGCTGTCTCCTGAATAGTACCAACAACTGTACTCCAGTCCTTTTCAGGTTTTGTGCCTTTTTCAGATGTACTTTTAGTATTCTTCTTCTTGACCATGTTTTCTACTTCCTCTTGGACTATCCTAACCAATAAAGGCCATGTCAATTCAGGTTCTGTACTTGCGTCACCAGTTTCCTTTCTTTTGGGTTCCTTTTTGATCTTCTTTTGAATGATATCTTCAACTTCAGTCTGTACCATCCTCACCATTTGGCCCCATGTAAGCTCTGGTTCTGTTGATTGATCTTGTCCTGCTTTGGGTTTATCTTCGCCACCAATGAGCTTGACGACAGCCAGAGGAATCTTGTCGTGTTTTTGTTCACTCCGTTTTGTTATCTCAGTTTCCTTTACCTGTTTTATTACCTCTTGTTGAACTAGTTGAATAATTTCAGGCCAGTTCATTTCAGGTTGTATTCCTTTGTCATTTTTGGCAACGGGAGGTGGCGTTTGTTTCTTGGTCATTACTTCAGTTTCCTCTTTGATGATTTTGACCACTTGCATCCATGTAAGTTCTGGCTGAGTAGCAGAATCAAACATTGGCGGCCTGGGTTTGGATTTCAGTTGAATTGATCCGAGATTACTGGGTCTTTTCTGTCTTAGCGACTGTTTCCTCTCAATCATTTCTTCTGTTTCACTCTGTATCATCCTCATGACTTGGTTCCATGGAATGTCTGGATTGGTTCCCGTGGATCTCGTGTCCGGTAATGGCTGATTAGGGGCTTGTAGTTTCACGATGCTGACAGTTCTTGGTTCAGATCTATCTTTCATTTGGTGTGTCTTTCGTATTACTGATGATTCTATTTCTTCTTCCAACTGAGATACAAGGTGGTGCCAAGGTTGGTCTGGATTTGTACCTTGAGAAACTGCAGAGACTCTGGGTTCCTTTTCTTTCGTTGATTTTAATTTAAATACTCCAAGGACAGGTGCCTTCTTGCCTGATGATTTCGACGACAGCTTCTGCTCTTCATCAACAAGATCCCTGACGGTGTGGATCAACTGTGGCCATGTGATAGCTGGTTCAGTGTAGCTATCAATCATTTGTGGCCTCTTTGTAGATCGAGTTCTCTGCGTTTCCTGAATATCCGTTTCGTCCCATGACTCGTGCCTAATAAGGGATGACCGGCCAGATGGTTTAACATATCGATTCAGCTCATTCCATAGTGGTTGTTGAACAGAATCCGGACGAACTAACTTTATGACTCCAATTGTTGGGAAGTTCCCTCTCTCTTTGTCAGGTGACGGACTTCGACGTCTCCTCTGTGCGGATGATGATGAAGTAAAGGTTTCTCTTTCATCAAAAGATCTACGTATGCCAGACCTACCTAGCCTGCGAGAGGTATCAACACTTTCGAAATCCTCACCAGCCCAACTCATACGTCTCTCCAATGGCTGAGGGCGGCTCTGGTCTGAGACAAGTTTGATAACCCCTATGGAAGGTATGTCGCTATAGCTTTGCCGTGGTTGTTGTTCTGTGACTGTACTGTAGAATCGTTCATCCTCGTCTAGAATATCTTGGGCATATTGATAAATAGAGCCAGGGCGTCTAGAAGAGGAGGGTTGTCGGCTGACTTGAGGCGTGGAATCTCCGACGCTGATTCCACTGCTTGAATCATCTCCTCCGAAAGAGGTCCTTGTTCCACCCCTTGATATCAGACGAATAACACCGATAGTTGGTATGTCTGTCTCGTCATCCTGCAATAGATAGAGAAAAAATGCATTAATCTAATTGTGTTTTTTATCAGGGACTGGCATTGCTATCATCATCATAGCAACATTTAATTTTTTAATCATTATTATCATTATCATCATTTTTATATCTATTCTCATTATTTATTATTATTAAGATAAAATTATGATAATCGAAATTATTGTCAGCATTACGGTAAAGTTATAAGTATCGTTATTATAATCATTATTATCGTATAATTATAATCATAATCTGCATACTTATTATGATGCTGCTGATGGTAGTTATTATTTTCATGACTATAATCATGATGGTAATATGGTGTTCCTGTTGATTGCATAAGGATAAAACAAAGGTGTGATGTCTGACATCCACTTGAAAATCTAACACTTACAACGAAACCAAGTGAAATAAATAGTTCACATAACGGTAAACATTATTTGAGAAAGAGCCATGATAACAATACACTTTCGATTTTACACTTCTCCGGCCTATTCGTTGATAGCCTTTTTTTAAGTTAAAAAAATGTATTCTCATGATCATTACTTCAACCCAGTTTATGTACTCACGGCGAAGTTAGGTAATTGTCGATCTGGTGAGCGCCCTCGTGGTGAACGTCGCACAGGTGAAGACGAACGTGATCGTCGAACAGGTGATGATGAACGCGATCGTCGCGGCCGTCGCGACGTCTGTGAGTAAGACGTCCTTTCTGTGAACGATGAGGTCCGCTCCCTTGGAAGGCTTGATGATCGGACGTGATGCACTTCGTCGTCGGCGCTCCAAGAGTACCGCTTCGAGCTTCGACGTCTCGACTCACTGAAAGACCCTGGTCTAATGAGCTTGATGATGCCTGTTCACCAACAAAGGAAAGAAGACCTAACATAAGCCAATGTCCCGTAATCCCTACTTCAATATAAAGGTCAACATGGTCAAGTCCACCTCAGAAAAATGTTGATTTGAATCAATAGAGAAAATCAGACAAGCACAATGTTGAAAATTTCATCAAAATCGGAGGTAAAATAAGAAAGTTATGAAAATTCAAAGTTTCGCTTATTTTTAACAAAATAGTTATATGTAAGAGCGAGTTACATCCAAATGAGAGAGTCGATGATGTCTCTCACTCACTATTTCTTTTGTTATTTATTGTTTGAATTATACAATATTTCAATTTTTACGAATTTAATGATTAGGACCTCCATGCCTGAAGCAAAATGGCTATCCATAGTTCATTATTGGCTACCCATACATAATCCGCATCAGTTTTTAATGATTCGGGTGTCAAATGTGTTGATGAATCGATTCTCGTTCGTTGGATATTTGTTTCACGATTGATTATCCATAGTTAAGCCACAACTTACATGACTTAAGACCCGATTCTAATTCATAGCCGAGTAGGGAATACGTGGCAGGCAGTTAATAATTACCATAGTTATTCCATTTGACATTACATCACCAGTTTTACATGTATTTTCTTAATCAGTTTCAGTTACAGATAAAATCATACAAGGAAAGACTGTCGACAATGGCACTCATTTCTTTATAGTTCCCAAATTATGAGGACTATATCATATCCCTTTTAGCAGAAAACGGCTTTCTAAACGAAATTAATTATTTGTTTCATGAATTTGTTCAAATCGTATTAAGAACGTGTTATTGACACAAATATGTTTCTCATACTTGTGCACACAGCATACCGAAACCATAAGTTATTGCCAAGTACATGAAGGCCCGTTGCATAATAGTTAATGTTATAGTAACTTTGCTATCCAATTTTATCTTTCATGAAATCCTTGATTTTGATTGGCTGTTGGGTCATGTTACCATGGTAGCTACCATTGGAAAGAAAAGTTACCATGATAGTAACATTTATGTAACCGGGCCCCAGCTTGAAAACAGTGGGTTCTTATACTTTCAACTTGTATAGACTCGGCTAATAAATTCTGTGAAAGATTCATAGGCCCCGTCTTACAAAGTTTACGATTGATCTATTCAAACACAACTATGGAAATCCAGCAATGTCAACATCTAAAATACATGTCTGTTTAAAATAATTTCTAGATATGATGTACTTTCATATTTTCCTTGAAAATTCAGTGTGCTTCTCTTTGTCTACAATGGACATTGTGCAAATTACCTGTAGAAAAAATATGACATTGATGGATTCCAACATATTTGATCAGATCAATCGTAACTCTTTGTAAAACGGGGCCCTAATGTAAAAGTTTGTTGATCAACAAATATTTTTTTTCATTTTACTACATTTGACTGAAGGAGTCATCAAATGACGAAAAAAACTCAACATGCCCTAAACTTTCGAGAGTAATTATAAATTATATATAAGTACTTTACAGTGTAGTCAATAAAAAAGTTGTCACCTCACACATCCCTAATTCAAGGATAAATGTCTCATGGACAATTGATTATTACGTATGGCCTGAGTATCTTCTCACAAATAATTAGGTACCATAATATTTATGTGGCAGTGGTAACGCTTGGTCAAATAATCAGGAGGTATTTCTTTAATACTGTGATGTAAAGTTCAATTTGCGGCAAAGTAAGGCAGTAATGAATGAATCTACTAAAGTCTTAATCCAACATGAATTGATACCAAAAAGTGTTTATTAAACCACTCTAATGTTAATTATTGAAAGGGTGTTTTGCAATGGAATTTAATGCAACCCTTGTAGGATTATGACATCATTGACACCTGGATTTATTGATTACAGCCATACCTTACTTCGTCTCACATCAAAAGTTACATCACTGAAAATAATACCTACTAATTATCTAAGCGTTTACACATTCCACATAAATATGGTATAAAATTATTTGGGAGAGGATATTCTTTTAAGTCATACCTAAAGATTATATGTTAATGACATATTTTTTCCTTAAATTGGGGGTTTGTGAGGTACCAAGTTGTTTTTGTAGTCTCACGGTAGATTAATCTAAACAAACTGGATCGTTTAAAAGGCAGTGTTCAAAATCTTATGCTTTACGATAATTAATGTTTTGACGAACCTATGGTAGGAACACCTGGATCTACTCTGGACCGTCTTCCGGAAGTGGTAATTGGCCATTCTTCATCAAAGGAAATTTTCGGTCGTGGTGCGAGGAGTTCACACTGGGTCGCAGAATCACGGACCACTCTTGAAGGATCGTTTGGATCTGGCCGTCTCTTGTAGGAAGTAGAATGTGCTTCGTTGATGACGGAATAGGTGGTGTGTCCAAGGTGCCTATCCCTTTCAACAGAGTGAGGTCTTATGATCTTGGAAGAACCAACGGTCTTGTGTGGGATGGCATAGATAGGCTCACCGTTACCTTCAGGATCTTGAGGATGTGAAAACCCAGTGTGGAAACGGAAACTCCTCGGACTGGTCGGGGACCCACCTTCCGGCCTGTATAGTGGTATGCCGCCCATGTCTGCTCTGTATCGACCTGGTGCAAAATGAGCAGAACTCTGTCCAGAGTGTTCACTGTCTCCATAGTCGTAGAGATCTTCGTCGCTGCTATCTGAGCGTTGCGGATCCTTAAGAATAAAGTTAGAGTCGAAAGCACGACCCAAGCCTGGTCTTGTGCTACCAAGGGTACCACGGGAACTGCCACCACGCCCTGATTTCTGGAAGAAGCTATCATCAATGCTGATCCTTGCTTCATTGGATAAATGGCGAGGCTCCATCTGCACAACTGTTGAGTCCCTGAACCCTCTAGTGGGACTTCCTGGTCGAGAGCTAACGAAACCCTGGTTGTCAATTCCCAAAGTAGGTGAAGATGCGCGTCGCTTTCCTCCAAATCCTGTGTGGTAGCGGTAGGTCATTATATCGTCATCTGTCGTAGCCGTTCCGATAGTCCATTCTTGTGGCATCGGTTGGCGGACCAAGCTCTTGAATCGGGCAGAAGAGAAATCAACGTCGACGTCAGAACCCTTGTGGAGGCCACGGAGAATAGGTACTTCATCCTTTCCCAATTGACTAATCCTGCGGCTGTTGAATCCGCTTCCATCATCCGATGACTGCCATCCGGTAGAGTAGAGGTAGTTATTTCCGAGGTCTGGTTCGTACTTGTGCCTTCCGTTCATGATGCTGTCTCCCGTCTCCTTATCGATGGCGATAGGGTAACGGTAGATGGCAGGACCGTGTATAGCGCTCTCGGTGTCAGTATTGTTATCAGAAACACTGAAAACTTCCTGCTTCCGCTCACTCTTCAAGCCCTTCCTGGTCTCCCTGTGCCGATCGTGCTCCTTCTCTCCATCTGGAGCCGTGATCTTTTCCTTGATCTTCACCTCCTTTCCGTCGCTTGTAATGAACGTGTGTTCCAGCTTTGGAGGCTTTTTCTTACAATAGTGTTTATAGCACAAGATGGCAGTGGTCTCCAGTATTATCGCAAAGATGAACGCTCCCATGACTGACCCTGCTAGAACAGGATAGCTGACCACATTGGTCGGGCACGCTCCTGCACCTTGCGCCGACACTAGGGGCGTGAAGACGAGAAGAATAGATGAAGCAAGGAAGAACTGGACTGATGGAGCCATGATGGAAGGCATTGTTTGACCGAAGTTATCGAGGGAAAGATAAGAGCTTTTGAAGACCAGATGTAAGTCGGAGACCAGAAGTACCAGGCGATTCTACAAAACAAAAAAATGGACAAGGAGAGCAAAATTAGAAGTGCTATGTTACATCTTGACGACAATAACAATACTTGTATTCTCCCCTCTATTTAACCAATCTTCTCTTTACATAAGTTTATCAGCGAGACCATCGTGTCTTCTTGTCGAGAAGAATCAAAGAAATTATGGGGTTGGACAGATACCGAAATTCAATTCACGCCTCTAATTAGGCATTTAGATAATTACATTCTACATACTTCAAGTTAGAATAATCTCAATTAGTTATCTTTTAAAATAAGAACACATCTTATGCGTAAACACTGAATATTTGGTATAATCTTTCCAATTCAATACAATTTCGTCTTTATCCGCATAAAAAATGTTCACAAACACAAAAAGATCAAAATATGATTTTATAGCCTCCAAATAAAAAAATCAAGCAAAAATACGTGCATATTCATGATTCAATGTATAAAAATACACTTAAATTAACAATACATTTTATCATTTTATGATAAGGGCAGCATTAACTATCAGTGTTGTTGTTGCTTCTGTTGCATTTCTACATCTTAATATGCATTTCCGACACTTCTTATTATTCCTTGTATTTTCATTCCTGCACAAAGTAACAATAATTTATATTATAAGGCAATCGGGTAATAATTCGATGTTTCATAATTATTTCAATTATCTTTGCTATTCCATGATCATGTTGTCATGTCAAATTTTGAGGAAAAAAAATCTTTCAGAACGACACCAGTACCCATATTGCCATATCAGGAAATGAGCCCGCAAGGTATGTACATTAAAGTGCACACCTACACACAGTAAAAGAAAAAAAAAACACGTTTTCTTAAGCCTGTCACTCTAACAACATGTTGCTTAAACTATTTTTTGTAATTTTTTAAACTTTTGAAAAACTTGTTTAAAAAGTTTAAACAGTTGTTTAAAATGTTTTAACAGTAGTTGTTAGAGCTCGGGCTGAAACGTGCTTAAAACTTTTAACACCGTCTTTACAGTGTATGACCATTCTACCTCCATTTGATGACTTTTCATCAATAATATTAAGAGCAAGTATTTTGATGTACGTCCTTTAGTGTCTACTTTCGACAAGACCTTGGGATTTTTTTTTATTGTTCAGAGAATTAGAGTAAATATGCGTTCAAACAAGACGGCTAAATGCAAAATAAACCTGTACCTGTATACACTTTCAAATATGCAAGAGGGAAATCGAGAAAATCATTGCCTACTCTTTTGAGCCACCGTCATGCCAAATTGGCAACGACAAAGAGGATTGACTACGGTTGAAAGCAAACAGTTTTTGGACAACACAGACGCTGTTTGGTAATCAGTGACACATGAAGCCACGCTTGGTTGTATTTTTGTGTGTTTGCACAAAAATAAGGGTAAAAGGGATGTATAGATAGCATTTATTTACCTTCTTGAATAGCGCCACATATTTGAGAACAAATGTTTTAAACATGCCCTGTTGAAAGATGTCTTGTGATATTTTGGCATTCAAAATCTCTTTTAATTGGCGAATTTATTTTGAAAACATTATTCGGAAGTAAAACCTTTAGATGTGTAAACAGGTCAAACACCAAAATATTATGGGACGTGGGACCACACGCGGTAGTTTTTCCAAGCAATTGTCACTGTAAATAGTTTTGTAAGGCCTTTACAAGTTAACTATTAAAGAGAAATGCCATAATCAAATCAAATCCTGATTGGTAAGTATAACATAGTTTACAATGCACATTGAATATTCCTCAGAGGCGCGGTTTAACAGTTTCACGCAGATGGTTAGCTGCATTTATCACATCATTACTCATGAGCAATTTCGCAAATTTAAAACCCAAGCATACAGTCGAAGCCTGCGCGGTTTCACTAACATAATATGGAATAGCATGCAAACGGAAATAAAAAAAAAACTCAGCAACACTACATATAGGCGCAGCTAAATATATCCCATAAAAAACTGGTCTATTTTATATTTGCTATCATAATTACTATCGTACATGTCTTGATATATTTTTGTGTTAAGTAAAATATTGGACGGTGGCAGAAAGTTGGATGGCCCTTTTCGACTCATACCCCTCTTTTAACTTTGATTTTGCCTTGCCTAATGATAAATGATTTTACGTTTAAAAATGATTAATAACAACCTTCAAGAACGGTATTAAGGTTGTAAACTTGTAGCCATTGTGAAAAGGTGTGTCTACTATTTTCTTTTGGAATGTGCTTCTCTCGCTCACTATGTCGCGAATTATTCTGAACATACTCAAACCTTTCTACTTTTTTTTCTTATTATTCGTTGACGACAAAGTTCGTTTTTCTTTACACCGAGAGTAAAATAGCTTCGAGGCTTAACCTAACGACATTTTAGACAAAAAGTGAGAGTGCAAGAACATTTTTACAAAAGGAATAAGCAGGTGCAAGGTACTTTTAGGGGCCAAATATCACACCTTTTTTGTCACGAATGTCTCCCCCGTTTCTTTGGAACATAACCTTCAGGTTTGCATGATATGGGCGCGAGTCCAAATGTATTCAACGCGCCAGTCACACCAACGAAACAGACTCCAGTCCGATCAAAACACTGGGTCATTTCAAGTCCGGTGTTGGTGTTTGTGACCTTGGTGTAAGTGTTGGAAGCACAAGTTGGATTCGGTTTCCTATCTCCAAAACCTACTCTGGAATTACACGAAATGATCTAATCCAGATGACAAGAGTGACAGCTAGTGAGCATGGTGAGTGACTTTCCAGAACCAAGTTGATTTTATGATGCTCATTTAAAAACTGTTGGTGTTGGTGGCACAATTTGGATTGCGATTCCTAGCTCCAAAGCCTACTCTGACATTACACAAATAACCCAGATCACAATATTCAAAACTAAACACCTAATGAGTGACTTTTCAGGACCATCTTCATTTCATGTATGATACAATGCTCATTTGAAAATTGTTGGTGTTGGTGCTGGTGTTGGAAGCACAGTTTGGATTGCGTATCCTAGCTCTAAAACCTGTTCTGAGTTTACACAAAAATTCAGATTACAATATTGACAACTCAGCACCTAATGAGTGACTTTTCAGAACCAAGTTGATTTTATGTTTGATACAATGCTTATTTAAAATTTGTTGGTGTTGGTGTTTGAAGCACAATTTGGATTGCGTTTCCGAGCTCCAAAACCTCCTCTGAGGTTACACCAATGATCCAGATATTAATTATGACAGCTCAAAACCTAGTGAGTGACTTTTCAGGTCCAAGTTCATTTTATGTTTGATGTATTAATGTTCATTTAAAAAAATGACCTAACACTGACACCAAGAGGTCAACACTGAACCTGAAATCACCCAATGTTTACGGCATGCCATTGGTCGGTTTGGTTTCGGTCTTATGGGTCCCGTCTTAAGAAGAATAACGATTGATCTGGGGGGCGTTTCATGAAAGGACTTGTCGGACATTTTATCCGACAAGTACCAGTTAATCCGACAGTTACCATAGGAACAGTGCCTTTCAGCTAATCAGAATCAAGGAAAGACGTCAGATCTGACAACTTGTCGGATGAAAATATTGATGAAACGCTCCCTGGGGGGCGTTTCATGAAAGGACTTGTCGGACATTTTATCCGACAAGTACCAGTTTATCCGACAGTTACCATAGGAACAGTGCCTCTCAGCCAATCAGAATCAAGGAAAGACGTCAGATCTGACAACTTGTCGGATGAAAATATTGATGAAACGCTCCCCGATCAACCATAACTATGGAAAGCCAGCATCTTCAACGTATTACTTGCATGTTTTATTCAAAAATATTTTCTAGATATTGTGAATATTCTTACATTCATTGTTTTCTTGAAAATTAAGTGTGCTTCTCTTTGTTTACAACGGACATTGTGCAAAGTTCCTCTAGAAACAATCATGACACTGGTGGATTTCCATACAGTTGAGGTTGATCGGATCAATTCTAACTCTTTGTAAGACGGGGCCTCGTGTGACTGCGACTTAAAAAGAGGGGCCAGGCAGACGCCCAACCCAGCCTCATAGACATACCAATCTTACGAAGAGTGATGTTTTCCTAGATCTCCATTGTTATGAAGAGTTTTGACAAGGGCGTCTGATATTTCTGACCCCGCAAAATGGCGTTGTAATTATTTCTATTGATTGTGAGTAAGCCTTAATCAAATTGATTGAACATGCCTTTGCCCAAACTGGTGTTGACCTGCATTTATTCTCCGTATAAACTGGGCTTTATGTTTTCCTACACTCTAAAATATATTGGGTAAAAATGATCCATGGGGGTAAAAATGATCCATGGGGGTAATATTAGGCATTTCTTTTGGGCATTGTAATTTATCCAGTGTAATGAAAATTTTGCCCATTCTCAAGTAATTGCTGCTTACTTTTAACCTTACTAGATATGGTTCCCGCGTTGGGTAAAATACTGCCCCAAATGGGTTTTACACATAATATCCCTCGTGCTGGTTAAAATTTTACCCAATACTATGTACAGTTTACATTAACAACTTTTCCACCACGTTTTCCCTGACATTATGAAGCAACATTACTTATACTTTGCTTTTACATTGTTGCTACAATGTGAAAGTAAAGTAAAAGTATATTCGTTAATCAAAGGTCGATTTAAAACATGGTAGTCATTGTCATGGGAAACGTCCATAGATTAGAATAGAGCCTACTGAAATATCCATTTTCATCTTTTATTATAATTAAATAAACAGTAAATTTTCTGATTTACCTCTTGTCGAAAAATTAAATATTAAGACAAAGTAATGAGGTTCCTTTTATGAAAGTAAGGATCCTTGCTTATACAAAAGCATATATAAAGTTCTTCATAAAAATGATTAATCATGCATAACATTGGAAGTCATAATCGCAAAGTATTTATATTTACTAGTAAAAGTACATAAACATGAAATCATCTGTAGTAATTCTTGTTCACTATTGATGGAAACAAATCCTGTTCCACCTGTAAAACGATGTTAAGATCACACACCTTTATCGGTGTTATGCGTTTAATGTTGTGGTTTGTTTGGCCACGCCTGCGGCTGAATCATTTTCCGATCTCGAAAAATGTTGATTGGATGAATAATGACGGAAAGAAAGAAATATGAATAATGGAATAGATATGCTGCAACATCAAGGGCACTTCACAGAAGTGGCGCCCACACCCAATGACTATATTGACAACTTTGTAAATTTTCCAGTTTCCTTCAGACAAAAAAATACCATGATTATGAAGTATTTTGTATTTATAAAGAAAATTAACAGAATCAATGATAATATGATTTCTTGAACGCTCACGAGGTCAAAGAATATGGCCATTACAATAATTGACTTGTTGATATTATGATTATTTAATGGAAATGATAGAGAATGAAACGAAAATAGGAAAAGTGAGAAAGACCGGTCCTTGCCATTGTGCAGCTCATCGCTTGGCAGGTACAGGAGTCAAATAATTTAACACTTCAATCTTTTCAAAAGGTGTGATATATTTGTGTAAGGACGTAGCTATTGGTGACTGTTTTTAAGTGTTTTGTCTGCTCCCACAGTGAGATTTTGTTCACAAATGCACAATTTGTTACTTTGTTGGGATTTTTTTTCTTCCAAATAAGGCTATCACATAGGGCCATTCTAGCATGCCTTAAACTATTCGTGCTAATTATGAATATCAATCAAAACGACAGTTTGTCATAGTAACAATAAGCGCGCATCATAATTGGACTTTAAAAATGTTCTGGCTAAGTCAGAGGAAAAAATGTCATTTGCCCAGAATACTGTCTATCGCATACATTCGTAATTCCGAAGCTTCGTTATTCCGAAGGTTCGGATATGCAGAAAGTTCGTCATTCCGAAGGTTCGTATATCCGAAGGTTCGTAATTCCGAAGGTTCGTATATCCGAAGGTTCGTAATTCCGAAGGTTCGTTAGTCCGACAACGAAGTGAAGCTCGTAATTCCGAAGGTTCATTAATTCGAAAACGAAATTAGGTTTGTAATTCCGAAGGTTCGTTAGTTCGAAAACGAAATGATTAACGAACCTTATTTCGTTTTCGGCCTAACGAACCTTCGGAACGTCGAACCCTATTTCGGTTTCAGATTAACGAACCTTCGGAACATCGAACCTTCGGAATAACGCCATAAATGTTGGATTAACGAACCCTTATACGTTTTCGGATTAAAGAACATCGAGGTATAGGCAATTTACGTGTTTCGGAATTACGAACCTTCGGAATTACGAAGTGTATCCCTTTTTGTTTTCTCCCCTTTGAGACACCCAAGATTTTGAAAGAAAACATGACAATGAAGACACGCGGACTGTACCCATCATTTTGTCTTTTTATCCATATTATTTTCGATTAGCCAATATTTCCATAGCTTTCCTTCTGTGATATTTTTTTCTTATGATTTTTAAACTTTATGTAATCACACTTCCATAACTTGGGTTTAAGTCAAGACTAATTCAGATTTTAATCCATACTACTATGGAATGGTCGTTCTTCTTCAATATCCACGGCAAAGATTCTGTGGACTCTCCCTTAAAATTTATATTGTCCTTTTCTTGATGCATCAATAATAAACAACAACCTTTTGGACACATTTCACTGTACCTGATTTAGATATATTTTAATTGCTGTATGATCGAGTTCGTCACCGATCCTTAAAAGTTAGCCTACCAACCGGTAGCTGAGATTGCAGTTTTTACGATAGTTTGCATTAATGAGTGCTTAAATTGGTCTATTTGATAATAGTCATTCCAAAAGAATATTTAGGCTGAAAGAATCTTCTTCTTGCACTACAGACAATCGACAAGTATATCTTACACGTGCCGCGTCCTTTTTCTTCTTTTTTGGGGGGAGGGGGGGGGGGGATATTTTATACTTGTTTTTTACAATGTATTAAATAGATAATAATAAATTGCATTCCGTTTTGATTACTCGTCCATTTTTATCCAGTACTAAACATTTCTTTTTAAAACAATTAAGACACGTAAAAAGATACATTTCTTCTATCTTTACGATTTTCAAAATTAACCAACACCATTAAGGGGTTTTTGCCTAGAATTTTTTTTAAATGCAGTACATATTTGCAAGGTTTAATGCTTTTTCATCATCTGATTATGATGTTGGGGACATGAATTGTTTTATTTGTGTAGGGTAATTGATATAAATGTCCCATGGCATGTGATATATACAAATGTCGAGTCAAAACATACTCATAACTGCAACGAAGATTCGTAAAGTTTATCATTAGAATATAGTGTTCGCCGGTTCTTTTATACACCACTGATCTCTATACCAACCAAACTTTCACTTTGACAAGTTTGGAGTGAAAACAGTGACACATACTTCGCCAAACTGTCAAAGAAACACACCCACAATAAGCCAACTTTCTGACATTCAAGTGCGAGATTGAATAAAAGAACACGGAGCCTCTGCAAACCACGCGACATTGTATTTCTATACGTTCCATTCTTACAATTTGTTATTCTTTCGGCCCGTTGTAATATTTTGTTGTTTCAACGTCTATTTCCAACACTATATAGTCCCAAGGAGAGAGGGGAAAAGAGGTAGTATTCCTCAACCGTGGGAATACCGTGTAGGTGGACACAGGTTATGAATTTGACTTGTATCTATTTTGTTACCGTTCACGCTGAAGTTAACTTTTTTGCAATGACGCCCCGCAGAGCAAGCGTGGGGCCCCAGCATCTAAGGGAGGGGCACCACAAATAGAGGGGGGGGGGGCGGCGACTGGAAAAATATAGAGACCGGGTAGGTTTCTCTCACATGCTACCCCCCCCCCCCCATACCGAATTGTAGGACGTTACAAGGACCTCAGTCCTCAGATACTAATTGAGTAGAACTTTTTATTCTTCTGATCAAAATTTGAACATAGTTTGTTTATACTTGATATCGCTAACATACGGGTGGGGTGCAAGCCATAAGACTCACATAAGAGGTTAGCAATATCACAACACTTTACACCCTAACACTCCCTTACAACCTCCCCTTACCCCCCCCCCCGCCCCATTCTCTCTTCCTTCTACTCTCTTTCTCCCATGCAGTCGTACCCCCACCTCTCTCTCTCTCTCTTCCATGTCTTTATCCCTTTATTTTCTCTATTTCATTGTGTCACTCCCTTTTTACCCGTTTCTCTCTCCGACACGCACATAAGCACACATATTTCCAGAATGTTCTTTCGCACGAATGTGAAAATAAATGAATGTGTTTAGTGACAAGCGGCAATCATACAAGCATGCATTATCATTTAGTGACTAACTAACCGTGTCGAACTCCCGACATCCCATTTTCGTGCTGAAAATAATACCATACATTTAAAAAATGTGACACAATAGATATGGTCTACTTCCACACACTGACACAGGTAGGAAGTGATATGTCAAATTTGAAAGAAATTGATATCTTGTTTAGTATTGTTCTGCTGATATTGTGTTTTAAGTCACGTGGTTTTATCGACGACTCGGAAGAGAAGCAATAACGATGGTGGGCTGATAAAACATCGTATCTCAAAACTTAAAAAAAATGAAAAGTTTTGAGGTCACATTAGAAAACGCTGTATTTTAAATTCATAGCAATGGCGGCAGTCTCATGTTGCCTGAAAACAATCTCCTGATACATGTGAAGAACTCTTTCGAGGCAAAAAAGGGTTTCTACTCTAAAATCAGGTTTATTCTGAGCTGTCATCCAAATATTTCAATTTTGAAATACGACGTTTTTACAATAATAATATAGGATTTGTATAGCGCACGTATCCAACTTGCTAGGTGCTCAAGGCGCTCCTCTATAACCCCGGCTAAGCTAGTCTACCGATTCCGGTGCGCACAGCTTTTCAAAGAAATTACTTCCTACCGGTACCCAGTTACCTCACCTGGGTTGAGTGCAGCACAATGTAGGTAAATTTCTTGCTGAAGGAAAACACTACATGGCTTGGAACCGAACCCTCGTCCTTCAGATTGAAAGACGAGAGTCGTAACCACTAGACCACGACGCCCCCATGCATTTGTCAGTCCACCAGCGATAAATGCATAGGGGCATTTTCACGTTAACTGACGTTACATACACGGCACAATTTTACACACTTCATTGTGTGTGATTATTTTTAAAACAACATTATGGGAGTTTGCTTTTACGCAAACTCCCATCATATGTTGTTTTATAGATAATCATACACCGCTTTCCATTCAATTCCTATATAGCAAAGCAGCCAGAGTAGAGTGTTAAAAACAATTCTTTTTTATTGTTCGGGTTTAACAATTTTGAGAAGAAAAAAAATCCAATGTCATCAAAATCCAATTACGTATTTATGATGCAGGCTTTCCTCCTACGAGAAAAGACTGTTTCTATACAAGTACAAGGATTATTTGGTCTTTCTTTTGATCGATTAATCGTGCCATTGCCCACAGAAATCTACTAAATCGTGACAAATACTTCACATTCCACCTGTGCGGATCAGTTCTACAGGAGTGCCTTTTTCTGGCTCCAAACCAATAGAATAATCTTGAAAAAAAAAATGGTTGCATGGTTAGGTCTGACGTTACTTTGTCAACCGAATCGGGGACAAAAAATTGTAAGAGTTGTTTGGAAAGACGATTTCAATGATCTTTTTATGACAGGAGTGGTTCTTTTCAGCGATGTATTTATGCCAATCGAGCTGGAAAATGCTTAATCAGTGCCTCTTCCTATATACCTTAAGTCCGTTGACCGATTTTTCATAAATCCATGGCCTGTAAGATCAGGTGTAATGCATGGGGCTATGAAGCAGAGTTCCAATTATGTCACCAACTGACGGATCAAAAGTTTGATGAATTTGGGTCTTATTAGCAACTTGAAAAACAAAACAGTAATATTCTTGTAAAATTCCATACAAAAAACATATATTCGTATAAAAACTTTTTAACCATTTTGACTTAGCATAGAGGATCTAGTTGTTTCGTCACTAAAAAAAATAATCTTAACAAAATATGAAATTGGTGTTTGGCTCAACCTTTTTCTTCATTTTGCACACACGGCTATTAGGATCACATTTCCCTGACTACATATTTCAGAAATTATAGAATGACAAGAGGTAGAATTTCGATCTTCAGCCTAATATAATGAGCTCTTCCACCCCCCTCCCCCTTTAGATTATATGCATGTAAATATAAAACGTTTAATACATGATAACCTAAAATATTGTTTTATTTTATTTCTTTTTCATTACTTGATTACTTTATCAAATGACCTACAGGAGAATTTTTATTGAGGTTCATTAAAATTTGTAGTATTGTTTTATTTTGTATTAGTATTGTCATTGCCAAAATGCTGAGAATGGGATCAACGCAACATTACAAAATATTAACCCATATTTTCATGTTGAATGTAGAGCCATTGTCCTCACGTCAATGCCTTAAAATACTCATCAAAATTCATTTAGAGTTAGTTATAGGTTACTATTTTAATGTAATTTTAGCGTTATGTAGCCGTTTGAATGAGCATTGAATCATGAACTTCGACACGTTTGCAGGCAACTGAACATAAAATTTTGGTAGTACTGCAATCCCCCTCTCCCCCCCCCCCCAAAAAAAAAAAAATGAGGAAAGTTTGATAATCATGCAGTTGTCGAAATTCATTATTTAAGCCAGGTATTCAAAAATAAAAAAAGAATACGTATTTTTGTTCATTCTCCTGTTAACTACTTCATATTCATTATCTATCTTTTTATCATTTATTTCTAGTATATCGTCCATTTACCAGTAAGTAGTGGTCTTCCATGGGGCCCTGAATAATAATAAGCATTTACAAAACGCATAACGTATACTGAACGGTTCATCAATGAAAATTTAGTACACAACATAATTTGAAAATACAAACAGAGCAATAATAGACTTATTATCATTGTGCCCCCCCCCCTCTCTCTCTCTCCCTCTCGCTCTCTTGATGTTCGATTTTATTTTAGTGTTACGACATACGGCATAACACTTTTTTTAAAAGGGACTTTATTCAAGGCAAATGGTAAGTACGGCAGAAGAAAGAGAAAAAAGAGAAGGGAGAGAAAGGAACGAAAAAAAACGAAAGAGAGAGAGAGGTCATTCCAAGGCTCTCCACCAAGAAATACACACAGTCTAAAAGTATTCAGTATCATGATTATTGAGAGATTTTAGTGCCATTATTTAGTACTCTATAACAAAAGGGAGCATCTGATTTATCTTTCTTTTGCCAGTGTTTGCAGAAAGATAAAGTGGCCAGATTGTTTTTTAACCAAACGAGAGCATTTACTCTATCGTGTGTGTGTATTTGAGTTTTGTCAGACGTGTATCAATCAGATATGATTATTTACGTCTGGGACCGACCTTTAACGTCACCATCCGAAAGACGTGACCAGGACTCGAACCTCGAGCCTCTGCATCAATTTGTAACTTCCCCACAGCTTGGATTACAGGCGCACGCCACAACGCCCAGTTGTGAAATCGTGAATTGAATCAATTATTTTAATAATTTTCTTTTTTAATCGTTAACAAAATAGCAATCATCAGTTATATATGATTTTCTTCATTATGAGGCTAAAAAGATGTAGCCAATCGATTTCAGAGTCATATGGACTTATATTTGTATTGTATCTCATTTCATAAAGCCGTTTTCGGATTAAATGATCTCATCTAAATTTCAGTGCATCTGACCTCGATTAAAGCTTGTAAATGCGACTTAGATTACCGACGGCTCCTAAAAATCTTGTCAATTTGTCAATGAGAATCATAAATCATTTTCCCATGGGTCCATCTTCATTTCTTCTCAATTCGTAGAAATAACGACGCAGACACGGTACTAAATAGTATCGTAAAGAGCAAAGAAGAAGAAGAAGAGGAAGTTTCATGTATGGGGGGGGGGGTAAATGAACTCCGGAATGAACTAGGGGTGTTTGTGGAACTTTGGGAGTGCGCCTGTGTTCTTAATCGTGTGATGGCGCATGGATATTTTATAATGGGATGAAAGTTACTTATATATCCGGGAATCAATTATGTCATTCAATCTATGAAATCATAATATGCACATTCCATAAGAAACGAACAAAAACAATGTAGTTTTCAGTTCAAAATTAAACTTTACAAGTATCAAAAAATGTTAGATCGTCACTGAAAGTTAACGCCTTCCACAACTACACTGTTAAAACAAACCAGAAGACTTTTCAGAAGAACAAATTAAAAAAAAAAGATTATACAGAAAGAAATAACCAATTCTGTAATTTTTTATAACAAGAAAGATTTTCTACAATATTTTAAGAGTGAAATAAATTAATATTTTGACTTGTCTGGCAGTGGACACGGGCTAGCCTGGCTTTCACGCCATCAATAAGCAATTGACCCCGAGGGTAGCCAAACATAATACATGGAATAACGACTGTGATTATTTGTCAACAATTCGGCATTTTGAAAGACATCCATATTGTGAAACTTGGCGTATTCGTGGATTGCGAATAATAGTTAGGGTTCTCTGACTCTCGAATATAACAATCAGTACAAGCATTATCCAGACATTCTTCTGCCTTTGTCCAAACAGTTTTCAAAGACTTTTTTGCTTGGCCAGTGGGTGAGGGTTTGGCAATTTAATTTTCATTGAAATTTATCTTTAAAAAGAGGAGTTTTTAATGGTCCTCGTACATCGGGCTTTCTGATGGTGGTTTCTTGCTGCATGTCTGGAAGGTTCGGCAGTTTCGTGTGTCCATGCGATGGTAGTGAGAATATACTTTAAGAAATCCCCTTTTCAAACTTTTACTTAAATCATTATGCATAAAAACAAGCAATTGGCTACTGAATGTTGGTAAGCCATGGAGCACGTGTTTATTGTCTTTGCAACAATATGACAGCTATTACTGTAAAAACGAAAAGAAAATGGTAGCTCTAAGTAAGTAATTTATGCTTCGAGTATTAGCATTTGCTTTTGATTTTTATACACAAAAGTAAACGCAACGCGGTACGACCAAAATCATGGACAAGTTTTATTCTGTATAGAATGAGAAATAAGGCAAGCCTTTCTTTGTCCTGAGTAACCAGAAGCTTTATCGAATATGGCGAATGTAAAATAGACAATTAAAAATGGTTAATCAGAAAATAGTTACCAAATATTTCTATGAGTTCCTATTTTGGTGTAAATATTTACCCCTTCTATGCGTTGGCACGAAGATTAGCAGGTATGTCTTGAATTCGAAAACCTTTGATCACTTACCTATTTCTTCATTTATTTAGTAATTGATTAATTCATTTATTTATTCATTTATTTTTTTAGCTTATTCATTCACTTATTTACTTATTCATTTATCAGAATATATTTATTCAGGTACAAGAGATCAGCAAAAAGCGTTATTTCACCAATGCCTTATGAAAATAAAAAGAACGATCCCAAAAATAAACAATATCATACAAATAAATAGAATATCAATATTACATATGAATAAAATCATACTGACATGATGTCTGAATAAAAGCAGGAAATAAGTGATTTCACACAAAAAGTAACATCAGCAGGCTAAAAAAGGGTGCTTCAGAGAAAAGTTGGTGAAACGCCTTGTGCGAAAAGGGAAAATAACTGCATGACAAGTATTCGTTAACTCTTTTTTGTTATCACCCTTTTTGTTATGAAATCTTATCGTAAACAATAATGCCTGTATAATATCCATCCCCATTACTTAAACATTTTGATAGGGCGCCCCAAATGATAGTCGTGATTACATAATGTAAGACTTTTGCAATTGTACCAATAAGGATTATTCTTTCTTTTTTTTAGAAAATTGTTCTTAAAATGTATAACTGCTTTTTAGTTTTTTTTTCATTTCCAAATCAGATGTATTTCGGGATACACCGAATACAACACTGACTGATGAATAAATCCACATCACTTGGTTGATAGTTTGGGAGGGGATCATAATATTCGAGTTTATAAAATGAATTAAGTAATTTACAGGGTGAAAGGGCTGTGACGTGATAGTGTGTAAAAAGGGATAACGAATGTGTAATTCTAAAGAGGGATTTCTCTCCTCGTTTTTGCTGATTAATTGATATCTAATTTTTTTTAAATGTATGCTATTGACATATATTACATTATTTTGCGTATATTCATATGGTTGTATCGGTAATATTTTGAATGAACCATCTAATAACCAGAAAAAAGAAAAACAAAAAGGAGGGAAAGGAGAACATGAAAAGAATGAGACTGGCCAAGAAGAAGAAGATGGATGATAAAAAAAGAAAAATAATAGTAAGAAGAAGATGAAGAACAAGGAAAAGAAAAAAAAGATGATAATGATGATGATGACGATAGTGATGATGATGATGATGAAAGGGGTGTAGTTAATAATAAAATGAAGAAGAATAGTAAGAAGAAGATAAAGAACAAGGAGAAGAAGAAGATGGTGATGATGATGATGATGATGAAAAAGGGAAGAGTAATTAGGTCCACAGAAATACAGGAATTAAAAAGTATCACATTTCTTTTTACAAATATCTACACGTAGATGCTAAAACTGTCTTCTGACGAATAGGTTAACACAAAATATTTATCGCACTTTGTGATAACGAAGATATTCCTCCCTTTTTACGAAATTCTTGTGATTGCGGAGGAGTCAAACATTGGGCCCCTTGCCTTATTCCCCAAAAAAGGAGAATTATACGAAATGTCCAAAATACCGCAACCTTTATTTGTTGCTTTAGAAATGTCCATTTAAAATACCAGACAATGAGCCGTGTTTAGGAATAAAACATCAACATCTATTATTCTTCAAAGAAACCCTCTTTCCACTTGAACACACATTCTCTTAAAAGGCTTGAGGAAAAGGGTGTAGTGACTTTCGAGTTTTTAAGTGAAATAATCTCCCAATTCTTTGCACTGCGGTTATTCTTCCGTTTCTTATAGGCATTGACCATTTTAAGAACCGTGATAAAAGTGGGAACCTGAACCCAAGCGAATAAATCATTTTCCACAGTAATTATTATTCAAATAAGATAGAAAACTCAAACGATATTTAGCAAAAATACATGAACATTGCATTGGTAAAAGTAATGCTTCGATAAAATTTAAAGTTAACTATATCGTACTAACTTTACAACTTGTCAACGTATTATTGGCATCTATAAAACTGTTTATAAATTCTGGTTGATGAATGTACTGAAAATGTAACCTTCGAAAAAACGAGGGTCCCCACTTTTGAAAAAAAATATCTTGCGTGGGCGCCTCGTATGGTGAGATCAACTGACCACCATTGCAAGCCTATATACCCTAATCAGCCTACAGGCGCGTAGCCGGGGGGGGCGGTGGGGGCGGTCGCTCCCCCAAAAAACGTCCCCAAAAAGAAAAAAAAAGAAGGGAAAAAAGAGCGGAGAAAAGAAAAAGGGAAGGGAGGAAAGGGGAGAAAGGTAGCTTTGTGTTTTTTTTTTCTTAAAAGAGAAACTCCATCACTCTTGCTCTAAATTTATATATGAATTTTTCTTCCGTGCTGCGCGCGGTTAAATGACAATATTGCAATTCTTCATTGTTTCCCCCACCCTTTCTCTAACCCTGTTTTTCCACCTCAGGTATATGTGTTTCTTACCGGTTAAAGTTCAAATGTATCCATTAGGGCATGGAATTAGAGTAAGGCTACGCCAAAGTATATGAAGTTATCTTTTTTTTTTAATTGATCGCGCAACTTCTGGTCGGGTCGGCTCCGGGAGGGTAAAATTTTATATCAGTTTCCACCTCCATAAAGTCAACTTCTCCTGCTTTTCAGCTCATTACCAAACAACCATAATTCTGGGGCAAACAGGTTCCTAAAATTTGCGTCGTATTAAATAAAGAAGTACAATATATTTTTTTTTATCAAATTCTATTAAACTTCATGTCATTTCCCTTCACATTCATCTCCTGCCCTGTTTTGCGCCCTCAGTTTGAAATGTTGAATGACACTTAAGTTTCTTTATTATTCAAAATGAAGCACTTCAGGATAAGTCAAAGAAATTAGGAATCCTCTTTTTTTTATTTAATTTCAATAAATCACAAAAGTTTCAACTTTCTGCGCACTATTTCCTCATAAAGAAGTTCAATAATCTTAGAAAATCATTTTAATTAGAGCCGATGGTGGTATTAGACGTATCTGCATTATTTTGATGAAACGTCCGCCCTTTGAAATTTCACAGTTTCATTGCTCTGCGCGGGGCTGAAAATCTTTCTCCCGGCATATATACACTTCTTCTCCTCTGTTTTGCGAGTTAAAGATATGCACTGTCGCTACATTGTTTGTAATCAAATCTGATCTTTCCAAGGGAAGTATTCAATATATCTTTGAGAAGAGCCTTTAGTCGGGACCCTTTTCAAGCAAAAAACTGATAAAACGCTTTAGCTTCCGCGCTTCGCGCGAGGGTATTATTATTTTAATTTCCTCCAATGTATTCCTTTTTTGTGCGTTCACAATCACTTTTTGAAAACAAATTAAGGTTCATGAAAACAATGTTCAAAATCACAATGAGTCAACTGAATTGGAGCTGAAATAGGCACTAGAGAAAAGAGAGACGGCTCCTTTTCATTTTAATTTATGAAACACCAAAAGCTTCGCGCTTCGCGCGGGAGGGGGAAACTCCCCCTCCCTGCACCCACCCCCTAGGGAGCGCGCTTCGCGCGCTCTTTAAGTGTTGGCACGCTTCGCGTGCATTTACCGCCCCCTCCAAAATGAAATCCTGGCTACGCGGTTGTCCGCCTATACATTACTTTCTGCATGTGACGTGGTGAAATTCCAAGGCAAAGAGCCTTGTCACATAGGCCATTTGTTAAAGGAAACAAAAACCCAAGAAGAGAAGCAGTTTTATTTGAAAGAGTAAAATGAGAAGAGCAATTTAAAACAAGTTTCATCAAAATCGGTTGTGAAATGAGCAAGTTGTGGACGTTTAAAAGGTCTGGTTGAAATATGGGGATCCTCAAAATGGCTGATTTTGTGGACAACTCTCCAATTGTTTTGTAGATAATTTTTCTGATTTTCCTCATTATCTTTGAAATTGCACGTTGCCTCATTCTGAGCATATTGTCATGGGAAAATATACTTCACATCACATATGTCAAGGTCAGGAGGAAATGATGTGAAATATGTAAAATAAAAGGAGGAAATCTGAAAGTTTGTGTACAGAACAAATGGAGGGTTGTCCACAAAATCAGCCATTTGAAGCATCCATAACTTGCCTATGTCATAACCGATTTTGATGAAACTTGTTTTAAATTGTTCCTCTCATTTTACTCTTTCAAATAAGATTGATTTTTTCTTGGGTTTTTGTTTCCTTTAACGGCGACGTATATTAGCAACCTTTTCGTAGAACTCATCGAGACTAGTTGGGTAACTTTCTCGTTTGTGAGGTGCATTTTTTCGGTTTCGTGTTAATACAAAATCTGATTTCCCGAATTTAAGAATTAGACTAAGGTTATGTCATGGGTTTACTCGATATTTATTGTATTTTCATGCTTTCTAATTAGTAAAAAAAACTTTAAAATGTTATTTTTCATATTTGCGATCATGGCGATAGAGGGACAGGGATATGTACAATGTTCAAGGCATATAATAGAGCAATGCAACCGATCATTTTCACTTGTCAATGGCAGGAAAGTAAAAAAAAAATCTGTTGTATCCTTTATGTGGATTTTATTGATCAATTCGCGATAGAAGGTAGCTTTTGACTTTTGATTGGGAGAATTACTCCGTTGCTAAATATGTATACGTCCATGATTATATTTGTTTTTAATAATCATAATTTATATCATTATCATTATTTCATTTCGTTTATTTCCAACATTCACATTAATCTCTGTTTCGTACATTTTGATATACAAATGAAATATATTCATTTATTCATTTATTTATTTATTTTTTATTAATTAATATTCTATTTCCAGGCAAGGCAGAGACAGACAGAGACCAAGACATGACAGATACAATAGAAACATTACAAGAGAAACATAAGCAAGAAAGACGACAAATAGCAAATTTCTATGTTCAAAAATTGTAATCAAGATTATCATATAAACAGGTTGGGAGTGGAGGAAGCTGCTAAAAAAAGCAGGGTGGGTGCGCCCTCCTAACATGCCTAATAAAACATATTATTATATCTAAAATATTATTATATTTATCACAAACATCACCATTAACAACAATAACAAAAGTAAGGTCATCTTTTTTGCTTGAATTATCTTATATGAAATATAACCTGTTTGATTGTAATAACAGGTTCACTTTATAGTCAATTAATGAATTAATGAGGAGTGGCTTTATAAACAAGTTAATGGAACATGGAGTGCGCGGTCTACCGTTAAGATGCCTTTTGTTCAGCAAATGTGCTTGCATATTTCATATTTGTTTCTTCAATACTTTGTCTCGCCAGATTCAATTACTGAACTTGCTGCTGATGGGGCACACTGAACACCTCATGTTCCTGTGTTGTGTTATTTCGTGTTATTATTATTATTATTATTTGCCCTTTTCGTTATCTTCATGTATTACTTTACGTATATTTCTATATTCCTTGTATCTATTTTTGAGTGGTCCACATTCTACAAGCTTTGCTTTTCAGTGGACCCATCCATTCTTCTTATGATATATAATTGCATTGATTTAATTATATTCAATGATATTGATTATATTGATTTAAACTTGACATGTATGTTAATTTATATTTATATCACTTTCGAATATGTATATCTTTTTTTTCAATATTGAATTTTGTTCATGGTATTATTTAAATTTAATCAATCTATCTTGTACTTATTTGTATTATTTTGAAGAATGAAAAATAAATTGAATTGAATTGAAACAAAGTCACTAAAGTGCATGTAACAGTCACTAAATTTACCCCAAATTTATAAGTTTCTTTAAAATCGCGATTTTGCCTTGCATCTCCCTTGATAACCTTTTTTTTTAATCTTTATGAAAGCGTTGAATTCTGTGGAAAAGGAACTGTGGGGGAAATGAACATGACAAACGCATCCTGAATTTTGGAAAAAATTCACAAGATTGTTGGGGTATGTAAACGTAATAGATGGCTGAATATCATTAGTTCAATTGATTGGTAGAATGGGCAATTAACTTCAGATTAAACCATAGGAATGAAACAGCTTGGATGAAGAGGCAATACAACAGAGTCCAACGAAAGAATATATTTGCCAGGGAGATATCTAGCTCAAATCCATCCATTCAAGGGTTTCCAAACACCATTGAAACTTCTATCAATATTACCAACTTCTATTCTGTTTTCATGGACACACATCTGAAGTACTTTGATGCTTGGCTTTATTTGAACGAATCCTAAGTCAAACACCGTTCGGGACACTTGTGTCATCTGCATTTGATTTGAAGAATTGCGGGGATGTCAGGACTATATAAAAAAAAATGAGTCTTTTCAAGATTATTTATCCAGAAGGGTGTCGTGGTAAGTTTGATTTGTTTTGGGGTGGATGTGTGCGCTTCTGTGGGGAATTTGCAGTTTTTTTCACTGCCATTTCAGCTTAGACCAAGGTCTAGATTTGATAAGTCTTAACATGCAGAACACTTCAATATTATCATGGCAATTGTTAAATCACAAGTGATAGAGTTGTTTCTTTAAAAAGTCTGTATTCCTCCTTTTTATATAACTTTTAGTAGAACTCGAACATTCAAAATTAAACCTGCCAATCTTTTCTTTTTTAGCTTTGATATATGCTATATAAGATCTGTGACTGTTTTTTTTTTCTTCACAGCAAAAACTGTGTTAGTTTTACACCTATAGGTGTTATTACAACACCTATGGTTGTTACATTTACACTCTTTGGTGTTATGTTCAATCTCTAGGGTGTTATTTTAACACCTCAGGGTATGGTCCTCTATTAACACCAATGGTGTCAGTTTTAACACCACAGTTTTCACAGTGTTTGACGATGTGATTTCTTCTCTTGACTGAAAACGATGGGCCTATGTTTTAATATAGGCCTATACTTTGAAAAGCCCATGTAGAAGTGACCTATCCTAACTTTTGGCGACATGTCTAATTGTAAGAAGAATAAATATTTGCATATTTTTTCTGTAATGGTTGGACCTATCCTGAACAAATCGCAGAGGAATTTGTGATGAGAATTTAAGTGTCGCAATTATTTTGAAGAAAGAACAAATCGAACAGGTTAGTGTGGAAAGGATTCCTGTATTAGGCCCTACTCAGCGACTTGGAAAAGAAATCGGCTATTTTTCACAATAACGTGCCATAAACCTATATTATGCCAAGGTTGACAGCAACGGATAACAATGGAATGCAGTGAACATAAAGACATTAGTACTCATGCGTGGGCCGAGCAGACATAATTTACTTTTCATGTACTTCACTCTCAACGCCGTAAAGGGAAGATATTCTAAAGACATCACATAGGTCATTGCGTAAGTACAATGTTGGGCCAATGATATTACGTTCATGACAATACAGTCTTCCTGATTTCCATACAGGTTCAGATGTTGCACAATGTCGTTTAGCATTATTGGGGTTAGAGACGCCGAATTCACATTGATAAAAGGGCACAGCCAAAGAGTCAATATTTTGAAGTTATGATTGCAATGGATTGGTTTGTAATAGGTCCATGATTATATGGAGTACACTTGTATTCCTCCCAGTTCAAAGCCCCCCCCCCATACGAATCAAGAGATATGACTGACATATTGCAGATGGACCATGGGTCAGAGAAGAAAAAGCAAAACATTAAGGGATAGAGTGCGGAGATTTTCCGTAGGCATCGTAGCCGGGGTCGTAGGTATTTCACATCAAAAACTGTGGTGTTAACCGATGTACATAGAGGACAACACCAGTTATTTTACACCGGTGTTAAATTGGTGGTGTTAGTTTTACACCTACAGGTGTTATTACAACACCTATGGTTGTTACATTTACACTCTGTTCAATCTCTAAGTGGTTATTTTAACACCTCAAGATGTGGTCCTCTATTAACACCAATTGCTGTCAGTTTTAACACCACCGTTTTTACAGTGTATGGTGTGATGACTGCGCTATATAAGGTTATATTCACGGGACTAACACAGAGATAGAGTGCGATTCCTGTATAGAGACTGTGTTTATTCCATCAAAGGTGTGTTCGTACAATATACCAGTCAATTTTTAATTTGAAAATGAAAAGGCGCCGCCTGCCCCGCCCTAAATACACATACCCTCCAACAGCTTCACATCCACACACACACACTCACCCTACTCTACAAGGCACTACGTACTGTTTAGCCCGCGGCAATGTGTATGGGTGGGGGTGAATGTGTGTGTGTGTTTTGTGTGAGGGTGTATGTGTGTGTGTGTGTGTGTGTGTGTGGAGGTGCCGTATCCGAGTGGTCAAAGGCGCCTGGCTATACATGGAAAGGGTCGTGTGGTCCAGTGGGTAGAGCATTGGACTCAAAATCGCAAGGTTGTGAGTTCGAATCCCAACTCTGCCATTGTCTCCACTTTGATAAAAAGGCCCAAGAGTGATATCTGTCATCTATTATGTCAGCCACTGTGACTGATTAACCTAGACGTAACATGTTTCCAAGGTAATTGGTTATATACCAGCTTGGCGTTTACCAGCAAAAAAATGCTGTCCTGCCGAGTTCCTGCGGGAGTTACCACAAACAGAACAGAACAGAAAGTCCGGGGTTCGATCCCCTGCCGCGGCACCTATGGCGTGAGCAAGGCACTGAATCTCCAGTGCTCTTTTATCCTGCTTTCAAATAAAATGGAAATGCTATAGGCAATTTTGGTTAGTAGGTGTGCACTTGTTGAAAACACTAAAAAATGCTGGGTGTGGGTGTAAGGGTGCGTGTACGTATTTATATAATAACTGTTAAAAATGTAATATAACCTCTAGAAAACTAATGCATATACGATACACGAACTCGCTAGTTTTCGAGGGTTATTTGAAGGCATTGAAGTTGTTGTTTAGTAAAGGCTTATAAATACAATAGATTGGGGGCTGGACCGTAAACCCAACACTTTTTATTCTTTAAGTTGTATAAGCCTATTAACGGCGAAAAAATCACTGAGCAAACTAATACGAGAGGCCCAGTTTCCGTTTGTGAAAGTTGTGTAAATATCATGTATATTCACGAATTGCAAAAATACACGTAATTGATCAATTTGGGGGCAAAACTGTTTTTCTTTTAAACATGTAAATCAAATACTAATCACAATATTGAAAAAGAAAATCCGTGGGGGGTCAAAACGCATAGAATTTATTGAAGAAACTGAAAAGCGAGGGAGCAAAGCGACCAAGGTTGCCATGTGGGCAATTCTGCATTTTCTGAAGTGAATATAAAGGATTTAGTGTTAAGGTGAATTTGTCAAAATTTCCAGTAAAAAATGTAAGTTTTCCCAATTTTAGGGGGACAACCCTGCTCCCCCTCTGCGCATGTAAGTAATATTAGTTGAAGAATTTGCTGTAGCAACAGCAGCAGCAGTAATAGAAGTAGAAAATGAAGTAGCAGTAGTGTAGTATTAGTAGTAGTGGTCAAAGAAGGAGTAATAGTAGTAGTATAGTAGTAATAGTAGTAGTTGTAGTAGTAGAAGTAGTAGTAGTAGAAGTATGATAGTATGATAGTAGTAGTAGTAGGAATAGTGGTAGTGGTAGTATAGTAGTAGTGGAAGTAGAAGTAGTAGTAGTAGTAGTAGTAGTAGTAGTAGTAGTAATAGTAGTAGTAGTAGTACTAGTAGTAGTAGACTAGTAGTAGTAGTGGTAGTAGTAATAGTAGTAGTAGTAGTAGAAGTAGTAGTAGTAGTAGTAGTAGTAGTAGTAGTAGTAGTAGTAGTAGTAGTAGTAGTAGTAGTAGAAGTAGTAGTAGTAGTAGTAATAGTAGTAGCAGTAGTAGAAGAAGTTGTAGGAGCAGCAGTATCATTTTATTTACTTTGACCTCCTCCCCCTAATTTTCCTCTCTTACCACTGTCCCTTCCTTTCTAATTTCTTGAAGTATATAGTCCTCATTATGCATTCCGCGGTAGCCTTAATTGGCATATTAATTCAGCATTGATTGATTGATTGATTGATTGATTGATTGATTGATTGATTGATTGATTGATTGATTAATCCATTAATTTATTGACTGATTGACTGATTGATTAATTGATTGATTGATTGATTGACTGATTGATTGATTGATTGATTGATTGATTCGTTCATTGATTGATCGATTGATTGATTGATTGATTCGATCGATTTTATATCTCTTTGTCATGCATACAGTAAATGAATCGCTCTCTCTGAGATATACTTGCCTCTTGCTATTTGAACCCGTGCAGTAGGCCATGTTGATTTCTCCAACATTTCACATAATATAAATTTCTTAAACTACTTCACAACACATTTTTATCATCTATTGTGGTTATCTAAAACAACTTACATGCTACGAATAGGATATTGGATATAAGCTCATCAAAATATACCACAGGAATGGTGATGATAGTCGGTTGGGTTGACTCTTATAGTTTAAAACATGACTTACATTTTTTTTTCATTATTATTTTAGATAGACAGATAACTTTTGCGTTTACTGGTAAAAATATTCGGGCTTGAAATAGGCCCACATAGAGAGACAACAACAGCAATAAGTATACATGTATGTAAATGATTAATTATTGTACATTTATGTAATTCAGTCATCAGACTAAAAGGTTAGATCGATGCAGCATCAACCTGTTTTCCATTGATACACCTTACAAAAAAAGGATCGTCTGTTCCCCCCCCCCCCTCCTCCTGCTCCCTTCTATCTCTCCTTTTTCTCTGCCGAACATTCTATTTCGCAGTTAATAAGCGTAATATCTATAGTATTTACCTTTTATGAAAAGCAAGGAGTGGCTATCCGAAGGTCCCAAATATAGCTTAGTCAACCTCAATCACATTTGTTGTACGCCTGACCAAATGTATTCCATTGATCACTGTGTCTCGATCTCCACAAACTTTCAAAAAGTTATTCCCGGCTTCGTCTATGTATCTCGACTACCACGAACGCTAATGTCATTAAAAATCACGACATTTTGATCTATGATGTCTCCATAATGTTAGATCGAAATCGGTTTTAGATTTGTGGAATCCAACAGTGTCGAACATATAATAGAACATATAACAGCGTATGCGTCTGATGATACCCGTGGACGCGATACTTTCTGAGCGCTGTTGTCGCGAACAATCCCAGGAATTGTTAAGAACTTCTCTGGCTACCTACCCATGACGTTTGGCTTTTCATACAATCGGCCAATCAGCGCGCGAGTTGGTCTGTGAAGGCGGACTATGCAGCGAGAATGCTGGTTCGGTTCAGCTCTCTGGTGTGCACGTCTAACTCACGAAAGAAAAAAAAAGAGGAAAATAACAATCAAACGAAATACTTTGATATCTATTCAGTAGGCATAAGGGGCCACGCTTGGGTGAAAAATAAGTACCTCTATTCATTTTTTGGTGTTTCTGTTTTGTGATATAAAACCCCCCTCTGGCTAAAAGTCAAGTTTGTGGGTCAACTTAAACGAACTCGAACTTTTGAGAAAATAAAAGAATGAAGATCATAAATAGATCAAAATTGAGAAATTTAATTTGGTATTTGATCGATGGTTTTACAACTTAAAGACCGGGCTTTGATCTTGTCATCCAGTTGAATTTAATAGATATAAATTTGACAGAATAGATGATGAACACGTCCCTATTATGATATCTGACAAGTATGCGTTCTCTGTTGTATAATTCCTTTAAATTGGATATAACAGTCGATGATACACGTATATTATCATAACTTTGGATGATGCTGTTGTCGTTGATATATATGTTATTATGTGACACCACATTTGACATTTGATATGCAAATAATACTCACCACAGGGCATTAATAAGAACTATACTACGATGTACCAGTTATAATACTCCCGCATTATTACAGCAGGGGCATTTTGGATTCTTTCAAAGGTAACGAGCGTGTTTAATTATCATAATGCCCGAGAAAAATAATGTGTATTATTTGTTTTATAAGATAGTGATGTGGATCTTTTTTGTTTGCTAGAGCATCCGCATCTGAAAACTATGACGTGTCAATAGAACTAGTTATGAGTACCATGCAGTCATTAGCAAATTCGACTGTTAGCTGAAATAGATGACTGTGATCACGTGATAGATTTCAGCCAATCAGCTGATAAGGATCCATATATCGTCATTCCATGATATAAAAATACTGTACTACACTCTTACAACAAATAAGTCAAATTGACGAGACCAGTGGTCAGCTGGGTGCAACTGATATGGCAACCACTAATAGTTACATTTCTGACATATATTCTTGTCAGAAATGACTGTTCTAGTAAAATACGACTAGAAAATAGTCAAATATGACTAGAATAACAGTTGCACCCAGCTGACCCTATTAACTTGTCATTTTTAACTGATTTGTTTTTATCGTGTGCATAAAAGTATAGTCAGTCATTACCTTCATATCCCCACAACTGGGCTTTGCGGCGTGCGCCTGTAATCCAAGCTAGGTGGGGAAGATACAAATTGATGCAGAGGTTCGAGGTTCGAACCCTGGTCACTTCTTTCGGATGGTGACGTTAAAGGTCGGTCCAGACGTAAATAATCATATCTGATTGAAACACGTCTGACAAAACTCAAATACACACACATTCATATCCCCAGTGATCCCGGCAGTGATCACGCTACGGCAGAGATGTAGGCCTTTATGTTCTTTTTCAAATTCCGATTCAAATACGTATTCATTTCCGAAGAAATATACATACAGGTGTAATTGAATTTTTACATCGTTTACATTTGATAAAATCACTGGCGTACTGTGGTGGGCCTGAGGACCATCGTCCCCAAAAGATTCTTATCTTTTCCTTAATAACAACTAAATAAATTTAGAATGTTTGTGTTCAAGAGCGCTTAATTTTGTGTACCCTCTCTCTCTCTCTCTATCTCTCCCTCTCTCTACCAATCCAGGTAGGCTGACAACTAGAGCATCAAAATCTGCAATTCATCGCTAAATGTTTACATTATCAGCACATCAGCCATTCAAAGTGGGATCTATCTTTTTCATGTCGCATGCCACATGCAGCTATCAAAACAAGCAAGTATTTATCACAAAAATGTGATATAATATTGGCATTATTCGCGGCTCCAAATTAATTTTCTCAAAGGCGCTGAAACCTGCCTGTACCTCAAAGAATTTTGAGAGGGGTGCGGCAAATACTTAGCACCTATAGATCATTCAATTTCGATTGCGCTGCCAAAATAAGTACTTACAGTTTTGGCTTCCAGTCAAAACGGATTGAATGTATATTCCATTATTTGTACAAATTCTTCTGACAAATCATGTTGTCAATTACAGCACTAATGTTCGATTTTATAATAGTGCATGTAAGCACACTCTCAATTCCATGGGGAAAATAGCAGTGTGAATTTGGCCCTTTTGCTTCTGTGACCATAAAGATAACAGGGGCCGCGGAACGGGGGGGGGGGGACTTCAGCCCCATTTTTTTTTAAACGTGTACAAAAATGTGAATGAAACCATCTGATATGAATTTTAGCAGGCCCCCCCCCCCCTTTACTTAAAAACCGTTTAGCGGCCCCTGCAATAGGTGAATACATTATACAAAAATGCATTCCAAGAAGTATGATAAAACAATTAGGGCTCGTCATTGCACTAACACGAAAATGGTAAAAGCATGATATAGCTCCATTGTGTAGCCATAGCATGAAAGCATTTATAACTGTCTCTCTTAGAATAAGTGAGGCAGTTATAATTACCATCATGCAATGAAACAAACTTTATTGAAAGTAATATTTTATCCCCCGATTTCACAATTAAATATCTAAAACATGACAGAACTTGAAAACTTGAAATTTATGTCCATTTTCCGGTGGGGTTCACTAACTTTTTAGCACAATTGCATTTCGTAGTCCATGTAATTAAGGTAAATTAATACTTTCGGAAAAGAAAGAATCAGATATATTTTTGCTTCTTACCAATATATCTAATGCCCTCAAGAGAAATCATTGGAATCACTTATGTTATACCATGCTATTAAAAAGAATGCCTGGATTTAGATAAATTTGTTTCATTTTCACCATTTCCAACAATACATTTCAATCTAATTAGATCAAAGTAAAAAAAAAAACAGTTGTGGCTGGGTATAAAAATGTCGATTTGTTTAAGGCCATGCATTCGTTTATCACTAACAATCTATAATTTCAATATACTTCCTTTGTTAGTGAATTTGAAAGAAAAGAAATTGAATTGTCTCTTTTTCCCCGATATTTAAAGACAAGGACTAAATTGATTCAAAATAGTATCTCACGTTACCATAATACATAAATGATTTACTGTTAGGATTATATTTACTGAAAGATATGAATCAATTTAAGTTGAAAAAAATACCTACTGTTATGAGGCATAATCAAACCATTATCCAACCTATGTCTATAAGAATGTGTAAGGCATTGGGGCGCAATGAGCTTGCTTTTATATCAACCATGTATCCATCTACTTTCAAATCAGGCATTCAAAATTTATTTGACATTTTCATATGCAGAATAAAGAATTTTGGTAATTTCTTTTTGGAAAAATCATGTTTTGGAAAACGTTTTTATAATCAAATTCCTTTTTTTTATCATTTTCATTAAAGTAATGTCAATAAATGATATCAGTTCACATTGTGACACATTTAAATGACAACCATGGTCAGTTTCGGAATGTATATACATGATATATGTGTAGAGCTGTTTTGGCTCAGCGGATAAGTCTCCGGACTTTGAACCACAAGGTCCGGGGTTCAAATCCCCCGCAGCACCCGCTTCCTTTGGCAAGGCCTGGATCTTGCACCTGCATCTTTCCACCTGTGGGTAGTATGGATACCCGGTAGGAAGAAATTTCTTGAATGTGCGAACACTCGATATTTTTAGCCGTGCTTAAAGCCGCCAAGCCGGGTAATAGTGTATGCCTTGCTTAGAAACATTGTACTGAGGGCTATATGAATGTTGCATGTTTTCATAATCATTATTATAAACTTCATAATCTCATTTTTCGTGTTTTTAGAAAATAATAAATTTTAAGATAAATTCACGGATAACATTAAACACTGTTGCACCTGCTTTAGAGTAGCATTTCAAACTCGAAAAAGCTCAATTTGTATTATGAGTGTTGACTTCTGAATCGATACATATTTCGTTATCACAGTATTTCATAATTAAATAATCGACAGTCCTAATTCAAGTAACGGTACGTTGGATAATGTACAATAAATATTCTTGTGAAGTTTGCATAGTCACATTGTTCTGAACACCGTATTGGGAATACCCAGAGATTGGGAAATATCAAGAAAATGCAATGGAAAAAATGTAGTTTTGATGAAAACAAAGTTTTTTTCTCTCTCTCTTTCTGTATCTTTTTTTTATCTTCCATGCTCTACCGACCCTGAACCTGTCTTCTGAATTCCATTTCTTTTACTGTGTTTGTTGTGAAACCAAATCTCGGTTTCTTTGTGTTCACAATTCCACGCTACAGCGCTTTTCATAATAGATCTATTATAGTCGGTGCCCTTGATTATGAATAGAGGATTGTCGCCCACGTCAAAAAAAAATTGCGCAAAAATGTAAGGTGTATTTTATATAATCTCTTCTCTCTGTCTCCTCCTCCTCTTCTTCTTCCTCCTCCTTCTCCTTCTTCTTCTCCTCCTCTTCTTCTTCTCCTTCTTCTTCTTCCTTCTCCTCCTCTTCTTCTTCTCCTTCTTCTTCTTCCTCTTCTTCTTCTTCTGCCTTCTCCCCCTCCTCTTCTTCTTCTTCTACTATTACTATCACTAGCGACTGCTGCTGGTGATTGTGTTATTACTACGACTACTATTACTATATACTACTACTATACTACTACTATACTACTACTACTACTACTAGTAGTAGTAGTACTACTACTACTACTATGACGATTACTTCTACTTCTATTAGCATATTCTACTTCTCCTACTATTTATTTTATTATTTTTCTTTATACTAGTATATTCCTCTTCCATCCCTATCTGTCTGTCTCCTTTTCACCATAATCTCTTCCTTTCCGCCTGTTCTCCAAATCTCAAATTTCTATCCTGTCTCTCCCCTCAGTCTCTCTCTTTCTTTCAGTTTGAGAGGGCGCCGATACATTTTCCCAATCGCCAAACGTGTTGACTTGTTTTTCTCTCTTGATTCATTTCTATTTTTACACAACACTTTGCACAATTATCCATTTTTTTCTGAATTCTGAATACAAGGTGTGATATGGAATTTTCACTGGGTTGCAACTTCTACAGTTTTCCACTTCGCAACTGTAAATGCGTTGTACGTGCACCGCAGTCCTAGAATTGGTTGTGATAGGCATGATAACATGAATTTATTTCCTCCTATTTTTTTTTTCATTCTTGAAATAAAGTAACGATAATGATTACTTGACTTTGAAAAGTAGATAAAAAGATATATAAAGGGGGTGACTCCCCAGACAGAACAGCTAACTTTACCTTTGTAGTACAGAAAGCATGGATTTCCCAAACTGTTTAATGATAAAAATTCGTGCAAATCTGATACAGCAAATTAGATTTAACTGATTAATGTCAGTCAGCAGCCCTTATTAAAAAAATCAGCCCAAAGACATTGAAACATGATTTAATGTATTGGAATGGCCCACGTAAAAAGATAACGTATGATATACATTTTTGTATCTTGTGGTATTCTAAGCAATCTCGAAGTCAAACAGTGAAATATACCTACCGGATTTTTTTAAGTCCTACTTGATTCTTTATTGTGTTTTTTTTAAACTAACAGATGTCATGTTTCATAATTTTGTTTTAAAAACATTTTTAACGTCACTTTCCTATGAAAACGCCCCAGTTTTTATTCATATAACGGCATTATTTTGTTCACTTTTAGTAAGTTTATTTTTCACCCAACTAGTAATTGACACAGGGAAATGAGTTGGCAACCTAACTCATATGCTTTTAAAAATGTGCATAGTATGCCGGATCACAAAAATATGCAATCAATTATTGATTGTAAATCTAATTTTTTATGTCATTGGTTTTTATATCATTATGACTGCCTGCTTGTTCTAAATGCTTATAATGACGTTTTATATCTTGAAAGTGCAGTTGCACAACGCAAAAAAATCTGAAAAGAAAATTCTGATAATTCTGAAAATCTGATAAGAAAATTTGCTCCATACGTCGTATGGAGCAAATTTTCTTAAAAGCTGCATGTGAGCGAAGAGAGTGGGCGAAATTGTTATTTTTTATACAAAAAAAATGGATAGGCCTAAAAAAGGGCGTAGGCAGGATTGATGGGGAGGTGCACATCCTTGGGAGATGGAACTTAAGTGGTATGTGGGTGCACATCTTGGGGAGGTGGAAATAAAGTTTGGAAAATCAGCTGTTGAAAGCAGAAGGGGTACAAATTTCCTTTTGCTTGCCAGTATCGGAACTCCTCTGCCTCAGCTGGAAGGTGCACGTACACTCATTGCACCCCTATCTCCCCCCTCCCCCCCCCCCCGTCTACGTCCTTAATAACATGAACCTTTTCCCATTCCTTTTTTCCTCTTTTTTTTCCTTTAACGTGAACTTTTGGGGTCCATGGCCCCAGGCCCCATCCTTCCCGTCTGTTTGTCAGTGATGCCAGTATAGCTTAGCATTGAAAACACGGCGATCTGTAACCTAGAGCGCTCAGGCACGCGAAGCGCTTCGCGGGCCGGAGCTCTCTGGGTTAGGCGATCTGTAGAAAATTGCACTACATGAAGGAAAAAAATATAATATGAACAGTGACTTGGAAGATTTTCTTAACTTACAGAGGAAAGAGTGAGAGGGTGAGGAAAATGTGTATTCTAAAAATTTTGAATCTATAGTTTCAGACAAAAAGAACATCATGATCCTTGCAAATCAGTGGCGGATCCAGGAGGGGGCATTTTCGGCCCGTACCCCCTCCCCCTTGAGAGTCATAGTTAATGTTTTTTTAATGCATTATGTCGTTCATACACAAGTGTGCCCCTCCCCCTTGTGAAAGTCGTAGCAAATATTTTTTGTAGGGATATGTCGTTCATGCACATGTGAGGACCCTTTTTTTTTTTGCTTGTCAAATTTCCCTGGGAAAATGTGCCCCCCTCCCCTTGGAAAATCCGGAATCCGCCCCTGACATGATTCACGTTTCGTTGGGTTTGGAAGTGACTTTTAACGGAAAATTTCACCTGAAACGTTAAAAAAGTTTACGCCTTGTCCTTGATGAATAACAGTCAGCGTTAGTGACAGTAGAATAAATATTATCAATGAAAATGCAATATGGCCCTCGACTCCTCAACCAAAAAGGTTTCCAAGCCTTTCAATAAAGTCCTGTGTCAACCTTTAAAATATGACAAAAGCATTGGCGTTAACAACAAAGGAATACTTGACATCGAAAAGTGAAAACTCATGCCACCTGGACAATACCTTCGTTTTGTTTATGAAAATAATGGAAAAGAGGGGTCATCAGTGGCGTAATGGGCAAAAAAACAATGAAGGGGCGAGATCTTGGGTATATGGTGCAAAATATATAAAAAGTTGCGAGCGAGCAAAGCGAGAGAGAGTAAAAATTTCGTGATAGATTTTGACATAGCAGTCCGAAAATAATATATTTCACCCTACTCTCTTTCCTGTTTTCTTTGTTTCCCGGTCGTGATTTTGGGGCGGGGGCAGTCATTAGTGGTTGTTAAAATTAAACCTCAAGGTATGATTTAAAGAAAATATAAATTGTTCAGCGATTTTAAACAACAGCGAAATGAAAATGCATTGAGCAAGGGGTGGAATACCGACTGCCCTTACAAAATCGACTAATTTAAAGTGTAAAGAATAGTGTAAGGGGGGAGACGGTATTTGGATTGGTGGCGAATTCCCTATATTTCTGTTCAATCTAAAAGTATTTTATATAGAATACGATAGGAATTACGAGGACAGATTTGCTATTGATAAGGGCCATACATCTTTTGCAAAAAATCACAAAGCAAAATTAACAGTTGCCCTTGTTCTTTCCTTTTCTCATTATTTTATTTTTATGAAGAGATTATAGTTTCATTCTTGCCTTGACGAGAGAATAAAAATTTCAATTAATTTCAGTTAATTGATAAAGGTCCATACACAAAACTGTTGCCATTATTTTGGTGACTCTATACTCTTGTAAGTTGTAATATGGTGCAAACCAATAAGTGCTTACCAACAGTTGGAATGGGAATGTCTTTGAGTCAATAGATGACAGGGTGACTCGAATTGAGGATAAGAAAGGGGTAAAGGGTGGATCTCTGATATCCCACCAACAACATCAACTATGTTTCAGAGGTATACCCAGGATTTTTTTAAATGAAGGGGCACGATTCGTCAAAAGATCTGGAAAGTATGGCAGGAGAATAGTAGACTATTAACACTTAAAAAGCAGGCACTTCTCATAAAAAGGCAGAAGAATTCCCAATCATGAGAAAACTGGTACATGTGCCCCTGCCCCCTGCCTCACCCCCCCCCCTTGTCTCCCCTGGATCTGCACCTGCCAGAATTTGTTGAATATGCATGTGTCGTCTCTGCCGACACCCTGACAACAGCGCCACGACCGTCACCTTCTAAACAAAATAGAGTCTTGTCCTTCATAACTTTGCCGTTCTCATCTATGATTGGACAATCTTACAGAAGGGCAATGACGTAGGCCTATCGTTTATTAAAACAAAACAATCTCACTTTGGAACCATATACAGTCTCTGTTTTTGTTTCAGTGCATATCCACCCAGACAAGTCAGAAAGAGTCACAGCGTTTAATGTAATCGTATTATAGGGAGTTCACCGTTCTAGAAAGTTTCTCCGCCTGCTTTGGTGTCTGTTTTTAGAAATATCGCGTCATCTTCTAGGTATTATCTAAGATTTGAAACAAAAACACTGTAACTCATAAAAAGGAGAGCATCTTTCTGATCAAATCAGATTTTTGAAGCGAAATATCTGGAAAGGAAAGCGAAAGCATATCTGTGCATCACTTGTTTTGAACCCTGGGCTATTTTCATAAATCTTTTTTTTTGCGAAGATTTCAAAGGGATCGAGTTTGACTTGAAAAATATTACTTGAAAAATATCTTGAAGAAAAAAAAACACTCGAGTAAAAATGGCATCTGTACGTGATTGTAGCACTACAGCCAGTGTCGACTTCAGCACATCGACCGAAGCCCAGACGGGGACGAACATCTCCGAAATCAGCACGAACACCGCTTCGCTCAACCTCCAAGACTCGACATCACAGATGGATGGCCCGAAGATGATGAACACCATGGCCCAGGCGAAACCGGCGACGGACACGGCGATGTCAGGCATCGGGCCGGCAACAGACGAGGCGTCGACGTTCATTTCACCGGACGGAAAGGACTTCTCCACGCAGTCGAGCGCGACGACGACGTGGAACGACTTCGGGACGAGCACCAACAACATGGCATCGGTGAAAACCGCTGGGATAATGACGTCGCCGACTAGGAAGACGAACGCGACATCGCAGTTCCACTCGACCACGAGTTCGTCATCGACGATGTCGGCACCTCCTATGATGGATGGCGGTACGTCCCCAAAGATGACGGGGAGTTCGACGAGGGAGACGCAGTATGAATCCTCTTCTACCATCAGCAGGTCAATGAATACACGAGAGTGAAGCTTACTTTCTGAATAAGCAATTATATTAAATTTTCGTCGGGGTGGGAGGGGTACACATCTTGTAAATATCTAAAGGCTACCGCATACCTTACAATTGACCCGATTTTGGAATAAAAGGTTGTAGATTTCGATGTTATGAGACATGGAATGAAATATGGTACTGTGTAATGCTCTAAATACCCATTTTAAAATCTGTGTTTATGATATCATTCTTATTAGAATAAAAGCGAATTTAATATCTAATCGTAATTGTCAAAGCAATCGTACGACTGACTACGATTTGAAACTAATTTGGACTTTACTCCAAACTAGAGGCTTAACCAATTATCCAAGTGTTTTATATCAGTATTCTTTCAGTTGAATTTGAACCTCAAATGAAAAAATACTTTTCAATTGCATTTTCAGAAAATGAGCAAAACGCGATTCATTCTCAATCGGATCGTGGACCAGTCGTAAAATATGCGGTGACCTTTAAAGATATACACGATTCCAAACATCATTTACGTGTATATCACACGTATAATGAGTATATATACATATGTTTACTGAATAAATTATTGAAATTAATTTGTATTTCTCGAAATAAACTTTTTCAAATAGCAGATATTAAGTGACATTATAGGTTATTATCATGTTGCCTGTATGCATATGTTTTTATATAGATTACTAAAATTTGTTTTCAAATTATCTGTAAATAGCAAATGGATGTGTTGTTTATTTCATTTTATTTTTGTTTATTTAATCAAAATCTAAGGTTCTTTCATCGGTGATTTGGGGGGAAGGGATTTCGGAGACTTTGATATGCACCCCTGCAAAGATACAGATAATCACATGAAATTTTACTCGTTTGTTACATTAACGTTTGGATTGTACAGATCCACATATGTAGAAACTGAATCAATGTCTGCCAACTTTTTACCAATAGAGGGCATGTATTTATTCATCAATAAAAAAAATCATTTTATTTATTCAATAAGCATGAGCAACCGACAGAGAGGAATTTATCATGATATTCATTTTTCTGGGGGTGGGGGGTCTTCTTCTTCTTTTCCTAATTTCACATTGCATATACAAACAAACTACTTCCTTTTATATCTAGGTAGATTTACGTCGTTTATGAAACTCTATATTACGCGATTTGTTATATTCTTTTCACATTTGAAGTCATTCAAAAATATTCACAATCATTCTTGATAACGGTGATATATTTGCACATTTGATCAGAGGAAGAAAGAAGTCGGAATTTTCGAAAGAAAATAGGACCTTGAGCAGAAATTACAATCAATAGAAGCAAGTGTGAGAATATGCGTTCAGTCGCTCCCGTTTGCCGTTTTTTTCTCTTTCACATGAAGTTTATACTTAAATTATGCCAAAACCCGAAAGTATACAAAATGAGAGTTCTAAATTTGTTTCAATTGTATCGTCATTCTAACGTTAAGGTTTCAATTTGTTTTCATCACTTTAGAAATTAAATGCATATTAAATCTAATGAATAATTTATTTTACTATGTGATTTTTTTACGATATAATGTTTATAATTAATTATTGTTATTATCATAATGCGTTATCTATTTCAATTAGATTTTGGAAGACATAAATGTATGATCATTATTTCTTTTTTTTTCTATATTTTCTTTATCATCGAAGGCTAATCAAAAGTATAAAATGAAATGTAGCAGAAAAATTACAAATTTGTAAATCCCTTTGTTTTAATTAAATGTTTTCTCGTTCATTATATCATGATTTTTATTGTTGAATAAAACAGCCGTTTGAAACTGTCATTTTATCAAATTAGCGCCGTTTTATTAGTTTTAAAGGGAATATAACCTTGCAGTGGGGGAATGAGTAAAAAAGGGGGAAAATGACGGGTAGCATGTGACGTACAGGTGTCTAGTCTGGAGCGAGCAATTCGAGTGAGCCCCAAAATTGACCGTTTTAAAATGAACAGAGTTTAACACGATATATACAGAATACTTATTTTACCCATTTCCTTTTTTTTATTTTTGCGGGTGGGGTGCGAGGCATTCAGAGAGAGGGGAGGGGCAGACGGTGCACCTGGTACAGAGAGGAGAGGTAGAAAGAACGAGAGAGAGAGATAGAAGAATGTGAGGAAAGAGAGGAGAGAGAGACGCAAAGAAAAGGGGCTGAATAAACATGATGAAAGAGAGGAGAGAGAGACGCAAAGAAAAGGGGCTGAATAAACATGATGAAAGAGAGGAGAGAGATAGACGCAAAGAAAAGGGGCTGAATAAACATGATGAAAGAGAGGAGGTAGAAATAATTTTTTTAATATATGCGAAAGGAAAGCGTGCGGGAGGTGTGGGAGTTGGGGTACCAGTGTGGTGACACTACATTTGCTCCGGCGACGATTGCTGCGGGCCTTATTTCGTCAACAGGGGCTTTCACATTCGTTCTTGCGATCGTTTGCGATCATTTTGGACACAATATAGTAGCACAGCACACAATTGCAACGGTTGTAAGCAGTCGCGACACCAATTGTGAAAGGGGCTTTAGATACAGGGTTAGGGCTGCAAGTAGGGTTTCATGTTAGGTATATGGTTAGGTTTAGGGTGGGGTATAGTGTGAAATCCAGGGATGAATTAGGTCATTCCATTGGCGGCGGAAGCCACAAATTTGAGGGGGAGACCACCAAAAAATTTTGACAAGCCCCCCCCCCCTGAAAAAAAAGGTTATCAACCAAAAATTTTAGGGGGGACGCAGGAAACAAAATTGACTAGCCAAAAAAAAAAATCAACAAAAAATTTAGGGGGGATCATCCCCCCCTCCCACCTCAAATTTAGGGGGGACACGTCCCCCCCCCCCCCCCGTTGCCTATGGGTCATTCCATCAATGTTTTTAATTTACAGCGGAGCAAATGTCATGGAACCAAAGGTGTATAATTATATTCGATATTTGGTATCTTAACCTGCATAAAACTGCATTACCATGGTAACCACTTCAACGTTTTGTATACGTTATGTCAAGGTTCATATACTGGGGCCCGGAACATCGGATTCAATGGCCTAGTGTGCCAAATATGAGGCAAAATTCATATTTTAAAAACCTGCAGAAATTTTGACCAATTTAGTACAAAAATCTAATTTTGTGATTTTGACGTAATATTTAGAAAATGATACCGCATTTCACACTTTTTTTAGTACGTTCCTTGTCTCCTTTTTTTCCTTAAAGGTCAAGTCCACTCCAGAAATATGTTGATTTGAATAAATAGAGAAAAATTAAACTAGCAAAACGCTGAAAAATTCATCAAAATAAGAAAGTTATGACATTTTAAAGTGATATGCACAATTCAAATGAGACAGTCGATGATGTCCCTCACTATTTCTTTTGTTTTTTTGTTTGAATTATACAATATTTCATTTTTTTCATAGATTTGGCAAAAAGGACCAACTTGACTGAATCATATAGTATAATACAATGTTGATTTCAGATGTTCAGAGAGGAATTTTTCGTTGTTTTACTTGACAATGAGGAGAAAAATATAATATTCCCTTTTTCATATAATAAAATACAAAAGAAATAGTGGATGATGTCATCAGTCTCCTCATTTGCATACCCACCAGGATGTGCATATAACTGTTTCGTGAAATTACACAAAACTTTAAAATGTCATAACTTTCTTATTTTACATCCGATTTTAATGAAATTTCGGTGTTATGCTTGTTGGATTTTTCTCTTTTTATTCAAATCAACGTATTGTTGGGGTGGACTTGTCCTTTAATAGTGAAAATTTGGAAGGGGGGTACGTAGTCCCCAAGCTCCCCCATTGGTATACCAGTGATTGGATATAAAAAAAGATACAATTAGGATGTAAAATAAGAAAATTACATGTATGACATTTTAAAATTTAACTTCATTTCACACATCTTGGATGGCAAGTGGCTGAGGGAACGGATTATACGTCACCCACGCGGTATTTTCTTTTTATTATATCACCTGAAGAATGAAATATCATTTTCTCATTCAAATATAAGAAATTCCTCCATGGTCACGTGATATTGTCATAGTTGAACCTATGGTGATTTAAAGAAGAGTTTTCCTTATTGACAAATTTGCTGACGTTGAAATATATCATAACAATAAAAAGAAATTATGTGGCATCATTTAATTTCTCATTTATATTATCACTCACTATTTTGTGCATATAAATCTTTTGTGAAAAAAAAACGTCATGACTGCCTTATTTTCTTAAATTGCATTTGTTTCATTTTTCTCTTTTCGTTCAAATCAGCGATTTTGTTGTTAAAAGTACGACTGCTTCATATGAACAGTCCACACATTACCAATCATAGCCTTATAACATTGATCAGTCATGCACAAAAAAATATATTAAAAATCCAGAAACTATCTGTTAAACTGTACTCAAGTCAGGACCATACAATGTAGTACCAAGTGCACATCCAGAAAAGTTGGCCCTTTTTTTTATTTGTTGCTTGTCGACTTTCCGGGAGGAAACACCTGCTTGATTTTAATAAGAACCCCCCCCCCACCAAAAAAAATAGCCCCTTCCACTCAATTTCAAATCCTGAATCTACACTTGATAATGATCACAACTCAGTGAACAACAATAATATAATTCATACATCCTATCACACAACAAACGCACGTGTTTTGAAAAAATAGAGATATAAAATTAATAAATTTCATATATTTGGTTCAATTTTCAACAACTGTCTTTGTTATAAATAACAATTATTCTTCCCATTGTCATCTCAAAGCTGAACATTACATGTTTATCCGCCTAACAGAACAGAAAAGCATAATACATGTAAATGTAAGATGTTTGATTAAAACATCATACAGTTTGAAAATATGATATACCGGTTAGCCTGTTGATCATATCTTCTGTCGAATATGTTTCCAGTAAATCAGTTTAAATCACATTATTTTAATTGGAATAACATTTTATTTTCCTTTTTTATAATCTTCTGTAATAAAGGAATAATATATGCCGTAGTGCAAGAAAAATTAGCGTCTGTAACAAAAATAGTACTGTCCTAATTCTAGTACAGTGTACTTGTCGAATCAAAACAAAATACTGTGAAAATTATATATGACAGACACATAATAGTCTTATCTTTAGTTTCGGTGGGTCCCCCTAAATGTTATATCACTATTCCAATTTTAGAGCTTCGGTTTTGTGATGTCAGTACACCAGCTCCTCCTTATTTTGTGGAAAATGTATATTCACCCAATATTACATTGTCCCCATGAAATGGAAAGTGATTTCATCTGTGTGGTGAAAGGATATATTGATCATCAGGTGCATCATTTCATACCTCCTTCTGTAAGAAAAATATTCATCATATATTCATCATGTTCCATTACAAGATTGAAATTCATGGAAGTCATATTACATGATATATGGGGATGGGGAAGTTGCCCGTATGTGACGTCATAAAATAGAACCTTCAAAATTCATAATTTTCTTAGTCTTTGATGGATTCTCATCAAAACTTTGACCACATTTCTCTCTAATTCTACTTTAATCACAACCAATTTATCATCAGGGTGAACATCCCCTTTGAGCAACGTGAACGAATACTTGCCCAAATCAACCTTCCAAACATTTATCCAAGTTGACACTTTATTTAACCAGGTGGTGGTTCACAAAGATTTTTAAATCTGAAAAGTGACACTTAGGGTTGCACTTAAAGGGATGGTCCGGGTGTAAAATATTTATATCTTAATACATAGAGTAGAATTCACTGAGCAAATTGCTGAAAATTTCTTCAAAATCAGATGACAAATAATAAAGTTATTGAAGTTTAAAGTTTAGCAATATTTTGTGAAAACAGTCATCATGAATTTTCATTAGGAGGGCTGATGATGTCACATCCCCACTTTCCGTTTTCTTAATATTATTATGTAAAATCATAATTTTTTCATTATTTCATACTTGTGTGAATAATATGTCTCCCTTGAAAGGAAATAAGTTGCAACAATAAATATCCAATGCACTAAATCAGTTGTCAATCCGACTGTTCTAGTTCTTGGAGGAAAAAATTGAATAAACCTAATTTCATGTAATAAAATACAAAAGAACAAGTGGGGATGTGACATCATCAGCCCACCTAATGAATATTCATGACAACTGTTTTCACTAAATTTTGCTAAACTTTAAAATTCAGTAATTTTGTTAATTGTTATCTGATTTTATTGAAATTTTTGGCATTTTGCTCGGTGAATTCTACTCTATTTATTAAGCTATAAATACTTTCAGCCCGGACCATCCCTTAGAAGTTCAGTTGCGTGCGTTATACAATGCATCACTGCATTGGTCAGATCATGCACACAGGGCGCGCACTACTGCATATCCATCACTCAGATTACGCGTTAAATACCATGTGCGCATTAGCGTTGAAGCATGAACCCTAAGTCACACTTACATGTGACTGTGAAACACCACCATGACTAGAATCATGTTGACTTTAAAATGCTGACTTGACTGTATTCATGAAAGAACAATTTCTAACAAATCATTACAGAAAATAAGCATAAAATTATAGCTTTGGAATTTTCAAGCAAGTGGGTTCACTGACCCTAATAAAATTTAAAATCTAAATCTCAGAGGAATTATAGTCAAGTTATTTCATAATTACACGTTGTCAACAATACATTCCAAAGTAATACATAGACATTTCTTTATCCATTCAACTCATCGAGATATCTAACAAGTTACTGGATTGGGAAACAAATTTGTGGACTAAAAAAAATCATTAGTATTAAATTTTTCCACATGAATATTAAACTTAAAATGTTAAATGATACATTTTACATTAATGAATTTGAGTTAAATTCTAAAATTACATGTAGGACTATAGATTTTGTTGCTACGTATTCTACAGAATTATGACTGAATCACCCATCATCTTGTCTCTTGATATCATTTTTGAGATAAGAATAATTTTAGAGACGCATGGCCATAAAAGTTATCCACAAGAGAACATCATTGACATGGTTAAATGCATCTATGTATTCTCCAACCTGGTTTTAGGGGTGAAGTCTGTGAACATAACTCTTCTTCTTAGTATAGTATCAGCAGAAATTAGGATCAACTTTTGAATGGCGAGCGTTATTTCATAAAGAAACATCTTTTAATTGAGGCTCTACAAATCTTTACACGTGTTCGAACTCAATTCAGCATCTCAACCATATACATCAAGATCCATCATAGACCATGGATCCTATGTCAACACCTGTCCAAGACTCAAACATCAGGTAGCACTGCCAGAATTGTGCTTCATGCTTGCAGTAGAATGGCAAATTTGGACGTGTCGTGTATGATCTCGCTGGACAAGGTCTGTGAGTATTTCATAATCCCACATGTACATCTGTTCTCTGCATCCAACCAGCATGATCCAGGTTGCTTCTGAAATCCAAATTATGCCCTGGAAAATAATACAAGATACAAACAAAATTATATGACAACTAAAAATGAAATCACAAATGATAGGAGCAACATGATGATAAAGCAAGATCGAGTGGTTAATGTATTTCCAAATGATATGTAACTTTGGAGTTAAAGATTATGTTAATCTCCTGGCAAAGCCAAACTGCCCCCCCTCCGTTGGCCTTGTTAATGTGAAACAGTGCAATCAATTTCCATTGATTCATTAGACTCTGATTATGTCCTTGATCATTACATGTACATTTAAAAGGCATTTCATGGTTATCATTGCTTATTAGATCTGTCATCATAAATCACCATCAAATATCATTATCATCTTCTTAAAGGTCAAGTCCACCCCAAAAAAATGTTGATTTGACAAAATAGAGAAAATTCAATTAAACATAACGCTGAAACTTTCATCAAAATCCGAAGTAAGATAAAAAATTTATGTCATTTTGAAGTTTTGCTTATTTTTCACAAAATAGTGATATGCATAACTCAAATGAGTCAGCCAATGATGTCCATCACTCACTTTTTCTTTTGTTTTTTTATTATTTGACTTACACAATATTTCATTTTTTACACATTTGACAATAAGGACCAACTTGACTGAACCATTTAGTATTAAACAATTCTAATTACATATGTTCAGGGAGGAATTAATCGATGTTTCCCTTAACAATCAGAAAATTAGAATATTTCATATTTCATATAATAAAATACAAAAGAAATAGTGAGCGGATGACGTCATCAGTCTCCTCATTTGCATACCAAACAGGATGTGCATATTATAACTGTTTTGTGAAATTAAGGGATACTTTAAAATGTCATAACTTTCTTATTTTACATCCAATTTTGATGAAAAATGAAATTTTGAATGTTATGCTTGTTGGATTTTTCTCTTTTTATTCAAATGAGCTTTTTGTTGGGGTGGACTTGTCATTTAATGAACATTTTCATTATTGATCTATATAATACATAAACTTAATTATTTGAATTTAATAATTTCAGAAAGACATATAAGTTTAGCCTTAACTTAAGGTCTTTCTACAAAATGAATAGACCAAAACCTTCAGGCTTTGTATTTTGCTTGTTCCGCTGAACTGTGTTGGCTCCAATGGGATGATCATAGTAAAATGTCAGAAATTGTTAAATCCCCAGAAACGACGGTTATTCCTGTCTACAAAAAGTCAAAATGAACTGAATTGAATTGAAAGTGAAAGACATGCCACAGCAAATAATTTCTAACATTAGAAAGGTCTAGGCTACGCTACCGGCTATCTAGCAGTGCCAGTGGCACCTGCACTTCTTTACTAGGCCCGAGACTAGTTTGAATTGTTGACTTTGACTGCATGCAAATTTACGGTCGATACTAACTCAGGGAACTCCCGCCCGCTACGCGGGCAGGAGCCCAGGACCTGACGTGTAATTGACCATACTCACCTGACTAGCGTGAAGTATGGTCAAAATAATTCTCAGAATAAACAGAAATCAAGCACTTACCACGATTATATGGATGAAGGTCTAACGAGTGGCAGTTTCCTGACATCTGGGCACAAACTGGAACCTCAAAAAAATGAAAAGTTCTCTTCTTCTACCCCCGTCTCAATCGGCCATTTTTGTTATGAATCGTAACAAAATGGCCGATCGAGACTGGGGTAGAGGGAGAGAACTTTTCATTTTTTTGAGGTTCCAGTTTGTGCCCAGATGTCAGGAAACTGCCACTCGTTAGACCTTCATCCATATAATCGTGGTAAGTGCTTGATTTCTGTTTTAACTATTTATTCAGAGAATTTAATATTTTGACCATACTTCACGCTAGTCAGGTGAGTATGGAATTACACGTAAGGTCCTGGGCTCCCGCCCGCTATGCGGGCGGGAGTTCCCTGGGCCGGGTTAGGTCGATACAGACTACAGTCAGAGTACACAGTCATGACAGTACGGTAGTAGTACAGTTGATAATTAACATGATTCATTACAATTTACATTTATAATTATTATGGAAATATATACTCAACAATCAAGCAGCTTACTAATAAGTAGAGTCACTCGCCACCTCTAAATTCTCCAATTCGACTTGAAGTAGATGGAACAGGTCTGGGATCGAATCCAATCCGTGCACGAATCCTTTCATCGCGGGTCTTCGCGTCAACGACCTCGCCAGCGGGAACTACAGTTTCTTGGTGGGCCGCTGCCCCGTTGGATGTGCCTGCCTGTCCGTTCTTTTCAGTTGGGCTCAAGCCCACAACTTGTTCCACTCTTCTTTTTTGTTCTAGCTCCTTTTTAATGTTATCGAACTCCTCAAGATCTTCCAACTTCAGTACAATACGCGTGGGTCCTCTTTTAATCATGTCTGTAGTATAATTTGTAGTTTATTGTTGGCTTAGTGAAGTCAGGGTCAAACTCGTCAGAAAACGGTTTACTTTCGCGGTCGCACATGCAAACAGTCTGAAGTTATAGACTAAATTCCGTCGAAACTAGTAACCCAGGACTATGGTGTCGTGCAGATAATTGTCTTCCCCATATTTGTCTATGACCTTTCAAGAAAAATAATAGCGATAATAATTACCATATTAATGATTATAATAAAAAAAAATTAAAAAAATAAGAGGGGAATCAGCAAAAAGTCTACTTAAATGATACTTATTGGGGGAGCAATATCAAATCATTGGGAAACCCGGCAGGGAAGCTCATGAATGTTGGATCTGATAGCTATAGAGAATAGGCCAAAATTTAGAACTTAGGACGGGTTGTAGCTCAGCTAGTTATAACGCTTCAAGATTAGAATGTGTATCCCGGTGGCAGTCAAATATATTGCTGTACACACGCGTGACCCCAAAAAGCGTTTAAAAAGTGTTTTTTTTTCAGTTTTGGACGTGGTCCGCGTGTGGACATAAAAAAACACTGATTTTCAAGAAAAAGGGTGGTTTTGAAAGACAAGTCAATGATTCGCGTAGTCAAACATATTTATAGGGTATGTTCTTTTCCCCCAGTGGCGTAGACAGGTCCTTAGACCTGGGGGGATGATCCCTAGCTGGGTCATACTTTATATATATATATATATATATATATATATATATATATATATATATATATATATATATATACAATTAATATATAAATATAAAGAGTGAAGGAGATATTAACGTACTCGATAAAAACAAAATATCATGGGCCAAAGCAGACGAGTTAAAGATAACAAAATAACACGATCTGCCTCATGGATTATATATCTCGTGTGTCTTTTAATCACTTTGCTTTCAGCAATAAACAGGGCATCCAGTAATAAACAAACTTCCTTGCACATTTTTCATGGCAGTAATCTTTTGTTTGATTAATGACAATGAGTAAAGATGATCATAAGAGAAATGTCATTTGTCGGATGTCTAGTTATCATCTTGGTCATGACAGTCCTGCTAAACATGATCTAGAATAACTAGTATTCCTTATTTTACTAGTATAGTAGTATACTCTTTTAAAAGTAGCGATATTGTTAATGATCAAACGAATGAATCAACAACTAAAGGAATAAACTCTGAATAACGATCCTTAAATGTATATCACGACGCAAGACAGTTGTTATTACTTAAAACTTGCAAGTTGTAAATGCATATAAGATGATTGACTCTGAATAAAAGTCCAATTTTGATCATGTTTGTCATTGATGTACGTTATGATTATTACTGCTATTATTATTGATTGATTTTAACTAGCATTCATTGCTTTATTACTGTATAGTTTTGCTTCTTCCCCCACAGAAACCTGGGGGGGATGATTGTACACACCATCCCCCCCACCTAAAATTCTGGGGGGGATGCATCCCCCCACCTAAAATTCTGGGGGGGATGCATCCCCCCCCGCTACCTACGCCCCTGGAGAGGAGTGAGAAAGAATGAAAGGGTTTGATGAAGTACAAGGAAATTGATTTTGAACAAAATATGTACATTGTGAAGAAAAAATTCATATGTTGAAAAAGAAAGTCTAGCCAAGCAGAAAAACCAGAAGAATAAAACAAAACGTTTGAGGAAAATTGCACAACTAAAAGAAAGTAATGAAATTTTAATCATGAAGAACTAGAAAAATCACAAGACAAATTTCTGAATGAATGTACCACTAACCATTTATTTTGCATTCATACTGTAAAAATTCATCATTTGACCAATCACATAATTTTTTCAGAACTACAAGTTAACATTGTCATATTGTTATGTACGTAGGCCTTAAAATATCCAATGAACTCAAAATATTGAGCTTGTCTATACTTATACCTTTAATCACTCAATTATAAATATTGAATCATTGATTAATATAAAGTCTGTAATAATGGAAACATGAAAAAACATATCTATCATCGAGATATCTTGGTAAAAGTTTTGAGGAAATCAAAATTTCGAAACAGTAAAATTTCATAGTATTGATATACTAGCAGATAAAATAATGGTTAGTAGTGCATGTATGATGTCACAAAGTTGGTAATTGCCCAGTGATTTTCATTTCATTAAAATTTCATAACTTTTTTATTACTCTTCCGATTTCCCTCAAACTTTTTAGTTCTGTCAATCTGATTTTTCTGGTCCTGTAGAGGGGTTGAGACAGGGCCGCGGAAGCGGTGAGGGGATCAACCCCCCCCCCACACACACACACATCTTATCTGCCCCATAATAATAATTAAAATCTTATTTATATAGCCATGATAGCGCATATAAGTGCAGAAGCAGTCCCTGTATATGTGCTTTATAAATAGCTAGATAAATGCAAACGTATCAAGAAGGTATGCATATCAATACCATAAAAACAGACAAAATTCAACTACAAAATGAGCCTATTCAACAACAAAATGAGCCTATTCAACAACAAAATGCAGGTCTTTTGAGTTGGTAAATCGCAAGAGAGCAATGCAGAGGCCACTGTCGCCCAGAAAAGGAGAATGCTGAAGTGAGAGAGGGGATGACGAAGAAAAGAGATAGTCTGCAGCTACAAACCATATTTCTTTGTTTCATGCATCTGAATATCTCCAGGTAACATAATTGCGAACAAAATGTTCATACAATCTTTTTTTTACATATGTAGGAATTAATATTTAATTCAAGCAAATTAGGTCCCAACAAATTAAACGCTTTTCAAAAGATTATCTTATTCATATGTTGAAATAAGGTTTGTTTTTAAGGCTAAGTTTTTGTTTTGAAGATGGTCACGACGTATTGTATGGTCAACGTGTTAGACTCTTGCGCGAGCCGTTTCTGTGTTTTTTTTTTAATGTTTTGGCGGAGCAGTGGTGTTAAGGCCCTAAACCGCAAATTGCACCTAAACCGCAAATTGCCGCTTAAGCATGTAGAATATTAACAAGGACCGTGCGCGCGTAAGAGGCGTGAACACAGAGGGCGGCAAACATAAATCGCAGAAGGATAGAGGTTGAAGAGTGAGGAATTAGAACTAGGGCGCTGATCTCATTTTTATGAGAAATGTTGTTGTTGATACACGTATTTATTTATTTATTTGTTTATTTATTTAAATATTTTACCAGGGTGCTCATTCAACATAAAGTTGGTCTCCCATGGGGCCCTAAAAGGCTATCATTATTGTTCTTCTTGTTTGTTGGTTTTGGACTTTTGGTTATGGCGGGAGTTGGGCAACTTGGGCTGTACATAGTGCCGGGTTTTTTTTGTGTTTTTTTTGGTGTTTTTTTTCTGTGTATCCCTAATTCTCCCCTAGTATAATCTAACGCCTGTAGGTTTAAGCAAAGGAAAAGGGAAGAAATTAAAGGGGGAAATAAAAAAAGAATCGCTATAAATAATTTTTTAAATATTTATTATAATCTTTTTAAAACTTTAATACAAAATGTTACGAGGGTAATGAAGCCATGTACTCATATTATTATAGTCATAATCAGTACGAAATAGTAGTAGTAGTAGGAGTGGCAGTAGTAGAAGTAGTAGTAGCAGTAAGAGTAGTAGTAGTAGTTTTAGTAGTAGTAATAGTAGTAGTAGTAGTAGTAGTAGTAGTAGTAGTAGTAGGAGTAGTAGTAGTAGTAGCAAGGGCGCCGGAAGCGGGGGGGGGGGCAGGGGGGACACTTGCCCCCCCCCCCCCCAAATAAAATTTTGGGGGGCAAAACGAGATTTTACCCCCCCCCCCCCATGTGCCCCCCTGAAAATAGAAAAATGATAAATTATTTAAGGACAAAAGTAAACGAAGGCACTTTTCTGCCTGAAAACTGTCATTTTCATTGTCAAAAATGTTGCCCCTGACGGGGCAAATACATTATCATAGTAAGCCTCGTGTCTTTTGACGAACAGTTCCTCTGTGAAACATACCTTTGATAAGCCCCTTTTCCATTTTATTACAGTGTGATAACGTTTAACCTTTTAATGAACACATTTCAGACTAAAACAAAAGCGAATGGCAAAGTGATAGTGGTCCACCAATGATTAGGTTTATAATTATATGATGCTGGCTGTGTCGTCTAACAAACGCGCGGTCGCCCAGAAACGCTCAGATCGGACCCGATATCACTAACGCCCGTGAACACTAGTTACTCGAGCAACATATGGAATCTATGTCATAGCTGTCAAGCCCAGAAACCATAACATCTCGAGAAACTTGTTTCAATTATTTTATTTTCAACTAAATATTAATTGAGTTAATACAGTGATAACAAGTCAGTGCACTAAAGAAAATACCAAGGTCATTTCAACTAAATATAGACATGTTATCAGAAACTTACACACAGAATAATCATGTGTAGAGGATTATAATTTATAATTTGTGAAAATGGTGAATCCCACTCGAAAGCAACTTAGAGATAATGTATAGACATGAATAAAATAAAATCATCTGAGAAAGTGTCTTCATGACCGGACTTATATCATCCGAGATATGAATAAAAATGTAAATAAAGAATATAAAAGAAAAAAATAAGCGTTACAGTATACTGCTCTACTACTAAAAAAAAATTTTAAGATATTTTCACAGCCCCGTATTTTCCTCTATTCCTTTTCATTGGCATGATTGGAAGGCGTTTTGTCTGATACTATTTCAGCTCATATGATATAGCACTTATGTATTTTAGATTCCAAAACTTATTCCCATTACCTGTCACTAATCAGATCGAGATGGCAGCTATGTTCTCTGGTTCATCCCAGTTTTTGTTATTCATGGACGTTTGCAAAAAAAAACAAAAAAAAAACAATCCGGAAGTGGGTGGGGCTGCAAGACCTAAATTTTCGAAGAAACTTAAGAGCGAGAGGGTTTGTGATGGGGGAGCTTTTGCATTTTCTAGAATAAAATTGAAGGATTTCGTGCACACTTTTGGTGAATTTTGTGAATTTTGCCCTCTCGATCGGCGGCCCCCGGCTGCGTACGGTCATGTTTGTCATCTTAAAGTCTTTAAAAGGCCTATATTACATTGGTTTGAAACAATTTCGTTTGCAATAAGGCTCGTAATTTGCTGGAACTGCGACCCTGATCATGAAGAAACACCAGTCTGGGTCAGAAGGGAGGAAACAGAAGGAGCAAAAAGAACTCCAAGACTGTTTAATTCGCAAGAATTTATTTTTGAATGCTCTTAGAAAGGCAACCTTTATACTCCATTTTTACACAAAGTCCTTACCGTGGGGGGTCCCACAGCCTCTCCCGCTCAATCGCTTCGGTATCTTACGCTGTCAAAAATATTGTGCCCCCTTCGGGATTTTGCCCCCCCCCCCAAAAAAAAAAAAAAAAAAAAACTGAAAGTGTTCCGACGCGCCTGAGTATTAGTAGTAGCTTGGCCCTGGGCCTGGAGAAAGAAGTTGGATGACTCTCGGCCGGACGAATCAACACCAACCACCAAAATAACAAAGTTATGATTTTCCAATTCATCATGAAAATTTGATGAAGGTTCTCGCGAAATTTTAGGCCAGCAGACTTAGCAGAATCAAACAACTTTCGCGAATTGCATGAAGTGTTTACATACATGTATGCACAGCTAGCTGGCTCAATTTCTCGCGCGAACGTGTGCACGCACAAAGAGTGCATTGCTATTGAGTAAACAAGACTAAACTTTTTTTCTACAAGCTTAGACGGCGATTTGCGGTTTAGGTGCAATTTGCGGTTTAGGGCCTTAACACACGTCTACGTGCCCGGGCTGGCTGCCGCAGTAAACCCCCTACCCTAGTACAATGTAGGCCTAGCTCAGCTAAACTTCTGAAGCCATGATCGAATACCAAAATAAATCATTTATATAGATCTATTCACCTGATCCTCGTCGCCAGTGTAAAGATGCAAGACATCTTAATAAATGATACTTGTCTTTTAATAGAGTCCATGTTTACCGAGTCACGTTGTTCCTTAGGCTTTATTTGTGTCTAAAACGTGACAGTGAATCTCGCTGATCACACATAGCATAGCTAAGGTGTCTTCGAATCACAACATTACACTGAACTATCACTGGATAATATGTGATGATTGACCCATGGAAATCGTTAGTATTGTGTTCCTCTGACACTGTTCATTTTTTCCACTTCTTTCCACAATGACAATGTCAATTCTTACGGAAACGATCATGCAGCATGACGTATGAGTGAATTGACATAGCTGATTACGTATCCAAGATCAGAATATTCTAAAACTGGAGCTGAATGTTATAGACCAATTTCACGGCCGGTTTATGTATTTGGCCCTCTATCGGCGACGCCATTGCTGCGGTGGGCAAGTGCGCTGACCGCGATTGGCTCTGTGTACAAATTCAATGAAAGATTACAGATAAGCTCTGATATTGTGTCATTAACTTCATCATAAATCAATAAAGTAAAGCATGGACACCTGGGTAGACGATGTAAGACAATGGCCATATCTGACCGATGAAGGTATGATGAATTTTTGCACTTTGGCTACTTTTTCCCCTTAGTTTTGTCAGTAAAAGTGAGTTGATGATGACCAAGAATCGCTGTTTGTTTTCATCAGGGAGCTCACTTCTTGTTGCTAGTAAATTGTGTTAGAGTAGCGGGAGAGTGAACGAGACATAGAGTGAGAGAGAGAGAGGATGAGAGAGGAGAGAGGGGGGAGAGAGTATGTGTGAGAGGAGGGGGATAGTGCATGAGAGGGGAATAGTGAGAAAGGGGGGGGGGGGTAGTAGAGAGAGAGAGAGGGGGGGGGCAAGCGAGAGAGTGTGTGAGAGAGGGAGAGAGGGGGATAGTGTAATACAGAGAAGGGGATAGTGAGAGAGAGAGAGAGGGATAGTGTGAGATAGAGAGAGGGAAAGAGAGGGACTGATATTTCCATCTAAGCATGATCAAAGAAATCCCCCTCCCTCCCCCCCCACAAAAAAAACCACCACCACCACATTTTATGCAGGCCTAAAAGGAGGGGGCAAGGCAAGAGAATAAAACAGAGAGGAAGGAGGAAGGGAAAGAGAGGGCCAGGGCCCTGTTTCATAAAAAGTTGTTATGATAGCAACTCCTGCTGGAATGTTAACTACCATGGTAACAGCGAGAATGCCCCATTTCATAAAAAAAGTTATGATAGCAACTCTTGCTGGAATGGCAACTTTTATTATAAAAGCCAATGAGATAGCAGAATTCTCACTTTTGCCATGGTAGTTACCATACCAGCAGGAGTTGCTCTCATAGCAACTCTTTATGAAACAGGGCCTTGAATGGCTTTTTTTGGTGAAAGTTGTCATTCCAGCAAGTTATTGTAACAGCTCTTTATGAAATGGGGTCCAGATCCAACAACATAATGCTTTTTTCATCTAAGTAAATCTACCTATGGGCCATCCACCCCCCCACTCTCTCTCTCACACACACACGCCTATGCAGGGAGTACGGCTTCACACACAAACAGGCTTCATGAGTCCAAGGCGAGTGAATTTCACATTCACTTTGCTTCCAATCCTGAAGCTTTCTCCAATTGTTGTGGCAATTGAACACAGCACAGCTGCGACCTGAACTTCTCCGATTAAAGAGAAATTCCAGTAGTTGCAGACTTGCAGTTAACACTGATTTCATGAGAAAGTCTGTAAAACAAGGCTTAATTGCCAGTATATCATCGAGGATCTAGATCTGGTACAGTTACATTAACTGGACTTTGTGAAATCTTGAAATCTACGCTGAAAAATGTTCACACCGAAAATCCCCAACACAGATAAGCGCACGTGGGACAGTGTATTATTATTGCTTAGGGCGTCGGGCCCGACGCCCTACCCGAATCTCGTGCTTATTTGCTGATTTCTCAGCAATTACACAATTTCTTCCAGAATCCTTTGGCACATGCGTTTTATTTATACAAACAGACACTTTAGTGGTCATTTCATTGGATTCTGTACGAACTCATTTTGATATCGTTACCAAAACTAGCATTTACCTTTAATGCTCATTGTGAATCTTACAAGAAATCTGCTCAATTGGTCCAAAATAAAAAAAAAATCGAACGAATGTACCAAATACCCTATTGACTTGTGTACTATAAAAGTTTATTCGCCCACCGCAGCATGGCGACCAGTCTGCTGCCCTCTCACGTTGTGAAATTGGTCTATAGACGGATCCCCGATCTTCTGTCTTCGTTTTCCAGACACCCAACAACAGGTTTGGAAAACGAAGACCGGGGACATGCGTTATGTCAATGGTATAAAATTTTAATGCCAGCTGAGCTGAGCGCGATATATTGCTCAATCAATTATCATTCACATTACGATATCCATACAATTAATCATTAACTTATCAACCAATCAAAATTGATTACATATCCAATATCAGAATATTCCTGAATTTGATCTGAATATAATAATGGTTTATTTTAGCTAGACGGATGCGATCCCCAGTCTAACGTCTTCTGTCTTCGTTTTCCAGACACCGAACAACAGGTTTGGAAAACGAAGACCGGGGACATGCGTAATGTCAATGGTAATAAAATAGTTGCAAACGGCAGTTGAGTCTGCTTGTACGTGATTGCGCAGTATGAGGTGTATTGTATGCAAGTTTTCATTTTTATGATAGTTTTGAGAATAGCAATGGCTGAATTCCGTGGGTGAATTGTTATGTATTAATTATGCCCTAGCTGATAACGATATCCTTACAATTAATCATTAACTTATCAACCAATCATAACTGATTACATATCCAATATCAGAATATTCCTGAATTTGATCTGAATATAATAATGGTTTATTTTAGGTAGACGGATGCGATCCCCGGTCTTCTGTCTTCGTTTTCCAGACACCCAACAACAGGTCTGGAAAACGAAGATCGAAGACCGGGGACATGTGTTATGTCAATGGGAGAACATGTGTGGGGGGCAAGGTCCAAAGTCCATTCTAACCCCCGCGCACGTGTTTTGTATATACACACTTTGCACTGCTTTGTACACACTTCGTGCGTGAACTACAAACGCTTTCACACGAGTGTGATATGTGTCCCCGGTCTTCGTTTTCCAGACACCCGCCCAGAGTGTTTAATTCTCAGAACAAAATACATGACAATTGATTTTTCTCTTATTTAGCTCGCATTCACACTATTTGAATAGCGCTTATGAGATTATCACACATTTATGTTGTTTATAAGAATAAAGCTAAGAAATGACTGATAGGGCATGGGCTTTTGCCCCCATCCAACCCCCCCCCCCCAAAAAAAAAAAATCACCACCAAGAGCAAAAAAGAGAAATAGGAAGGGATAAGGGTGCAATATAATATTATTTTCCAAATATTACGTCAAAATCTATCACCAACTTGGATTTTTGTAATTACGCGATACGACATATCGAGCCCCCCTCAAAATTGTTAGCTCATTACGCCATTGGGACAACTCCTTCAAAGAAACACACACGAAAAAAACTTTGAGCGGCCGATCGGGAAAAATGGGTGAAAAAAAAAATCGCCCCCCCCCCCTATTGGCGGAGGCTGGATCTGCCCCTGGTTTATCCAAAGCAAAATTTGTAAAGAACATTTATATGAGAAAAATACCCTTGCACGAATATGCACTCGTTAATATATTTCAAGGACTTTTAATAATCATTGGTAGCGTCTTTTTTCAGAGGCCAATTTCCTGTATTGCATTTTGTGTCATTTAAAGAAATGTCACACAATAATGGGTAATGGTTGACAATTTTCCTTCTGTATCTCGCCCATTTGATATTGGAAGGACAATCTCAGCCTATCAAAAAAGTTCTGTCATCGTAAATACTACACTTAAAATATTGCATCATTCCATGCTACTCATTTATGGAACAGAGCACGTAGCCATGTCACCAAGAGATGTATTTAAAGGAAAGATGTAGAGCTCTGGGAAATGCTTCATTTTGGGAAATGCTTCATTTAATCATGGCTTCTTTTAACACTCAGTCATACTCGACGGACATAGTTTTAAGTGATGCCCAAAGTACCACTCCTCATTCTCTTGATTCGTCTGGAACTAGTCCAGAAGACCTAAGAAGTCTTATCTTCTCCGCCATTTTTTTCGCTCTCATCGTGATAGCCAACATTATCAGCCTCGGAGCGTTCATGGTTGAGAAACGCCTCCGTACTTATAATAACTACTTCATCATCAACCTCACCATACTTGATTTGCTGGTTGGAATTGTACTGGGGACTGTGATAGAGTATTCTTATATCAAGCGCTATCCATTTTCTCAAAATGTCTGTAAGATCATGACGGGAATCTTCAATGGAATCGTCAATGCTTCTAACATCACTGTGGTTGTGATCTGCGCTGATCGACACCAAGCTATCTACGATCCCATCAACCATTTCATCTCTAGGTCAAAGCGTAAGGCCATCATTATCAACTCCCTACCTTGGGTGATTGGACTGTCCTTCTGGATCGGGTATGTCACTGTTTGGGAGTTCGTCGTCGATTACGACAACGGACCACACTGTCTCCAGCTGTACTTAAAAAGCCCCATCACGAATGTCATCCAGGTTGTGGCCAAGTTCTTTCTGCCTCTTGCCGTTATCGCAGTTCTCTACTTCAGAATCTATAGGAAGATCCGAAAGACGGTTGGGAGAAGGGGGAAGATCAAGAGGTCGGACGGGTTGACAGACATCAATCTTTCCACCACAGATGTGTCGGGTGTTCGTGTCATTTCGAGTTCGCTTGAAGTCTCCTTAGATAACATTGCAGAACCAAGAAGCAGAGACGACACCATCGTATCTCCGTCAAACGACGAAGGCAAGATTGGAGATCGCAGCCAAGAATTGTCGGTAAGAAATCTGAGGAAATTTACCCGTTATGAATTCTTTGGACTTACTCGTGAAGTTTAGTCGACGGACGTAGGTCATCAAACGCGTACATATACTATTTTTTTTAATGTAAGTATTTAAGTTGTCGAAAAAAATGGACAATCAACTCATGCCATGTTGTTAAACTGTTGACTACTTAATTATCATAGGTTTTGTATGGGGCTATCTATTTGTAGAAGGCAATCAGTTAAAGTCAGGGGGTGTCAGGATACTCTGATAGGGAAGGGGGTAAGACGATTTCAAGATGACGTAATTTCTTCCCATTCATAATAGGGATATGTTAGAGTTTTAAGGTCGTACCTCTTTTTGTATTCTTCTTCCTTTTTTCTTCATCCCCTTTTTTATTCTCACAAGGTGAAAGGGGGTGGTGGTCCCCTACCCCTTTATGGCGCCGCCCGCGCACCTGTAACAGATTTTTAAGACTAATACTATTATCAGCAATTCCATTTTACCCACTTGATCAATGGCAAAATACATGTACCTATTTACGAGGCCGCCATCATTATCAAGCCTCGTCGCTCACGATGGCGGTCTCTTGCATTCTTTTAAAATGTCAGTTTTTAATGAGTAGTACATTTTAAGCAAACAAAAACTATTCATTGATCAAATGCTTGTACTATTAATTTGTTACCTATTACATTTGTACATATTTTCTTGTAAACTTCTATCTGATGCATTGAATGCAGAAATAAAAGCAATTGATCAATAATTGTTGAGTATATACCCCCCCCCCCCAACGTTTACCAGCAGAAAATGCTGTCCTACCGAGTGCCTACGGGAGTTACCAGAAACAGAAACTCGGTGACTTCATGGTCTTGTACACGATATGCACGCAGTGTCTTCTTGTTTTTCCTTCCATTTATCCCTTTTTCTCATTTCGGCCATTCTATATTTCTAAAAACAATAGAAATCAAACTCAAATCGTATGGAATCGACAGCTGAAACGACGAAGGCCATTCGAACCCTCCTCCTCATCGTCATCACTTTCGTAGTCACGTGGATTCCTGTTAGCGTTCTCAATTTGATCTACAGCTTCGAACCTCGACTCGTTTTGCCAGGTCTACCAATCGAAGCTTTCACAACCATCCTCAACCTGCAGTACGGGAACAGCCTCTTAAATCCTCTCTCCTATGCCATGTCTCAACCTCTATTTCGAGAAACCATCGTTAGGATGTTCACCTGTAGGGGTTGTAGAAGATTATCGCGAGCTAACTAAACTTGTACTCCGATACTGCGTTCTTTTTGTTCCTTATGGTCATCCACTTTCGTTTTAATTCCTTTACATTGCAACCAGTGGTGTATAGATCGGGGGCTTGGCCCCCCCCCCATGAAAAAAAATCACAACCAAGAAAAAAAAAGGAGAAAAGGGAAGAAAGTGAAGAGAGAAGGCTGAGATATGACCTCATTTTGTGAATATTTCTAATAAAAAATTCGAAATTTTGCTCGCTCGCAACTTTTAATAACTTTTGCCCCGTACGTCGTGTCTGGCCCCCTCATAATTATTTTTGGCTCATTACGCCACTGATCGCAACTACTTTAAGCTACTTTATATTGATTTATTTATTCATTATTTATATATTTATTTTAATTTGTGACATGCTTATATTTTCTTGTATTGGTATATGAACATTTTGTTTGAAGAATTGATAAAATATGGTTTTCTTTAATTTTATCTTTTATAGTTCCTAGAAAATTTGCGCTTTCTCTATATTTTATGGTATAGTTAAAAAAAATTTGTTAAAGATAAACAAATTGACTTTTTATTACTTTCAAGTTCATTTTGTCACAGTTCCTAGTTGGATATCTTTAAAATTTATTGCCTCAGTTGGCAACGAAATTTTAACTTTGCTTAAAGTTGACGATTCTGGTCGTAATTTTCATTTGGTGAACAAAAAAGAAATATTTTTTGTATCGCCACTTTATCGACGTTTGACCGTGAAAATAAACTGGCCACCTTTGAATATTCATCTTTTTCTTATATGCATATACCGGGTGGCGCTTTTACCACTCAAATTATTCCCTGTCTTAATTTAAAAAGTTATACGAAATTCCAAACGAAAACTTATTTGTCAAATTATGTCAACTTGACGAAGAAGCGCATTTGATGCAAATGTGACCAAAATCGTTATTTGCCAAGAAATTACCAAATGTTTTTGTCATTATGTGATAGGCTTTCATTTTGTTAGAGTTAGATTTTGGTTATAAATTCAAATTAAAAATTCATAATATTTGCCTTTAGCCATGAGTACTTCATGGCCACCAAATTGCATATACCTCGATGTTCGTTAATCCGAAAAAGAAAAAAGTTTCGTTTAATCAAAACATTTTGTGGCGTTATTCAGAAGGTTCGTCATAGTCCCGTAGAACCTCAACATGACCGTCAAGTTGGATATATATGCAAATTTTGTTTGCTCAAAGTGGTAGTATAGGATGTTTTCTTCAAGAATCCGAAGGGTGCCACCTGGGCACCTTTGGGCATTTTTTAAATTGACGCCATAAGCCACGCCCACTTTTTAACATTCCTCTCAATTATGATTTTCTATTTTACATAATAAACATATTATGTTTGCTATCAAATTAAAGCTAACGAAAACTCAAATTCAAATATATTGATTTTATAACATAATTATAGGCCGCGAAAAGGTCATGTAAAGGTTATTAAATGTCTTAAAAGTCAAATTGGAGAACGAACAGGTAATACTACATATAAATGCGAAAGCTCTCATACTTAAAAAAAACAACCCAGCGTATTTATATGCATTTATTACTGAAATTTGTAGTTGAGGGTGTATATATTTAGTATGAATCTGACGGTTGCCACCCTGGAATTCTAAGCCAATTACTTTCATAGACATCATAACCCACGCCTACTTTTTCACATTCCTCTTAATTTAATTTTTCTATATTTTATGGAATAAACATGATGTTTAGTATTAAAGTAATACTAATGGAAATTCATAAGTAAACAAAAAGGATTACATGGCGTTCAAGACTCGTCCGCGTCAGTTACAGGTCATTTAAGGTCATAAAAGGTCAAAATAGGTCACAAACTTACAATAATGCAGAAAATCTCGTGTTTTAGATACAAACAAGTCAAGTATTATATGCATTTTTGGAGTAAAAGTCGTAGGCGAGAATGTGTATTTTGAGAATCTGATGAGCGCTCCCTGGTCATCCTTGTACAATTTTTTAACTTTATGAACACCATCCAGGCCCTTATTTCTAAGAGGCAGAATTTGAACGGAATGAAGTTAATGGCATGAACAAAATGGTATCACATTGAACCTAATGAAATTTCCAATTCAAATGTATGGATCACCAGGCTACTGAATGAGCAGATCATTTAAAGGTCAGTAAGGGTATTAATATTCAAGATGTCAAATTTGGGGCAACAAAAAAAAGCGAATTACAACATATAATCCAAAAAATGATGAATCGGGGTCTGGTGCTAAATGTTTTTTTGCCGATCTGGTGTGAATGAAAGAAAAACCGAACAACAGTCGAGACCGAAGAGAAAGAAAAATCGGACCAGTCTTTGAAAGAAGAGGAATTTTATACAATCATAATGATTATGATTAATGGGTAAAATAGAAAAGTCATATTAAACATTGTGAAAAAAGATCGTGGCTATATATGATGTCATTAAAGATTACTTTAGGTGCCAAGGTGGCATCTGTCAGATTCTCATTATACATACCCTCAACTAGAATTTTCATCGATATTTAATATGTTTCTTTCAAAATATGAGATGTTCGGAATTATACGTTGTGTTACGTTTTTGTGCCCCAATATGACATTTTAGGCCATGAAATGGCATTAAAATGACATACACATGTTTTAAATGTCTCGTGATCATATTATTTTCATGGGAATGTTCATTAGCTTTAATTTGATACCAAAGATAATATGTTCATTCCATATACTGCTAGTATATAGGTCATACTCCGTCAAAATTGGGATGTACATGCCTATGTGAAAACGTTGGTCAGGTTCATAAAGTGAGAAAAAAAATATTCCCCAAAGATAAAAAGGCAGCATCCATCATATTCTCCTAAACTACAACTTTCATTAACAATGCATCTAATACCTGACTTGTTTGTGTTTAAAACACATGATTTTCTGCAGCGTGAAAACTTACATTTGTGACCCTTTTCGTGTGTTTTGTTTTACCTTAAATGGCATTTAACTAATGCAGACGAGTCTTAAATGCCACGCGATCCTTATATTTGCTTTGAATTTCCATAAAAGCTTTAATTAGATACCTGTACCAAACATCTATAGTCAGTAAAATAGAAAAGTCACAATTGAGAAGAGGAATGTGAAAAAGTGAGTGTCAATTAAAAAAAAATCCTTAGAGTGCCAAGGTTGCAACCGTTAGATTCCTAATAAACACACAGGCAACTACAAATTTAAGCAATAAATGCACATGAGAGGTTTTACATTATGTTGAATTACCCGTTCGTGTCCCAATTTGACCTTTTAAGACATTTAATGACCTTTAAATGACCCTTGCGTGGCCTAAAAGTTTTGCAATCCACATATTTGCATTTGATTTTGCATTAGCGTTAATATGATACCAAACATATGTTTATTATGTAAAAATAGAAAAATTGTATTTTAGAGGAATGTAAAAAAGTGGGCGTGGCTTGTGAGGTCAATATAAAAAATGCCTATTGGTGCCCAAGTGGCTCCCTTCGGATTCTTAAAGAAGACATCCCATACTACCACTTTAAGCGAAAGAAATGCATATATGAAGAGTTTAGTTGCAAAAGGAGTTAGGTCCACTTTGGACCATTCCGAGAAAAAAAACAAGTTTTTTATTCTCACTTATTGCAATATTCTTATGAGAAACTAAATCGTCATGATGTACTACCCTATCATGTGAATATAAAATTGGTTATATCTACCTGTCTTCAGTATTTTTCTACATATATATTTTTTAATCATCTTTGTGGACCTAACCCCTTTTGCAAGTGAACTGAAATGAATCCAATCTCTTTTGATTCAAAATGTGATATTTCTTTGCAACTTTCATTTACATTTTCATTTGAATTTCAAAATTTCTTTGGTATCATCAAAGCGACTAAAAATTTAGAGGTTTTGAGACAGAAAACAAAAAAAATTATGAAAAATGGACTTAACCCCTATTGTCAAATGAGTTCTTCAGGAGAGTTTGGTTGCAAAATTGGTTAAATCCACTCTAAGAAAATGATTTTTTATTCTCCCATATTGCAATATTCTTATGCGAAACTGAATTTTCATGATACCCTACCATGAGAACATAAAACTGGGTGTAAAGGAAATCTACCTGTTTTCATATTTTTAAGATATTATTTTCCAAATAAAAATTATGTGGACCTTAAACCCTAAACCCCTTTTGCAACTAAACTGAGACGGACCTAACCCCCTTTTTTTTTAAAGGTGATTTTTCTTTGCCATTTTAGTTCACTTTTTAATGGAAATTTCAACTTTTCTTTGGAATCATTTAAGAGAGCTACTAACAATCTATACATCGAGACATAAAAATCAAATTTGATGAAAAATGGAGCTAACCCCTTTTCCAAGTGAGCTCTTCATATACCCAACGGTCACTAAGCGCAAATATTGATCATATCTACCCGACTAGAAACGCACGCCACAACACAATGTTTCTACACAATAAAGTCAATATGATGCTTCAATCAAGCACATACTCAGAATAGACGGCTTGCATTCACCTAAAATCCTAGTTATTAAGCAATGCACTCAGGATATGGCCCTGGATATCAGTAGAAAGTGGAACATTCAGACTTTCCTCACTCGACCCCTCTCTCTATATTACCTATATTGAACTAAAATCGAACAAGCACAAAACATATTGCCTTATTTACCGGGATACACATGGGGCAAAAGGGAGATCATTGACGAAAATAAGAGAGACTCCGATAATGATAAAAAAAAACGAGCCAGAAGAAGAAGAAGAAGCGTTCTCTGTATTAGCGATAAGTGCACGGAATATTCTAAATTTTTTATGATGAATCACTTGGATATAAAATCCACTCAGTCTCGAGAGAAACTCACAGCCGAGGTTAAATGAAATGCAAAGAATTAAAAAAAATCTTTATCATTAGCTGGAATGAATATTCTTCCTGGTTATTCCAGCTTTGGAAAGTAAGAAGGTAGTAATAATTATGAAGGTGCATTTATTTTTATCTTCAGTTCTTTCGATTTATATTTTTCAATATTTTATTGATTCGTATTTGATAAAAGAATCAAACAGGATATAAGGTCTTCTTTCTGAGAAAAGACGCAAAAATCATTTAATTTCTAAAGTGCACTACCTGGTGAATTCTAGACTAAAATTTTGTATTTGATGTGATGGATTGAAGTGAGACACAGTTCACACATATGCCTATAACATATCAAGTTTGACAATGACGAAAACTAAAATAAAAGGCACAAACTAACTGTTCACTGTTGTATTGAACAGGACTTACTGGCTTAGACTACCTTTCTAATAACTGAGCTACATGTATTGCATCTTCCTGAAATTCATTCTTATAGATATATTTCATCTTTTTTTAATCTTGACCTTTCTTCCATTTACTGCACCGAGGGCCTATTTTTTGGTTTCGTAATTCAAAATTCTCTGTTTTTCAGTGGTTCTTGTGATGGAATTTTAATAGGAGTGAATATTCTGGGTCTGCAAAATGAGACTAATTATCTGCTAATACATGATGAATCTTTCATGTGTGAAATCAAGATGGACAGCCCCATACAGGGTTTACCATTCTTGGCTCCTGTAAAGTCAACATTTCCATGGTCTTGCCCTATATTTCCCACCCCATACTGGAATATGCTAATTTTTCTGTCCCCCCATGTCAAGGGGGAGGGGGTGGGTTCTTCAGCTTTTTTTCTATTCATACAATTCTTTTTAAATACACTGTCCCTGTGTGGTGGATAGGGTGGCTATTGACAGTTTCTAAGGGCTAAATTCTACTTTGCAGGGCAAATTCCCATTTGCCCTACTCCCTTTGGTTTGGGGGATCAAGGGTAAACACCAAAAATACATATATATAATCATTATGAGTCCAAAAACTAGAAGATTGCCACATAAGCGTATTAACTAATTTTTACTAAATAAGGTAAAACATACTAGATTTTACTTTTCCTCAGTATGTGTCTACCAATGTCCCACTCTGTTACCCCTTTACTTGCACATTGTCTGGCTTTAGAAGCATTTATATACATATATAATATATATAGTCATGAGTCGTGATCTACTAAAACAGTTACGTGTATTTGTCTTTTATTGAAACAAGTTACTCATATTGCCATTTGTAAATATTTCCATTGTACTTTTTAAACATTGCTGTCATTTTATTTTGTGTATTCATTGTTAATTTGATTTGATTTGATTTGATTTTTTTTCTTCTACATTCAAAACATTCGTATACAATATAATTTTGATTACGTAACAAACATAATATATCAGTAATTGATTTTGATATGAATAATAAAGAAAAGGTACAAAATAAAAAAGTCATTTTAAAACAAATATGATCTACTACCAACAGAGAAAATTTAACATTTACAGTTTGCAAGAGAATGATTGTCATTATAAGCAGATTGCTTGAAAAAATGACAACCCCGGAATAAAACTCATTAAATTATTACATACATTCATAATGCAGAATTGAAATGTTATTTTGTTTATAATTTTGTAATTATGAAGATGGAGATGATAAAAATGAGGATGATGGTGATAATGGTGAAAATGAAGGCCATGGTAGAGATGGAGATGATGATGATGATGGTTATGGGAGAGTATTTGGTGATGATTAAATCACATGAAAAGTGATTTAATGATTAACTGAAATAATAAATAATAATAATAAATGATAATAAAATAATTACTTCTTATTAAGCGCTTTTTCAAAAGTTACAAAGCGAATCAGTACAAATTCGAATAGCTTTTTTTTCTGTAATAAATATATTGTATTAATTTTAGTTTTCGCACAGGTTGCCCAAACTATGTGCAGTATGATATATAGGGTAAAATTAATGAATTGTAAAGTGTAACAAGGGTAGTTTGTGGAATAATGTTTTTCATTTTGTAAAGTACACCGACGTTTTTCGAGATACTAGTAGATATGCAACGTATGTGTTCGTTCCAATTTAGATTTTCATCTATTGTAACACCTAAAGATTTTGTATCTTTTTTTTTCTTTTCAGTGGAGTGCTGTCTGTGGTTGTATTGTAAGTAAATTCAGCAATATGTGAATTTGTATGTTTGAAATACATAAAGTTTTATCTATATGAAGTGAAAGCTTACTACACTTAAACCATAGTTTTGGCAATTCACGTTTAATTGTATGTACTAAAGTTTCTAAACTATTATGTGAGCAAAAAATATTTGTGACATCTGCAATCAATACAAATGATAACAGAGATGTTACATAAGTCAAATCATTTATACATATTAAGAAAAGCAAGGAGCCTAATATTGACCCTTGTGGAACTACACATATTATTGATTGAAGGTTAGAAGAAATATTATTGTGAATCGCAAATTGTTTTCTATCTGATAAATAACTCTCAAACCATGATAAAGCAATTCCATTCACTCCATAATTTTCAATTTTTTAAAGTAAAATTTGGTGATCGAGAGTATCAAAGGCTTTGCTTAGGTCCATGAATACTCCTATTATATGTTCTTTATTTGCCATTGCATTTGTAAGCTTATCGTATATATGTGCTAAAGCTTGGTCTGTTGAATATCCTTTCCTGAATCCATATTAGTTTGAATTAAGAAAATGAAAAGCATCAAGGAACTGGGAAAAATAGATATTGGCCTGTAATTAGTTTTTTCATGTGGATTTTTTTTTTTAAACAGGATCTACCTTAGCAATTTTTAGGGAATCAGGACAGTGGCCGGTGCTGATCGGTAGATTAAAAATGTGACTCAAAGGAGATGCAATATAATGTATGATGAAATTTAGAAGGAAAGTGCTTATTCTATCATGCCCCTGAGATTTGCTAGATTTGAGATGTTTAGTTATTTCAATTATTTCCTGAAAATTTGTGGGTTTAAATAATAACGAAAAATGGGAGGTGTGGGAAGAAACTTTGCATAATTTTGATTTGGTTTGTAAAGTTGGTTTGCCAATGAGGGTCCTATGTTCACAACAAAAATTAATTAAAGGTATCAGCTACATCTTCCGAATTTATTGCAACATCATGAATCGTGAAATTATATATAGGTAATGTTTTTTTATTTTTTGCCTATTAAATCATTTATGATCTCCCAAGTGGCTTTCATATTTGATTTAACTCTAGGGGAAGGCGGGGTAAGTTGAGCATAGGGGCAAGTTGAGCCACCAGCCCCAGGCCAACAATGAATGAGTCAGACATTGTGGTGGTGTCATGTATTGATGACCCATAGCATAACCCCTAACCCCACCACATTGTTTTCAACTTTGAAACAAAAAGTAGTTTTTTAGAAGGAAAAATATAAATTTCAGCCAAAAAAGTAAATAAGATTGTGAAATAGATAAGTGCTTTATACACACACAAGTCTTTAAATATAATAAAGACATCATAACAGCATTATTAGTCCAGGTATGGATCTTCATTCTTGTCAAAGTCTTTTATATGATGGATGCATAATAAATGTGTGGATACAAAATTATCGCACTAAGTTCGGAATGGGGTAAGTTGAGCCAAACAGCATGGGGCAAGTTGAGCCATGGTAATTCCTATGGTAATGTATCTTAAAAAACAAGCAAACCATAAAAGACGATTGAAATTCAGGCTGAAAGGAGCAAATTTATATATACATGACTGCTCTTTTCCTTTTAAAGGATATTAGTATTTATAGAGAATTAGCAAGTGAAAAGACTTTAAACAAAAAATTGACATGCTGGTTCTCCCCCATACATTTTGTACATAGTTTTTGTGGCTCAACTTACCCCAGAAGGTGGCTCAAACTTACCCCACATATGGGGCAAGTTGAGCCATTTGACACCTCTTTTATCAAAGGTGACAATGACTTTCAGTGGGTAGAAAGTTATGTATAGGTGAAAAATATTTCAGAAGAATTAAATTTCAAGGCAAGGTACTTATTTCGACAAGATTATTAATCATATCAATTTTAACATGCAAAAAGCAAGAACTGTCACAACTAACCCCGCCTTCCCTTAATGAGTTTCTCGGAATAAAAAGATTTGCGAGCGTCTATTTCTATAAGTTTTGTATTCATTTTTGTTTTCAAAAGAAGAATTCTTTAGGAATGCTTTATATACAGTTTACACTTTGAAAAAGCCCTGGGAATTAAAAAAATACAACATGTGGGTAATTTTTTCACATATAATTATGGGTTATGGTCTCATCAATCCAATGAAAGTAAAAGTTTTGACAGAATGTTACACATGAGTGAGCACTGTCCATTTTTGTAAAGCTCGCAGAAATCTGTTTGCGCAGAAATGCTTGTTTTGGGAAAGGGCGAAATCAAATTTACCATGGAAAGGATTTCTCATAAATTTCCCTAGCACTTTTAGCCAATTGAAATAAAACGGATACATTCAAGCATTTTGTAACAATTTTGCCGCCCAAATTTGAAATTTCAACACTTAGTAAGCACAATCTTTACCCTTTTTGTGCCAGCTGGATCTGAGGACATAACTAAATCTGACAAAAGTTTATATCAGATATCTCCAGCATTTTTCACTAAGTTCTTATCATTTAAAGTTGGTTTACATTTCATTTTCATTTAATACTTGTTTCTCCACACTTTTCCCAAGCTTGGCAATGCTTAACAAAATGAAAATCAAGCCTAAGCCATTTCATGTAAATCACAGCTCAGTGTAAAGCAAATATCGTCAGTGGCGTAGACAAGTCCTTAGACCTGGGGGGGATGATCCCTAGCTGGGTCATACTTTATATATACGGTATATATATATATATATATATATATATATATATATATATATTATATATATATTATATATATATATAAATATAAAGAATGAAGGAGATAACGTACTCGATAAAAACAAAATATCATGGGCCAAAGCAGACGAGTTAAAGATAACAAAATAACACGATCTGCCTCATGGATTATCTCGTGTGTCTTTTAATCACTTTGCTTTCAGCAATAAACAGGGCATCCAGTAATAAACAAACTTCCTTGCACATTTTTCATGGCAGTAATCTTTTGTTTGATTAATGACAATGAGTAAAGATGTCATTTGTCAACTAGTATTCCTTATTTTACTAGTATAGTAGTATACTCTTTTAAAAGTAGCGATATTGTTAATGATCAAACGAATGAATCAACAACTAAAGGAATAAACAAATAAACAGCCAAATAACTAAAAAAAATATCAATTACAATTATAGTAATAGGGGTAAAATAAAAAAAGCTCAACATTATATTTCTTATCCACGTGCAGATATGCGGACACTAAAATGATAAGCACACTCTGTTTAAAATTACCATGATTACAAAGGCTTGATTGAATTAAGTATGGAAATGAAATAAACCTCACCGGGTTGTCGGAAGTAAACTGTATAGATAGTAACTTGTTATAATTTCAATTCATTTCTTATTATGTACCTTGTTATGATGATTATGATAAAAACATATAGGTAAGGAAATGTAACAGTTTATAACCTTCAAACCTAGAAGACTGCGCACGTACAGAAATCACTGGTATAAGTAATTCCAAAATACATTGCGCCAAAAATATTGAGTGAAAAAAACCTCGGATATCACTGAGGCCATCCAAAATTTGCACTTTCATTAACCATTCATTTACTAATTCGCTCCTTAGAGACTGAAAATTTTCACCTTTCCTTTGCAAAGTAGGGGTTGAGGACATGGCCAGCAGGGAAAAGGGTCAGTGTATGTGTATAGGTAATTTCTTATTAATTCATTTGAACAGTGTTAATGTGTTATGAAAGCAATTGCTCTGAAAGGGAGTGATTAAGCGACACTTTCTTAAATCTGTAATGAAATATTTTGAACTTATCTCCTTTGCAAATACATAATTATTATAAGGAAATGTACTTGGTGAAACTCTGAATAACGATCCTTAAATGTATATGACGACGCAAGACAGTTGTTATTACTTAAAACTTGCAAGTTGTAAATGCATATAAGATGATTGACTCTGAATAAAAGTCCAATTTTGATCATGTTTGTCATTGCTGTACGTTATGATTATTACTGCTATTATTATTGATTGATTTTAACTAACATTCATTGCTTTATTACTGTATAGTTTTGCTTCTTCCCCCACAGAAACCTGGGGGGGATGAATGTACATACCATCCCCCCACCTAAAATTCTGGGGGGGATGCATCCCCCCCATCCCCCCCCCCCCCCGCTATCTACGCCCCTGAATATCGTCACGATGGACTCGGTGTGTGGGGGAGTGGGATGGGGCGCAATGCACTCTTCGAAGTGTTTTGGGCAAGGAAACAAGTTTAAAAAGGTAAAAGATATTTTCCTATCAATTTTACTTGCTAATTTCCATGTGTTCTTCATGATTAAGGTCTACTTTTATTCGCATAACTATTTCAAAGTTCTGCGCAAATCATTTTTCACCAACTTTTCAAAAGTAAGTGGTGCTCGCTCAAGCGGAAATATTTTTCGACAGTTATATCGTCATTTGCTTAAATGGATCTGTACCAATGCTAAAATGTGGAAAAATCGTCAGGATATTACAAATATATAATTTTACAGGATTTTTTTCTAAGTGTAAACTTTTTTTTGATACGCACTGTATATTTCAGGCATTTATGGATCGTACAATCGTATTCGCAATCCACGGCATTTTAGCTTTCTTTTTTTTACAGGTTTTCATAATATGTCTGTAATTTTTTGTTAAAATCTATGTATGCTGTATTTGAATTAGACTTCTGAAAAACATTCAACCATTCTTCACTTGCAAGATCACTTTTAAATGATTCAATATTATCAGGTGATTCTTTTCTATATTATCAAATTCGGTGTACTATCTTTTATAATATCATTTTCGCATAATAGCAATACCGGTAAATGATCAGATATGTTAGTTATCATTAATCCACTGGTAGTATTTCTGTTTAATATGTTTGAAAAAATGTTGTCAATAAGACTAGTGTTGAGGAATGACTGTCAATTCTGGGCTCCGTAATACGAAGGTTTGCAATCAATCGCTAAATACCATTCACCAATTAAGATCATCGTTGCATGCGCGCTCTGTTTAAAATACTGACCGGGTACCAATCAGTGTGATTCTCTCATATTTGCGATTCATCGCAACCTTTGTGTTACGGAGCCCTGGTCGGTTTGTCTATATGGGGATAATATCCAAATGAATGCATAGTGTGTTATATCATGTTCATTAGTTTGAGAAAATAAATCAATATTGAAATCACCCATTAAATATATTTGTTTCTCTTCTTTTGTGGTAGTATGGAGACATGTTTCGAGCTCTTCACAAAATAAATTTACTTTACCATGAGGGGGTCTATAAATTAACCCAGTAATTACATTTTTTCCTTTATGATTCATGATTTCGAAGAATAAAGATTCACTTTGTTTTAATGATATTTCTTCCTTATTTGTTCTGCAAATGATCACTGAACTAGAATGTTAAACCCTCTTTGTTCTTCACGATCTCGCCTAATAAGATTATAGTTTTGCAAATTGAAAATGTTTGGTGAAGTATTGTGAAGCCAGGTTTCCGTGACACCAATAATAGAAAATTTGAAATTATTAAGAGTAAGAAGTGATGATTCAATTGATTCAAAACTTTTGTTCAAACTTCGAGAATGTATGTGAAGTAAACTGAAATTGTGTTCCATGTCATTGAATTTAGAAGTATATTCCTCAGTTGAGTAATAGTTATCATCAGATGATTCAAAACTTTTGTTCAAACTTCAAGAATGTATGTGAAGTAAACTGAAATTGTGTTCCATGTCATTGAATTTAGAAGTATATTCCTCAGTTGAGTAATAGTTATCATCAGATGATGTATTGTTTGTATTTAAAGTAAAAATATCCAGGTGATTCATCGGAGATGAATTATGATATTTCATAACGGAATTTTTAAGAACACTCAAAATATTGAGTATTTCAACTATGATTTTTATGTTACTAAACTAATAGAACCTTTTAAACACAAGGTAGCAGAGCCAAAATACCAAATATCGATCATGAATAAAGACCACATAAATCTGTACAGTAAACTAATTGGTCATCGTTATCACGATCCGTCCCAAGAGGTCAAAATGAAAAATTAAAATAATCATTTTAATTTGAATACATCTTTTTTATATTCAAGATCACAAGGAAAGAAACTTCAGTCTTAAATTGTCTCGATCGATCTCTTAAATTACTATGATAATATTAGTATTTTAAAATATTTTTTTTTATCATTTAAAGAAAAAAAATCAATCATGAAAAAAGAGAATATAAATATCCATGTTTCCATTTTGGTACATGTCCTTGTTATTGGAACGGTTCGTAAACATTTCTAGTAGAATTTTAGTATGATTATACCTTGTTCTACTTTTTATACATATTTTTATATGTTCTTTGTTTCATCTAGTTTTATCTCTGTATGTCTGTCTTGGTGTATACTATGATGTTTGTTTACATGGACCTCTGCTAATGCAGTCGTGTTTAGAATAAAGTCTTGAGCTGAATTGAATATTAGACAATCATGTACTTTTATCAAAGTAAAATGTGATATGCTGACATACATTTAGCATATATAGGGATGTTTAGACGGGTTAATATACGACAAAAAATAGCCTTACCCGGAACAAATTGCAACAAATGATTTCTTGACGGTATTTTGTACTATTTGACTTTAGGAATAAAAATCTACCAAAATCCGCATCCGGGAAAGTTGTTATTTTCAAGATGGCGTCCAAGAAGGCCGCCATTCACTGAAAATGAATAAAACTCACACATTATCCTCGCTAGAATCATATTTCGGTTCATATTCCATGGTCTAGGGGGAGGGATGATTTAGGCTAGAATGAACTGTAAGCCATCCAGTGTAACTGCCAAATTCAAGATGGCGCCCAAAATGGCTGCCGTAGGCTGAAAATCCACAATTCATCTAAGTGGCTTTCATTTGTTTTTTTTATTTAAGGGTGAAGTATTCTTTTTTCTTTTATTTTTTTTTTCATTTCCATTCAAAACATAATACAAAGTAATATAAAACAATATAAATCAAATACAATTTTACAGAAGGGCATTCTTACTTCGTAAAAAAAAACACAGTATAATATAGAGCATAAATGGATATGGAAATGAGGGGGATCCACTAAAAAGCAAAGCTTGTAAAATTGTGGATCCCCCTTGGAAAAGAAGAAATTATAGTCGACTTACTATATGCGTACATGCATGTATTACAGGAAAGAAAAAGAGAAAAAGAAATCATATTGACGGAAACATAAAAACTGAACAAATGCAAAGCTTTTCACACAAAGAGGTCTTCCTTGTAAAGGATATGTTGCGCAAGACAGGAAAAAACAGAGAGAGGGGATGACAAGACGTAGAAGACAAGACAAAACAAGAGACAGGACAGTACAAGACAACTAGTTTTTAAAAAGGAGTAAAAACTAAGAATGGGAAAGGGCTGACCATGAACCAGCTTGATCTGGTGAAATAACAAAGGATATGACTGGACAATATAGATGAAAAAAGATAAAATAAAAGTGAAAAGTGTAAGGATTATAATCAAGATAATGAAGTGTTAGTTCCGTTGAGAAGAATTATAGGAATTAAGCAGGATACGTTTGAGTTTACGTTTGAATGAATTCAAGGAGACACTGTCTTTAACATTATTAGCGAGTGAGTTCCAGAATTTAGGACCGTTGAATAGGAATGTATTTTTGGCCAGTAAAGTTCTGTAAAGTGGGATGTGAAGTTCGTCAGAGTGTCTCGTGGGGTAGTTATGATAAAATTGATTTTTAGGGAACATGGCATCAAAAATATGGGGAAGTGCATTATTATTATAACTATACATGAAGTGCCCTAACTGTAGTAAATACAGGTCTTTGACTTTCAACAGTTTACTTTCTAGAAAAAGTGGGTCCGTATGAGAACGGAAACATGTACTATGAATAATACGAAGTGCTTTCTTTTGCAAAAGCAACAATTTATCTAATAAATATTGATGGGTATCACCCCAAATAAGAATCCCATAGTTCAAATAAGGCAAGATTAAGGATGAGTAGAGCATGATTAATGATGTGGAGGGAATGCAAAATTTTAGCCTATTAATAATACCAATATTTCGTGAAATTATTTTGGATATATTTTCAATATGATTTTTCCAAGAAAGTTTACTGTCAACTGTTATTCCAAGAAATTTGGTGTAAGGTACCATTTCTAATGGGGTATTATCAAAAATAATGTTCATCGGTAACTTGTCTATGGAATTACTAAATAACATGTATTTTGTTTTGTTAAGGTTCAAAGATAATCGATTGGATCTTATCCACTCAGTAACATTATTAAGTTCAGAATTAATAACATCAACTAAAGTTTGTGGATTCTGATGAGAAAAAAATAAGGTCGAATCATCTGCAAACAAGATAAGGGATAATATTTTGGATGATCTACAGAAATCATTTATATAAATTGTGAAAAGAAGTGGGCCCAATAAGCTACCCTGGGGGACTCCACAGTTAACATATTTCAAATTGGAGTTATGATCTTTAACAAACACGTATTGTTGTCTGTTAAGTAGGTAGCTCCTGAACCACTCCAAGGCCTTCCCTCGCACACCATAGTGAGATATTTTTTTAAGTAGGATTTCATGATTAATGGTATCGAAGGCCTTGGAGTAGTCCAGGAAAATACCCACAAGGTGACTAGATTTGTCTAGAGCATTGACTACTTTGTTGACAAAATTCATCAGGGCATGAGTGGTGTTGTGCTTGTCGCGAAACCCAAATTGAACATCAGATAAAATATTATGCATTGACAAAAATTTTTCTGTTCTGACGTATACTATTCTTTCAAGGATCTTAGAAAATGTGGACAAAAGAGAAATAGGTCGGTAATTACCGACATCCAACTTATCACCTTTTTTAAATAAAGGAATTACCTTGGCTATCTTCATTTGATTTGGTACTGTACCATTTTCTAAGGAAAGGTTGAATATATGCACCAGCGGGGAAACAATAGAATTTATTACGGATTTTAAAATAAAATTATTAATTTCATCAAAGCCAGGGCTTTTTTTAATTTTCAAACCAGATACTATATCAATAACTTCTTGATTATATGTTGGAGCAAAAAATATTGAATTTGGATTAGGCGGGCCGAGAAAGTCCGAAAAACTTTTCGTCGCGGGAGGAATATCTTTAGCTAGATTTACGCCAATGGAAGAGAAATGGTTATTAAAAATATTTGAAAGGTTGTCACCATCATCAACAATGACATTATTAAATCTAATTTTGGAAATACTTGATTTATTATTGGAGAGATTCATGGTCTGTTTTAGAACCTTCCATGTGTTTTGCATGTCGTGTTTATATAGAGCCAACTGCCTCGCAAGGTAATTTTTCTTTTCAATGCGTAATATTTTAGTAAGTGTATTCTTATAAGATGTGTATTTTATTTTTGATTGTTCTGTACCTTTCATTTTGAATTTATAAAATAAGTTATTTTTTCTATTAATCGAACGTAAGATAGATGGCGATATCCATGGTGACTTAGAAATCGTTTTGTATGTATTACGCTTATCTTTTTTTAAGGGTATATGCAGGTCTAATTTCTCATTTATTATATTCATAAAAAGGTTAAAGGACGCATTAACATCTACAGAATTGTATACAACTGACCAGTCGACATTATCCAAAGAAGCACCTAGACTGGCTGTATTTTCGTGCGTAGGTCTACGTCTTCGTTGTTGGGAGTGTATCGGTCTAATTGGTCGTCTTAATGAAAAATGAGTAAGAATCGGGAAATGGTCCGTCATGTCAGAAAGTATTATAAAAGAATCGGGAGGAGGGAGAATGTTGCAGAAAATATTGTCAATAAGTGTAGCAGTTTCATTAACTACACGAGTTGGTTTAGAAATCAGAGGCAAGAAGGAGGCCGAAAAAAAAGTTTCAAGAAAATCTTGAGATATATTGTTGTGTTTCAATAAATCAATGTTAAAATCACCTATAAATATTACATCCTTATTAACGAGAGCTGGATTATTTGTTGTTTGGGAAAGGTAAGTTAGAAAGTCATTTGTATTTGAGTTTGGGGGTCTATAAACTACACCAATAATCATATTTTTACTACCAGGAATATTAATTTCAATAAATAGAGATTCTACAGTGGCGTTCATGGAGTTAAGATAATCACAAACCGTATACTCGTAGTCATGTGAAATATAGAACGCTACCCCACCCCCAGGTCTGTCTTCTCGGTTATTCATTACGAAATCATATCCGTTAAGAGAAAATTGATGGTTAGAATCACACGATATCCATGTCTCAGTAAGGCCAATTAAAGAAAAGGGGCATTTTTTAGAATTTGAAGTGTTATTCAAAAGTAACTGAAGTTCATCAAAATGTTTATTCAAACTTCTTATATTAGCATGCATTATGCTGAATGTATCGTCGTTAAAATTTTTTGTAAGATTATTTACCTGATGTTGCGTAATATACTCAGAAGAAGGATTTTGCAATATGTTATGATCCTGTTCAAAATCGAGATCTAATTCTTCCGAAGCTAAATTTATATTATTAGTAACAAAATTATCATAAAATGAAGGATTCATTGGGTTGTTAAGTACAGTATCCTGAGGTCTCAATTCGCTGAAGAGGTCATCATTATCCAATGATGTAAATGGAAACTGAGGTGTATTGTCTATGCTAAGAAGTCAGTACATATCCGAAAGTGTTGTGTTATGTCCAATAAAGTGTCGGTCAAGGTCATATAAGAGGCAGTAAAGCAAAGTAACAAAGTGAGGGGAGAAGGCAAAGAACACAAAACACATATAGAACATGAAGAAGGACGAGGAGGCGCAACACAAAGGATTCTTACGCAAAAACGAGAACGTAGGGCAAAGACCTCTAAGTGTGAACGATGCAAAGTCAGTGAGAACGGAACGATTATCGAAACAGACATTGGCGGAGGAGATAAAGTGAGAAGCTCCAAAATACAATAAAATGTAGTGAGATACACCTATAAAATAGTACATTCAAATATCAAGATATAATTTCAAATACGTATAGTGAGTAAAGAATAAAGGAATACGACATACATGGCATGATAATTGAACATATTTGAGCACAAGTCTTCTAATAATCTTTGCATTCTAATAATTGAACAAGAGTACCAATCACCAAATACTCAGAAATTATTTCATAGTTGTGGCAAGAGCGAACAAAAACAAAGTCAATGAGTTGAAAGAAGGGGACATGCCCAACATGTTGAAATGTCAAATGGATAATAGAAAAGGAAGATTGTCATTTAATGTTAATAAAAGTAATTATTAACAAGAGGCAGATATTTCCTTTTCAAGTATTGTGTAAACAAAATGTGGATTATTCAACTTGTAATCCATAGTAAAACCGACAACAAAAAAGTGATGCAAGCATGCCTGGCATGATCAAGAGCAAGTAAACACAGATTATTTTTTTTTTATATATATAATTGGGTAATGCTAATGTTACAAAAATATGGAAGTCAAAATTGGCATTAATCGAGACTGAAGACATTGTAGTTCATGATTTGCATAACTCAGACGCTGTTTTATGATCTTGCAAGATACTGAAACATGTGAGGGATATAACATGCATGGCATGATAAATTAACGTAATCAAACAGGTCCTTTACGTATTCTGAGAAACAATCAGGAATACCAAATTCACAGTAATTATTTTAAAGATGTGGCAAGAGTGAACAAAAAGTTAGGAGTTCACCATGGACCCATCCACGCAGGATAATCCATTGCTACGAGGGAGGGGGGGGGGGGGCGCTGAGACAATGCTAAGCAAAAACAGAAAAATCCCCCGTGGATGGGACCATGGAGTTATAACAATTGAAGGAGAGGTCATGCCCAGCATGTTCAAACACCAAATGGATAATATTAAAGGAATATTGCCATTGGTGAAACAGCCATTGGAAATTATCACAAAGTGCAGACATTACCATAATCAAGCATTTTTTTAAACAAGGTGTTGATTATTCAATTGGAAAACGATAGTATAATAGACGAATAATGAGGCAGCATGCTTGACATGGTCAAGAGCAAATAACAAAGATCTTTACTCATAAAATTGGGTAATGTTAATGTTACAAGAATAAAAGAGTAAGTCAAGCATGGCATTAATCGAAACTGAAGACATTTGTAGTAAATGATTTGTTTATCTTTGGCGATCTTATATGATCTTGCAAGATACTAAACATGTGAGGAATGGCATGCGAGGCATGATAAGTGAACATAATTGTTTAAGCACAAGTCCTTTTTGTATTCTGATAAACAATCAGGAATACCGAACACCAAATTCTCAGTAATTATTTAATAGATGTGGCAAGAGCTAACAAAAAGTTAGGACTTAACGAATTGAAAGAAGGGGTCATGTCAACATGTTCAAACACCAAATGGATAATATAAAAGGAAGATTGCCATTTGGTGAAGCCAGCCATTGGAAGTTATTACAAAGGGCAGACATTATATCATCAAGCATTTTTTTTAAACAAAGTGTTAATTATTCAATTGGAAATCGATAGTAAAATAGACGAATAATGAGGCAGCGTGCTTGACATGGTCAAGAGCTAATGACACAGATCTTCTCTCAAACAATTGGGTAATGTTAATGTTACAAGAATAAAAGAGTAAGTCAAGTATGGCATTAATCGAAACTGAAGACATTTGTAGTAAATGATTTGCGTATCTTTGGCGCTCTTTTATGATGTTGTAAGATACTAAAACATGTGAGGAATGGCATGCGTGGCATGATAAGTGAACAAAATTGTTTAAGCACAAGTCCTTTTTGTATTCTGACAAACAATCAGGAATACCGAACACCAAATTCACAGTAATTATTTAATAGATGTGGCAAGAGCTAACAAAAAGTTAGGACTTAACGAATTGAAAGAAGGGGTCATGTCAACATGTTCAAACACCAAATGGATAATATAAAAGGAAGATTGCCATTTGGTGAAGCCAGCCATTGGAAGTTATTACAAAGGGCAGACATTATATCATCAAGCATTTTTTTTTAAACAAAGTGTTAATTATTCAATTGGAAATCGATAGTAAAATAGACGAATAATGAGGCAGCGTGCTTGACATGGTCAAGAGCTAATGACACAGATCTTCTCTCAAACAATTGGGTAATGTTAATGTTACAAGAATAAAAGAGTAAGTCAAGTATGGCATTAATCGAAACTGAAGACATTTGTAGTAAATGATTTGCGTATCTTTGGCGCTCTTTTATGATGTTGTAAGATACTAAAACATGTGAGGAATGGCATGCGTGGCATGATAAGTGAACAAAATTGTTTAAGCACAAGTCCTTTTTGTATTCTGACAAACAATCAGGAATACCGAACACCAAATTCACAGTAATTATTTAATAGATGTGGCAAGAGCTAACAAAAAGTTAGGACTTAACGAATTGAAAGAAGGGGTCATGTCAACATGTTCAAACACCAAATGGATAATATAAAAGGAAGATTGCCATTTGGTGAAGCCAGCCATTGGAAGTTATTACAAAGGGCAGACATTATATCATCAAGCATTTTTTTTAAACAAAGTGTTAATTATTCAATTGGAAATCGATAGTAAAATAGACGAATAATGAGGCAGCATGCTTGACATGGTCAAGAGCTAATGACACAGATCTTCTCTCAAACAATTGGGTATTGTTAAAGTTACAAGAATAAAGAAGTCAAGAATGACATTAATCGAAACTGAAGACATTTGTAATTAATGATTTGCATATCTTTGGCGCTCTTTTATGATCTTGCAAGATACTAAAATATGTGAGGGATGTGGCATGCGAGGCATGATAAGTGAATATAATTATTAAGCACAAGTCCTTTTTGTATTCTGACAATCAGGAATACCAAACACCAAATTCTCAGTAATTATTTTATAGGTGCGGCGAGAGCGAACAAAAGGTTGGCAGTGAACGAATTGAAAGAAGGATCATGCCCAAATGTTTAAACACAAAAAATGCCATTCTGGTAAAACCAGTCATTAGAAGCCAATATCAAAAAAGGGTGGTCATTACGATAGAAATAAAACAAGATGTCGATTATTCAACTTGAGATCTATAGTAGAACAGACAAATAGTGATGCGAGCATGTTTTGCAAGCATGGCCACGGGCTCACAACTAAACACAGATATTTACTTATTCTCTAATTAGGTAATGTAGTTATTGCAAGGGCGAACAAGGAATGTTAAATAATGATGCAAGCATGCTTGGCATGATCAAGAGCTACTGAACATAGGACTTAAACTAGTTTTTAAACTTGGGTAAAAATTGGTATTGCATATGAAGGTGAGGAAAAAAAAAAGAATTAAGAATTAACGAAACAAAAACAGTGATTTCAAATTACTAAAAGGGCATGCATGATAGAATCAACTTTCAAGAGAAGGTGAAAAATATATGCAATGATACCAAGCCAGGTTTCGGCCACACGAAGAGGAACTTATGTAAATAACTAGAGTAGATCACTAGATATTACAGATAGATGAATAATAGATGCATGAAGATATTCATCCGTTTGAGGCAATGATATTTGAACGTTCAATAATATGATGCTAAATACTAAAATAAAAGAATGTAAGCATGGTGTGAACAAATTCATTACGTTAATTAGGACAAAATAATAAGGTAGCAATATAAAATTTGTGATACCAGCCAGGATATGATTAGCATAGTGAGAAATGGTCAATAAAAGGGTGTTGACATAAGATAAGAATTAAAAAGAAAATAAAATAATAAAAAACTTAATCAAGCATTGTAATGAGTAATAACAGTTACAAATAACGTTACCATTTAGATGATATTGGTGGAAAAAATGAATAAAATGAAATAAAAAGGGCATGCATGACATGACAGAGGAACATACATGAATTTGTCAATGTTGCTTACCTCTAAATGTACATGTACCAGTCCCATAACTTACTATGGCTATTAGAGCTATGCACAAAATCTAATCTAAATGTAAAAGGGAAAATGAAATAAGTGTTCATGGAGATAATTAACAAAATACAAAAAAAATAAATAAAAATGGCACTAATTACCTACTGAAAAGGGTCAAACAATTTAGGATCCAGTAATAATGAGAAAATGCTGTTGTATTCACTAGCTACTCAGAATAATGCATGCTTGTATGAAAGTGTACAAAAGCCAGCACATTATTACCTATCCATTTGAGGAATTATTGTAAATTTGTATATAAAAAAAGATAATGCAAAACTAATAAAGAGAATAATGTATGCATGGTATAAGGTGCTTCATAATGTCCGTTAGACAAAAGATTAAGGTACCAATATATAATTTGTGATGCCGAACAGGATATAATTAGCGAAGCAAATAATGGTGAAGAAAAGGGTGTTGTAATGAAAATAAAAAACAAAATAAATAGCCATGAATTGTAATAGTAATAATAATAATAAGCAGTTACTGTACCATTAAACAACATTACCATTTGGATGATATTGGTGAAAGAAAAAAAAAATAAATAAATCTGATGAAATAAAGGAAGTATGCATGACATGGCCAGAGGAACATACTAGTACTAGTACATTAAATCGTCAATATTACTTACATGTAGCTGTAAAGTATCAGTCTACATAACCTACTATGGCTTTTTGGACTAAGCACAAAATCTTATCTAAAAATAAAAGGGGAAATGCAATAATATATTCATTAAAGCAGACATAAAATTCCAATGAATTGCAAAACGAAAAAACATTAATTATTGGAAAGGGTCAAACGGTCCCCGGGTCAAACAATCTAGAATCCAGTAAGAATAAAGAAAAGCAGTTGTATTGACTAGCGAAACATGTACTGAAATCATAGCAGTAGAGGTTTTACAATTTACCAGTCAACATAACCTGCTATAGCTTTCAGAGCAATGCCTAGTAGGGAAATAATGTGTTTATTTCAGAAAACAAAATTCCAGCAATTATGCATGAAAAATGAAAAAAAAAAAAAAAAAAAAAAAAAAAACATCAATCATTACTGGAAAGAGCCAAACAATCTAGGATCCTGTAATAATGAGAGGAAATGCAGTTGTATTGACTGTTTTATACATGTAGGTAAACATGTATAGTAATCATGACAACATAAATTTTTAGAATTTGTTTCAATTTCGGCTGACATGATTACTCAAGTTTCAAATCATAATGAAGGGGTCATTATTCTCATCTTAATGGATGAAAAATGGGACAAGTTTAATTTCATTATTGGAATAGCTCCATCATAAAACCTGTCCAATCGGTTATCAAGTCAAAATCAATAGCGATAGCAAAGTTTTCTCTCATTTTGATGAAGAAAAACTAAAAAAATAATTGTATTTCATATGATTAGCATAGCAAATAATGGTGAATAAAAGGGTGTTGTAATAAATTAAAAATAAGGACTAAAACAAATTAAATAGCCATGCATTGTAATAACAGTTACTGTACCATTAAACAACATCACCACTTGGATGATATTGAAGAGAAAATAGATAAATAAATATGATGAAATAAAGGAAGCATGCATGACATGACCAGAGGAACATACATTAAATAGTCAATATTACTTACATGTAACTGTAAACTAGCAGTCTACATTACCTACTATGGCTTTCTGGACTAAGCACAAAATCTTTATCTAAATATAAAAGGGGAAATGCAATAATGTATTCATTAAAGACATAAAATTCCAATAATTTGTAAAATGAAATGACATTAATTATTGGAGAGGGTCAAACGAAACTAGAATTCAGTAAAAATAAAGAAATGCAGTTGTATTGACAAGCTAAACGTACTATAATCATAGCAATAGAGGTTATTGTTTCAATATATCAGTCAACATAACCTACTGTGGCTTTCAGTGCTATGCCCAATAAGTATAGTCAAATTGTAAAAGGGAAATAATGTATTCATTTCAGAAAACATAAAATTCCAATTGTTATGCATGAAAAAAAAAAAATGACATTAATTATTACTGGAAAGGGTCAAACAGTATAGGATCCAGTAATAATGAGAGAAAATGCAGTTGTATTGACTGTATTACATAGTCGTAGTAATCATGACAATATAAATTGTTTGAATTTGTTTCAATTTTGGCTTACATGATTACATCAAGTTTCAATTCATAATGAAGAGGTCATTATACTCATCTTAATGGATGAAGAAAAGGACAAGTAATTTCATTATTAGAATAGGTCCATCATAAAACCTGTCCAATCAGTGTACCAGTCAAAGTCATATCCATGATCGGCTGAATAGTGATAGCATAGTTTTCTCTCATTTTGATGAAGAAAAAATAGAATAATAATTGTATGTCATTTTGCTTCGATTTGCTTCATTTCATTCTGGTTTGATTCACTTCAATAATTTGTGATGCCAACAAGGAAATGATTAGCATAGCAAATAGTGGTGAAAAAAGGTGTCGTAAATAAAAAATAAGGATTAAGACAAGACAGTCATGCATTGTAATGATAAACGACAGTTACTGTACCAATTAAATAACATTACCATTTGGATGATATTGGTGAAAAAACTAAAATTGAAATAAAGGAAGCATGCATGACATGACTAGAGGAACATACATTCAATAGTCAATATTACTTACATGTAGCTGTAAAGTACAGTCTACGTAACCTACTATGGCTTTCTGGACTAAGCACAAAATCTTAATCTAAATATAAAGGGGAAATGCAATAATGTATTCATTAATGACATAAAATTACCAACAATTTGTAAAATGAAATGACATTAATTATTGGAAAGGGTCAAACAATCTAGAATCCAGTAAAAATAAAGAAATGCAGTTATTGATTAGCTAAACATGTACTATAATCATAGCAATAGAGGTTATTGTTTCAATTTACCAGTCAACAAAACCTATGGTGATTCAGGGCTATGCCCAAAAGTCTAGTCAAATTGTAAAATGGAAATAACGTAGGCCTATTCTTTTAAGAAAACATAAAATTCAAATTATTATGCATGAAAAATGAAAATGACATCAATTATTCCTTGAAAGGGTTGTGCAATCTAGGATCCAACAATCTAGGATCCAGTAATAATCAGAGAAAATGCAGTTGTATTAACTGTATTACATAGACATACATGTAGTAATCATGATAATATAAATCGTTTAAATTTGTTTTAACTTTGGCTTACATAATTACTAAAGTTTCAATTCATAATGAAGGGGGTCATTTTAATGGATGAAAATGGGATAATTAATTATTTAGCAATTATCCAAATGGGGATAGAACATGATGGGGTATATAATACCTGTATAGAAGATGGATCAGGCCTGCTCCATTCGTCCTTGCAAAGTTATGGAGATTGAATTTGACTCGGTCTCCAATGATATTCATAATTACCATAGTCATGATGTTGCATGTGATAAGCAAATCTACTCAGTCCAAGTTGACCACTGTGAAGAAGGTGCATTAGGGTTTTTAGTCTGCAGCAGTACTTTGGTTCCTTGAATCCTTATCCTGGTTTTCAATTGCTTGGTTCTGCGAATGTTATATGTAACTGATGCTAGATGACCGCGCTCGCGTTTCATAGATGGGGGTAGGTCAGTTCGGACGGTTACACGGTCGCCATCCCTACGGTTGCCGTCAGTAGCCCGGGGTTGCCTTGGCTGCTCGAAGGCGCGAAGAATTCGGTCCCGGTCGTACATCTTTACAATACAGACTATGATGGGATCAGGAGCTTCGGGGGCCGGGGTTCCGCTGGCTCCGTTGTGGGTCCTCTTCGTAGGTAGACGATGTGTATTGATGATTTGAATTTGGTCTGCCTCTTCAACGGGAATTTCCAGTAACTTGTCCAATGCAAAAGATGTGGTCTTGTAAATATCCTCATTGGTTTGTTTGGGGATGCCGTAGATCAACAATTTTTTTTTTGTGGTGTATTTCTAGGTTCAGTAGCTTGTCGTCGAAATCAGCTCCAACTTTGGCGATAAAACGTTCTATACCAGGTAGTTTATCCGCTTCTACGGTAGATATTCTCGCTGAAGTATCCGCTGAAGAAATTTCAAAGTCATGTACAGCGGAATTCACCATCCTGATGTCTGATTTAACAGCATTAGGATCCGAAATTACGTGATCCAATTTGATATCAAAATCACGCTGGAAATCCGTGAACATTTTCCGCATTTCAAGTAGCAAGTAGTCATCTTTAGGGTCCTTAGGCGTGTAGGGGTCTGAAGCGGGAGTAGAAGTAGGAGGGTCAGCTTGATGGGCTGCCATGGCTCCGGGGGGTACGGCTGTAGGCAGGTTGGCCACGAGTTAGGGGGGCTTGTTGGAAACAGTTACGGGAACTGGCGAAGGTGTTTTGGCACGTTGATTACCACGGCTAGAGTCCTTTTGGGTGGAAGGTTTTAACTCAAATTATAGTCACGACTATTCGAAGAATTCTGCATTTTGCAAACAAAATGTAGTATTATGTAGAATATATGTTCAAACTTGCAGTCAGAATTAGAAGTCAAAAGGCATCTCTCCAAGTTTCAATTCATCATGAAGGGGTCATTTTAATGGATGAAAATGGAATATTTAATTATTTAGCAATTATCCAAATGGGGATGAAACTCGAAATGTGAACTTAGAAGTCAAACAATAGGAAAAGCTATGACTATGAATACCAACGTTTAGCTACAATTTCTTGTTGCACCCTCATTATATATTGTGGTATTATTATCTACTGATATTCTACTTGTTTGTAATGTCACGTGAATGTAAATGTTTTTTATGTCGCAGGCATCCAACTTCTACTTGTGAAAATTGTATATTGTGTAAGAGTACATTTCAAGATGATTTCTTGAATGATGACAATGATCATTGTTATGACTATACTCCTTATGATAATTATCGTCCTCAGATACATATTGAGAATGAATACTATACACAAGACGAATTTAAAAGTGATGTTTTAAAACATTACAACCGATCCTTTTTTAAGGCATATCACTTCAATTGTCGTAGCCTAAAATCTAACTTCGATGAATTTGTAAGTACGGTTGATGTCATACAAGACCCAATGACCATAGTAGGAGTGACAGAAATTTGGCTAAGGGACAACGAGACGTTATACTATGGCATACCCAATTTTGAATTTGTTGCAAACTGTCGCCAGGTCAAACGAGGTGGTGGAGTTGGATTGTATATCCACGAGAATATCAAATTTAAAAGGAGACAAGATCTTGATGTTCTTTGTGAGAGTCTGGAAAGCATTTTTATTGAACTATATGCTAAACATAAAAGATGTGTAGTTGGTGTTATGTACCGTCCACCAAATAGTAACTTTCAAGATTTTCTAGAGAAAGTTGTTCAAAACCTTGATACAATTTCAAACGAAAAAAGGGAATGCATTATTATGGGAGATTTTAACGTAGATATAAATAACAGTAACAACCCATTTATGTTTGACTTTCTTAATACATTTATTTCTTACTCCTTTGTTCCACAGATATGCAAACCAACTCGCATTACAAATACATCTTCTACAACTCTGGATAATATTTTTTATAATAATTCTGATATTGCTGTGAAATCTGGAATTATCACAACTGACTTCAGCGATCATTTAACACCCTTCATGGTCACTGAATTTGATAATGTACCAACCAATGACACCCATAGTTACACTAAGCTTGATCTAAGTGAAACAAATATTGCTTTATTTTGTACCAAACTGGATTCAATTAACTGGGAATTCTTGAACTCTATACAAGATGTAAACAGTATGTACGATACCTTTATACTCATATATAAGCAATTGTATGAAGAATGTTTTCCTGTTATTACAGTTCGCAATAGATTGAAGCACTGTAAGAAATTTAAGCCATGGATATCAAAAGAGACTAAATTATTGATAAAGCGTAAAAATAGGATATTTAAGAAGTTTGTAAAAAACCCTTCCCCAGACCTGCATGAAAAATACAAAAGTTGTAGAAATTGTGTGAACAGCAAAATAAGAAGTGAAAAGCGCACTTATTATTGTAATAAATTCGCCACCGCTAAGCGTGATATGAAAGCAACTTGGAAAATAGTCAACGATGTCTTAAACAAAAGAGAAACAAAACAGAACAGTATACGAGAAGTTGAAGTTAATGGGGATAATATTTCAGACAGACTCGACATAGCTAATGCCTTTAACAATTTTTTTGTACGTATTGGACAAACTGTCCAAGATAAACTCAGTACTACGTGTACAGAAACTGAAAATGATACGCATATTAATATTTCACAGTGGTTAAAAGGAAATTATAGATCCTCTGTATTTATCCAACCTGTTGCTACTAATGATGTTATATCAATCATAGATAAGTTAGATCCAAATAAGAGTCCAGGATACGACAATATTCATCCAAAAGTTCTTAAAAAATCAGGCTATGCAATTGTTAAACCTTTGTGCAATATTATCAATCTTGCCATTGAGAAGGGCGTCTTTCCTGACTCGTTAAAGATTGCCAAGGTGATACCTATTTTTAAAAAAGGAAACAGATTACTTTTAACTAATTATCGTCCAATATCAGTTTTATCAGTTTTTAGCAAAATATTTGAAAAAATAATTTACAATAATTTGATATCTTTTATTGATCAAAATGACATTTTATATCGTCGACAATATGGTTTTAGGCAAGGTTATAGTACTTTCCATGCACTTATTGATTTTACTGAAAAAATTGCTCAATCTTTTGAAAGGAAGAAATTTTTAACTGGTATATTTTTAGACCTTTCTAAGGCTTTTGATTGTATTGATCACGGTATTTTAATTAAAAAAATGTATTTTTACGGTATAAGGGGTATTACTTTAGAATTAATTACAGATTACCTAAATAATCGAAAACAGTTTGTAAATATTGATAATTTTAATTCTTCTTCCTTAGACATTTTACTTGGTGTTCCTCAAGGATCAGTACTAGGACCCTTATTGTTTCTTTTATATGTAAATGACTTGCCAAATGTTAGCAATATTTTATCATTCATCTTATTTGCTGACGATACAAGCCTTTTTCTTGCCAGTAATGACCCTTCAAACGTAGGTTTTTTAATCAATTCTGAACTAAGAAAAGTACATTCCTGGTTTCTTGCCAATAGATTATTGATTAATCTTGAAAAAACTAACTATATAATTTTTAAAACAAAAAACAGGAAAATTAACGAAGACTTGATTAAATTGCATATTAATAACAAAGAAATAAATAAGGTAACGTCATTAAAATTTCTTGGTGTTAAGATTGATAATAACCTTACATGGAAAGATCATATTAATGAAATATCATATAAAATGTCATGTGCTGTTGGTGTTATGAGTAGACTAAAGTCCACATTGCCACCTTTTATTCTCACTAATTTATATAATACAATGATCTTGCCTTATATAACCTATTGCAATATAATATGGGGAAGAACCGCATCTTATTTATTACAAAAAATATTTTTAATACAAAAACGTGCAATAAGAATAATCACCAATTCAACATTTCTTGCCCATACAGACCCATTGTTTCGAAAGCTTACAATTTTGAACATATATGATTTACATCGCTATTTTGTTGCTTGTTTTATGTATTCTTATTCTAAAAGAACTTTACCTGATATTTTTAATAATTTTTTCACCCTTAATAGTAGTATAAATATGTATTCAACAAGAAATATCAATGACTTTTATCTGCCAAATTATACATATAATTTTTCTAGAACTGTTATTGGATACAAAGGACCTGTCATCTGGAATGATTTGCCATCTGAAATTAAAACTTGCCCCTCATTATTGACTTTTAAACGGAAATATAAATCATATCTTGCCAATTCACCGTCAGTTTTTATATAAAAGGGAGCCTTGTGTTTTTTTTTTCTTTGTTTGTTTGTTTTTAATGTTTTTTTTTTCTCTTTTGCCTGTTTATGTTGATGTTATAACTATTTAATCGCTATTAATTTGTTTTATTTTAACCAACGCGCGGAACCAAGGGGGATTGGCCTCGATAGGTCTTTGGCCTTTGCCAATCCCCCACATCCACCGCATGTTGGTCTTACTTTTCTATTTTGTAATCATATTGATTTGTTTATGTATTGTTTTTTATTGTTCATATAATATTGTATGCTGTATATTTTTCTTTTAATGGATGTGAATAAATTGAATTGAATTGAATTGAATTGGGATAGAACATGATGGGGTAATACCTGTATAGAAGATGGATCAGGCCTACTCCATTCGTCCTTGCAAAGTTATGGGGATTGAATTTGACTCGGTCTCCAATGATATTCATAATTACCATAGTCATGATGTTGCATGTGATAAGTAAATCTACTCAGTCCAAGTTGACCACTGTGAAGAAGGTGCATTAGGGTTTTTAGTCTGCAGCAGTACTTTGGTTCCTTGAATCCTTATCCTGGTTTTCAATTGCTTGGTTCTGCGAATGTTATATGCAACTGATGCTAGATGACCACGCTCGCGTTTCATAGATGGGGGTAGGTCAGTTCGGACGGTTACACGGTCGCCATCCCTACGGTTGCCGTCAGTAGCCCGGGGTTGCCTTGGCTGCTCGAAGGCGCGAAGAATTCGGTCCCGGTCGTACATCTTTGCAAAACGGACTATGATGGGATCAGGAGCTTCGGGGGCCGGGGTTCCGCTGGCTCCGTTGTGGGTCCTCTTCGTAGGTAGACGATGAGCATTGATGATTTGAATTTGGTCTGCCTCCTCAACGGGAATTTCCAGTAACTTGCCCAATGCAAAAGATGTGGTCTTGTAAATATCCTCATTGGTTTGTTTGGGGATGCCGTAGAACAACAAATTTTGTTTTCGGTGGTGTATTTCTAGGTTCAGTAGCTTGTCGTCGAAATCAGCTCTAACTTTGGCGATAAAACGTTCTATACCAGGTAGTTTATCCGCTTCTACGGTAGATATTCTCGCTGAAGTATCCGCTGAAGAAATTTCAAGGTCATGTACAGCGGATTTCACCATCCTGATGTCTGATTTAACAGCATTAAGATCCGAAATTACGTGATCCAATTTGATATCAATATCACGCTGGAAATCCGTGAACATTTTCCGCATTTCAAGTAGCAAGTAGTCATTTTTAGGGTCCTTAGGCGTGTAGGGGTCTGAAGCGGGAGTAGAAGTAGGAGGGTCAGCTTGATGGGCTGCCATGGCTCCGGGGGGTACGGCTGTAGGCTGGTTGGTCACGAGTTGGGGAGGCTTGTTGGAAACAGTTACGGGAACTGGCGAAGGTGTTTTGGCACGTTGATTACCACGGCTAGAGTCCTTTTGGGTGGAAGGTTTTCTCAAATTATAGTCACGACTATTTGAAGAATTCTGCATTTTGCAAACAAAATGTAGTATTATGTAGAATATATGTTCAAACTTGTAGTCAGAATTAGAAGTCAAAAGGCATCTCTCCAAGTCGAAAATTTAGGCGTATATTCCATGTGATAAAAAACGTAGCGGAGCGGAGCTCACTTTAGACGGGATAAGCCCGTCAGTCATAAGGACCATAAGTCATAATACTGACTGGTCATAAGGACCGCTAGTCATAACGTGTAAAATCCTATACCCAAAAGCTCGCTAGTCATAATAGGCAAAAGGGGTCGCTAGTCATAAGGTCATAAGGACCATGGGTCATAAGGTCCGATTTTCATAATGCAAGATAAGGGTCGCTATTCATAATGGACCATAAGGGTAATTGATCATAAGGATCGCTAGTCATAATCAACAACGAGGGTCGGTATTCATAATACTAGATAAGGGTCGCTAGTCATAAAAAGGAAGAGGCTACATTAATCATAAGGGTCGCCAGTCATAATAGGTGATGAGGGTCGCCAGTCATAATAGTAGAAGGGGTTCGTCAGTCATAATAATACATGAGGGTCGCCAGTCATAATAATAAAAGGGGTTCGCCAGTCATAATTGTAGAAGGGGTTCGCAAGTCATAATGGTAGATGAGGGTCGCTATTCATAATAGTAGAAAGGGTTCGCCAGTCATAATAATGGATGAGGGTCGCCAGTCATAATAATGGATGAGGGTCGCCAGTCATAATAATAAAAGGGGTTCGCCAGTCATAAAAGTAGAAGGGGTTCGCCAGTCATAATGGTAGATGAGGGTCGCTATTCATAATAGTAGAAGGGGTTCGCCAGTCATAATGGTAGATGAGGGTCGCTATTCATAATAGTAGAAGGGGTTCGCCAGTCATAATGGTAGATGAGGGTCGCCAGTCATAATAGGAGAAAGGGTTCGTCAGTCATAATAATGGATGAGGGTCGCCAGTCATAATAACGGATGAGGGTCGCCAGTCATAATAGGAGAAAGGGTTCGCCAGTCATAATAATGGATGAGGGTCGCCAGTCATAATACTAAAAGGGGTTCGCCAATCATAAAAGTAGAAGGGGTTCGCCAGTCATAATGGTAGATGAGGGTCGCTATTCATAATAGTAGAAGGGGTTCGCCAGTCATAATGGTAGATGAGGGTCGCTATTCATAATAGTAGAAGGGGTTCGCCAGTCATAATGGTAGATGAGGGTCGCTATTCATAATAGTAGAAGGGGTTCGCCAGTCATAATGGTAGATGAGGGTCGCTATTCATAATAGTAGAAAGGGTTCGCCAGTCATAATAATAGATCAGGGTCGCCAGTCATAATAGTAAAAGGGGTTCGCCAGTCATAATGGTAGATGAGAGTCGCTATTCATAATAGTAGAAGGGGTTCGCCAGTCATAATAGTAGAAGGGGTTCGCAAGTCATAATGGTAGATGAGGGTCGCTATTCATAATAGTAGAAGGGGTTCGCCAGTCATAATGGTAGATGAGGGTCGCTATTCATAATAGTAGAAGGGGTTCGCCAGTCATAATGGTAGATGAGGGTCGCCAGTCATAATAGGAGAAAGGGTTCGTCAGTCATAATAATGGATGAGGGTCGCCAGTCATAATAACGGATGAGGGTCGCCAGTCATAATAGGAGAAAGGGTTCGCCAGTCATAATAATGGATGAGGGTCGCCAGTCATAATACTAAAAAGGGTTCGCCAGTCATAAAAGTAGAAGGGGTTCGCCAGTCATAATGGTAGAAGGGGTTCGCAAGTCATAATGGTAGATGGGGGTCGCTATTCATAATAGTAGAAAGGGTTCGCCAGTCATAATAATGGATGAGGGTCGCCAGTCATAATAATGGATGAGGGTCGCCAGTCATAATAGGAGAAAGGGTTCGCCAGTCATAATAATGGATGAGGGTCGCCAGTCATAATACTAAAAGGGGTTCGCTAGTCATAATAGTAGAAGGGGTTCGCAAGTCATAATGGTAGATGAGGGTCGCTATTCATAATAGTAGAAAGGGTTCGCCAGTCATAATAATGGATGAGGGTCGCCAGTCATAATAGGAGAAAGGGTTCGCCAGTCATAATAATGGATGAGGGTCGCCAGTCATAATACTAAAAGGGGTTCGCCAGACATAAAAGTAGAAGGGGTTCGCCAGTCATAATGGTAGATGAGGGTCGCCATTCATAATAGTAGAAGGGGTTCGCCAGTCATAATGGTAGATGAGGGTCGCTATTCATAATAGTAGAAAGGGTTCGCCAGTCATAATGGTAGATGAGGGTCGCTATTCATAATAGTAGAAGGGGTTCGCCAGTCATAATGGTAGATGAGGGTCGCTATTCATAATAGTAGAAAGGGTTCGCCAGTCATAATAAGGAATGAGGGTCGCCAGTCATAATAATGGATGAGGGTCGCCAGTCATAATAGGAGAAAGGGTTCGCCAGTCATAATAATGGATGAGGGTCGCCAGTTATAATACTAAAAGGGGTTTGCCAGTCATAATAGTAGAAGGGGTTCGCAAGTCATAATGGTAGATGAGGGTCGCTATTCATAATAGTAGAAGGGGTTCGCCAGTCATAATGGTAGATGAGGGTCGCTATTCATAATAGTAGAAGGGGTTCGCCAGTCATAATGGTAGATGAGGGTCGCTATTCATAATAGTAGAAAGGGTTCGCCAGTCATAATAAGGAATGAGGGTCGCCAGTCATAATAGGAGAAAGGGTTCGCCAGTCATAATAATGGATGAGGGTCGCCAGTCATAATACTAAAAAGGGTTCGCCAGTCATAAAAGTAGAAGGGGTTCGCCAGTCATAATGGTAGAAGGGGTTCGCAAGTCATAATGGTAGATGGGGGTCGCTATTCATAATAGTAGAAAGGGTTCGCCAGTCATAATAATGGATGAGGGTCGCCAGTCATAATAATGGATGAGGGTCGCCAGTCATAATAGGAGAAAGGGTTCGCCAGTCATAATAATGGATGAGGGTCGCCAGTCATAATACTAAAAGGGGTTCGCTAGTCATAATAGTAGAAGGGGTTCGCAAGTCATAATGGTTGATGAGGGTCGCTATTCATAATAGTAGAAAGGGTTCGCCAGTCATAATAATGGATGAGGGTCGCCAGTCATAATAGGAGAAAGGGTTCGCCAGTCATAATAATGGATGAGGGTCGCCAGTCATAATACTAAAAGGGGTTCGCCAGACATAAAAGTAGAAGGGGTTCGCCAGTCATAATGGTAGATGAGGGTCGCTATTCATAATAGTAGAAGGGGTTCGCCAGTCATAATGGTAGATGAGGGTCGCTATTCATAATAGTAGAAGGGGTTCGCCAGTCATAATGGTAGATGAGGGTCGCTATTCATAATAGTAGAAAGGGTTCGCCAGTCATAATAAGGAATGAGGGTCGCCAGTCATAATAATGGATGAGGGTCGCCAGTCATAATAGGAGAAAGGGTTCGCCAGTCATAATAATGGATGAGGGTCGCCAGTTATAATACTAAAAGGGGTTCGCCAGTCATAATAGTAGAAGGGGTTCGCAAGTCATAATGGTAGATGAGGGTCGCTATTCATAATAGTAGAAGGGGTTCGCCAGTCATAATGGTAGATGAGGGTCGCTATTCATAATAGTAGAAGGGGTTCGCCAGTCATAATGGTAGATGAGGGTCGCTATTCATAATAGTAGAAAGGGTTCGCCAGTCATAATAAGGAATGAGGGTCGCCAGTCATAATAGGAGAAAGGGTTCGCCAGTCATAATAATGGATGAGGGTCGCCAGTCATAATACTAAAAAGGGTTCGCCAGTCATAAAAGTAGAAGGGGTTCGCCAGTCATAATGGTAGAAGGGGTTCGCAAGTCATAATGGTAGATGGGGGTCGCTATTCATAATAGTAGAAAGGGTTCGCCAGTCATAAAAGTAGAAGGGGTTCGCAAGTCATAATGGTAGATAGGGGTCGCTATTCATAATAGTAGAAAGGGTTCGCCAGTCATAATAATGGATGAGGGTCGCCAGTCATAATAATGGATGAGGGTCGCCAGTCAAAATACTAAAAGGGGTTCGCCCGTCATAAAAGTAGAAGGGGTTCGCCAGTCATAATGGTAGATGGGGGTCGCTATTCATAATAGTAGAAAGGGTTCGCCAGTCATAAAAGTAGAAGGGGTTCGCCAGTCATAATGGTAGAAGGGGTTCGCAAGTCATAATGGTAGATAGGGGTCGCTATTCATAATAGTAGAAAGGGTTCGCCAGTCATAATAATGGATGAGGGTCGCCAGTCATAATAATGGATGAGGGTCGCCAGTCAAAATACTAAAAGGGGTTCGCCCGTCATAAAAGTAGAAGGGGTTCGCCAGTCATAATGGTAGATTAAGGTCGCTATTCATAAAAGTAGAAGGGGTTCGCCAGTCATAATGGTAGATGACTGTCGCTATTTATAATAGCAGAAAGGGTTCGCCAGTCATAATAATGGATGAGGGTCACCAGTCATAATACTAAAAGGGGTTCGCCAGTCATAACAGTAGAAGGGGTTCGCCAGTCATAATGGTAGATGAGGGTCGCTATTCATAATAGTAGAAAGGGTTCGCCAGTCATAATAATAGATCAGGGTCGCCAGTCATAATAATAAAAGGGGTTCGCCAGTCATAATGGTAGATGAGAGTCGCTATTAATAATAGTAGAAAGGGTTCGGAAGTCATAATAATGAATGAGGGTCGCCGGTCATAATAGGAGAATGGGTTCGCCAGTCATAAAAATGGATGAGGGTCGCCAGTCAAAATACTAAAAGGGGTTCGCCCGTCATAAAAGTAGAAGGGGTTCGCCAGTCATAATGGTAGATTAGGGTCGCTATTCATAAAAGTAGAAGGGGTTCGCCAGTCATAATGGTAGATGAGGGTCGCTATTCATAATAGCAGAAAGGGTTCGCCAGTCATAATAATGGATGAGGGTCACCAGTCATAATACTAAAAGGGGTTCGCCAGTCAACAGTAGAAGGGGTTCGCCAGTCATAATGGTAGATGAGGGTCGCTATTCATAATAGTAGAAAGGGTTCGCCAATCATAATAATGGATTGGGGTCGCCAGTCATAATAGAAGAAAGGGTTCGCCAGTCATAATAGTAGATGGGGGTCGATTTTCATAATAGTAGAAGGGGTTCGCCAGTCAAAATGGTAGCTGAGGTATATGGTAGATTTTGCGTATTGACCTTCAACCCACTACATTTAGCAAATGAATCCAAAATATTTAGTACATTACAGAAACTGGCAGCTGCACCATTGAGAAATAAACTGTGTCATCCGCATTTTAAAGAACTTTGTATTCTTTTAAGCCAACATAAATTCGTTTGGCAGAGTGTGAATTTCGAATTAACAACCCAAGACTTCTAGCGCTTAACAAAAACGAATCTTAATGTCATTTGCCCATTGACTATAACACTAGAAAATGCATTCTGATCAAGTATTTTTATTCATGTCATGAAAGATTTGCCAAATTTAAAAATGGAAAGCGTTTTAAACAAAAAATCATGAAAAATCAGAAATCAGGAATATGTTTCTTCTCCATATACACAATTAAATAATACAAAATTTTCCTATTTTCACCAATAAATCGTCCAGACAAGAATCCTGATTGATTAACATGAATAATTATATGGTAATACTTTTTAAAGTCTGTGAGCAATACAACTTTACAACAGTTTACAAACAACATTCAACAATGAAACTGATCTCCAATTTTTGATGAAATGTCTTACTTTGTCACCTTAAGGAATTAATGTTATCAAGCCATTATTGTTTGTGAGATGGATAATTTTCCAGAAATATAAGCAAAATTCATACTTCGTACCAAGAATATACCTAAGTCCTGAAAGAATGCTTTAAAAAAATCAGTTGTAAATCCATCTCGTCCAGGAGGCTTATTATTTTTCATATTTTTTTAATGCAAAATCAACTTCACTGTAAGATATTTCTCCTAAAGAAGAATCGTTTTCCTCTGTAAGACTATGGAAACTCTCTTCTCTAATAAGATAAAAAAAAGTTCTTCAGCATCACTATTTCCATGATATTTATATTTATATAACTGTTCATTATATGACCCAATTTCTCTTAAGATGTCTGTTTGTTCTTGCAATACTGTACCATTATCATGAATCAATTCAACAAATGTTGAATAGGGGGGGGGCGGAATTTTTTTCAGACATATTTTCCCCGATCGGCCACTCGAAGATAATTTTTGGTTTCTTTGAAGGGGTAATCCTAATACTCACTTCTTAGCTTTATTCCTATGAATGAACATTTATAGACAATATCATCTTTATTTATATAATGTGAGCGCGAAGCGCGAGCTAATTTTTTGGAAATCCTTTGTATTTTTTCTGAAAAAGATGTGCATGCAAATAACTACTACGAACGTGAAGCGCGAGCAGAATTGACTGAATGGCTGATTTTGTGGACAACTCTCCATTTGTTTTGTACACATATTTTCAGATTTTCCCCTTTATTTTACATATTTCACATTATCACCTCCTGACCTTGACATATATTGTGTGGATTATATTTTCCCATGACATATGTTGTGCTCAGAAGGAGGCAAGATGCAACTTGAAAGATAATGAGGAAAATCTGAAAATTTGTGTACAAAACAAATGGAGAGTTGTCCACAAAATCAGCCATATTGAAGCACGTTTGCCAATTTAAGGATGCCCTTAGAAAGTACAACAAGAGTTTTCAAACTCCCATAACTTGCTTATTTCATAACCGATTTTGATGAAACTTTTTTTAAATTGATCCTTTCATTTTACTCTTTCAAGTGAAATTGCTTTTCTTCTTGGGTTTTGGTTTCCTTTAATATAGCGAGCGCAAAGCGCGAGCAGAAATTGTTAATATAATATATTAAAAAGAAAACAAGGAAAAATATATTTTTTGAAATGGAAAAGGAAGGAAAGCGGGAAGAACGAAAGAAAAACATTTGAGAAAGAACAAATCATTCTGAAATAGACCTATATAGTGCAATAGCATGATGGGAAATAAATTAAAAGATGGCAAACAATAGCGGGAAATGAAGGTAGAATGGAATTAGTCAAAAGCTAAATTGGAAAATAAAGAAAAGGGACAAGAAATAAAAACTTAATAACACGACCGGGCTGACGAGGATAGAAAATAAAGAGCGAGAAGAAAGAGGAACTGCATACAACATTGTGCTATTAGCTTGCTAAATTTTATGCAAAAAAAGCTACCGGGGCTTTGCCCCAGACCCCAAGCAGTAGGGGCTCTTCATCTATGACCTTCAAATGGCTCTATTACGCCCCCCCCCCTTTAGGGACCCTTCCTACATTAAGCTTTACTTTCAATCACTGGCGTACAGGCGCAGGGGGGTCTTGGTTCAACTCCCAAGAGGAAATTAAAGAATTTATGGGAGACAACGTATAATGAAATGAATGGAAACAATTAAATGTGTTATTTGCTGAATATAATGGAGAAATCTATCACATAATTAGAATTTAATTTCAATAGGCATTTTTTTTCCAGCTCGCTTGCTCGCTGGCGACTTCCCCCCACATTGCTATGTTTTGCCCCCTCAAAATATTTGGTTCAACTGGGTTGAATAAATGTGTTGTGTAAAAGCTATATTCTGTATATACCCGCAATTTGATTAAATAGCGGCAATCTGCGAGGTTTAAATGGCTTTGATATCAAGAAGTTCCGGGGGCTACGCCCCAGACCCCAAACGCATAGCACTGCCGTATATGAGTATGGAAGGGTTGGGCCATGGTCCCCAAAAGTTTTACCATGTAAAAAAAGATATCTCAAATTTAGATTCTCATGAAAAGGTGATTTTTTTCTCGCTTCGCTCGCTCGGGACTTATATTAAGCAGCTTTTTTAGCACATGCGCCATACTGCGCCCCTTGATTTTGGTTTTCTTTACTCTGCACGCTACTGCCGCAAATAATCCTGTTAACAGTGGCGTACAGATCACAAAAAAGGGATGGAAAGAGAGAAGAGTGAAATATATTCTCTGGATATCATGTCAAAATCTATCACAAAATTGGATTTTTGAATTAAAAATGTCAAAATTTTTGCTCGCTCGCATCGCTCTCTCGCAACTTTTTTTTAACCCTATCTAGGCCGGGGGGGGGCCTCGGAGGCCCCCCCCCCCCTCAACGAATCGCGCGATATTTTCGCCGTGCGAAATTTTTTGACCGCACCGCTCGCTGACTTTTTACTTTCAAGTCTTGCACAACTTTTGAGACCAATTTTGCATCACCCGGGTACGTGGTTCCGAAATTACGCAACATTATGTAAGTGCATGTCAGACCGAAAATTGCTCAAAAACGTGATTTCGTGTACAAAGTCAATGCAAATTGTGTTTTCAACCAAAATTCATAAATGTATGATTATTTATTGTTTTTCTAGTCTAAATGTATTCATTTTATGCTTTTAATGATCACAGAAGAGTCCCCAACAAATTTCATTGAAAAAACAATGAAAAACAAAAGGCCCAAAAAACAAAGAAATACATAAGAAATTGCAAAAAACAATATAATACATAAGAAAATGATTTGATATCACAATTTTTTTCATGTACGCTTGCTAAGGACACCACAAAGAGTTTCTATACCAAAAATTAGTACATTTAGAGCTTTATTTAGGGAGTTAGAGGGAAAAGTATGATTTCGCATACTAATTACGCATAAATTAGCATAATCACTTAATAGCGATTCGCATGAAATAAATTACTATACAATCTTGTAGATTATGCCCCAGGCAACCCGCGTGCCAATTTTCGGCGCGATCGCGCGGTCGACGGCCGAGATCTTAGGGGGGGGGGCCTGGGAGGGCCCCCCCCCCCGGCCATAGGAACTCCCAAAATACCCCGGCCTAGATAGGGTTAAAAGATAAATTCTGCCTGATACACAATGTCTTGCCCTTTCGAAATCGTCGCCTAATTACACCATTGCGCCTGTTTATTCCATGATATGACCGGGAAATTTTTGTCTCTTGCCCCCCCCCCCTCCCCTTGGCCACCGACCCCTGTTACGCCGCTGTTTACACCTAAAAACGGGACACTCCATTCATGTTTTGTAAATCATGAAAAGGATGAGTAATTGGATATCTTTCTACATTGAGCGCAAAGCGCGAGCACAATTTTTTTATATTGTGGAATAAAACTGGATAATGATTTATACAGAGAACAAGCTGCGTATCTGAATAAACGCGCGCGTGTTTCAGATTTAGACCTAGAATCTGAGTGGGCATTCTAAATACCTTTTGTCATCGTTAAAATCGATAAAGTGTGAGCGCGAAGCGCGAGCTTAAAACATTTGATATTCCGATCTGAAAAGGGTCAATTTAAGCTCTGTATTTCAAGCACTTTGTAGGAAAAATTGTGAGGTGGATATGGATGAGATTTAAAAAAAAGAGTTTCATTATTTTAATTTCATTCAAAAGTTTCATTATTATTACTTTGAGTTTTGACATAGGACCAGGACATTCCAAGAGCATTGTGTCATCATATGAAAATTATGACTATAAGAAAAAAAGGGACAATTTGATTCTTAAATTAATATCTTATTTATTAACCTAATAAGCCTAATGTGAGAGCGTGAAATCTATTAATATTATGACCTGAAAACTATACATTTAAAGCACTTTTGTATTTATGATTTATGAAGAAGATGCATGAGTTGATAGATTTTCAACAATCAATGCGAGCTATAATCGCGAGCCGAAATTTTTAAAAATTCAGACCATAAAACAAAAAGTTTTGCTGAGCACTTTTTAAAAATCACTTTGTAAATCAAACAAAATAATGAAAGTACGATTTCTGAGCTGAAATATGTTTTCTATGTTGACTTCAAATTTTAATATTTCAATCTCCATATTGATATGTAAATCACCTTACATGCAATGCAAGCGAGAAGCGCAAGAGATTTTTTTTTATAGTGACATTAAGGATTTTAAAAATCATTTTCCTAGGCTTCCCCTCATCTTATTTTATTCACTCGTCTTCCTCTTCTTGTGTTTCCCCTTCTTTTTTTCTCCTCTCTTTTCCCTTCTTTTTCTTTTTTTTCTCTCTTTCTTTCTTTCTTTCTTCCCCCCTTTTAATATTTTTGCTCCGCCAATGGGGGGGGGGGGGGTGGGCCCCTCGGACCCCCTAGATCCGCCTATGAACAGTGTATAAAAAAACAACTGATAATCAATAATAAATCTGAGTTTCTCTTTTCTAACAGTTTCAAAAGCTTTACCATGAAGACAATATCAAGATACTGTAAAAACATTTAGCTAACACAATCTCTAAACTGATCATTGTGTGATCGGTACGATATCCTAAATCAATATTTAGGATATCGTGGAGGTGCCGTGGCCGAGTGGTCTAAGGCGCCTGGCTATACATGGAAAGTCCGGGGTTCGATCCCCGGCCGCAGCAGCTATGCCCGTGAGCAAGGCATTTAATCTACAATGCTCTTTTATCCTGCTTTCAAATAAATGGAAATGCTGTATGCATTATTGGTAACTAGGTGTGCACTTGTTTAAAAAAAAAAAAATAAATAAATAAAAATATCACATTTTCTAACCAAAGAAATAATATCTGAAGATATCAAAAAAATAATGTTTTCTACTTTGCTTCAATGGTGTGGGCTGTCTCCAAGTATAACATTTTGGATTTGGATTTAACTGACGCCATGGATCAACTAAATTAACTCACTGACTCAAAACTTTGGACCAGGTTCCAATCACCACATAGGATTTTATGAGGATCATCATAGTCCAATAAGATACTTTCAATACATCTAAAAAATTTAGGGTCATTTTGCCCATACAATGAAATCAATGAAATAAGGAACATACTTTCCATCAGTGTCGCATTTTACTCTCTTAATAACAAGTTGTATGTTTTTATCAAATAATATAGCATTGCATTAGATGATATATATGAGAAAAAAACCTTCCTCCCACTCCTTTAAGATGCTTTCTTCCAAATCCTTTACAAAATGAGTGTCCTGTAAACAATGAATATTTGTTTTTTTTCCTTTTCAAAAAATGAAATATATAATATGAAGGAATAATTTCATGCTCATATCATATTCAACATCAACTAAAAAAAAGTATAATATAGATAGAAAAGACATTTTTCTTAAAAAAAAACCTCTATAAAAAAAAAGGCTTTTAGAAAATACTGTGGTACAGGTTTAGGTCAACACTATCTTAAATGCATATATTCAAAGAAGATTTCCTTGTTATTGGAATCATTCACAATCTACACCTTTTCGCCTAAAGATAATTTGATTTTTTTTTAGGGGAGGGTGTCATTTCTAACAACTTCTGCTGGTTATGATGAAAAAAAAATCGCCGTAGGTAAAAAAAAATGCCCTTTTTCAAAAGGAAAAAGCCTTTTGGCAAAATGAAATGTGCTCTTTTTTCAAAAGTAATGTCAATAACATGAGATAATTTATCTTTCTAAAGGGTGTCATTTTTAATAGCTCCTGCTGGTTATGATTTAAAAAAAATCCCATTTTTCAAAATAAAAATGTGCTCTTATTCGAAATTAAATACCCTTTTTGAACTACAATATAATACATATTAGGCTTGAAAATCACATTTTTTTGTGTTCTCACGCTTTGCGCCCACCTCAGCTATTATGTAGCAAAGTTCCCTTCTACTGACAGGCGAACCCCTTCCACTATCATGGTTAGCGACCCTCTTCTACTAATAAGACTTGCGACCCTCATCTACTATTATGACTAGCAAACCCCTACTACACTGTAAAAATTAATTGCTAATTCAGCACTTACAGTGCTTGTATAGTGACTGTACTACTAGTGCTGATTTTCTAGTTCAAATTTAAACTAGAAAACCAACACTCCCAGTGCAATCACTATACAATCACTGTAAGCGCTAAATTAGCACCTTATTTTTTACAATGTACTATTATGACTGGCGACCCTCATCCATTATTATGACTGGCGAACCCCATCTACTATTATGACTAGCGACCCTCATCTGCCATTATGACTGGCGAACCCCTTCTAATATTATGACTGGCGACCCTCATCTATTATTATGACTGGCGAACCCCATCTACTATTATGACTAGCGACCCTCATCTGCCATTATGACTGGCGAACCCCTTCTAATATTATGACTGGCGACCCTCATCCATTATTATGACTGGCGAACCCCATCTACTATTATGACTAACGACCCTGATCTACCATTATGACTGGCGAACCCCTTCTACTATTATGACTGGCGACCCTCATCCATTATTATGACTGGCGAACCCTTTCTACTATTATGAATAGCGACCCTCATCTACCATTATGACTAGCGAACCCCTTTTAATATTATGACTGGCGACCCTCATCCATTATTATAACTGGCGAACCCTTTTTTACTATTATGAATAGCGACCCTCATCCACTATTATGACTGGCGAACCCCATCTACTATTATGACTAGCGACCCTCATCTGCCATTATGACTGGCGAACCCCTTCTAATATTATGACTGGCGACCCTCATCCATTATTATGACTGGCGAACCCCATCTACTATTATGACTAACGACCCTCATCTACCATTATGACTGGCGACCCCTTCTACTATTATGACTGGCGACCCTCATCCATTATTATGACTGGCGAACCCTTTCTACTATTATGAATAGCGACCCTCATCTACCATTATGACTAACGAACCCCTTTTAATATTATGACTGGCGACCCTCATCCATTATTATAACTGGCGAACCCTTTTTCACTATTATGAATAGCGACCCTCATCCACTATTATGACTGGCGAACCCCATCTACTGTTATGACTAGCGACCCTCATCTGCCATTATGACTGGCGAACCCCTTCTAATATTATGACTGGCGACCCTCATCTATTATTATGACTGGCGAACCCCATCTACTGTTATGACTAGCGACCCTCATCTGCCATTATGACTGGCGAACCCCTTCTAATATTATGACTGGCGACCCTCATCTATTATTATGACTGGCGAACCCCATCTACTATTATGACTAGCGACCCTCATCTGCCATTATGACTGGCGAACCCCTTCTAGTATTATGACTGGCGACCCTCATCCATTATTATGACTGGCGAACCCCATCTACTATTATGACTAACGACCCTCATCTACCATTATGACTGGCGAACCCCTTCTACTATTATGACTGGCGACCCTCATCCATTATTATAATTGGCGAACCCTTTCTACTATTATGAATAGCGACCCTCATCTACCATTATGACTGGCGAACCCCATCTACTGTTATGACTAGCGACCCTCATCTGCCATTATGACTGGCGAACCCCTTCTAATATTATGACTGGCGACCCTCATCTATTATTATGACTGGCGAACCCCATCTACTATTATAACTAGCGACCCTCATCTGCCATTATGACTGGCGAACCCCTTCTAATATTATGACTGGCGACCCTCATCCATTATTATGACTGGCGAACCCCATCTACTATTATGACTAACGACCCTCATCTACCATTATGACTGGCGAACCCCTTCTACTATTATGACTGGCGACCCTCATCCATTATTATGATTGGCGAACCCTTTCTACTATTATGAATAGCGACCCTCCTCTACCATTATGACTGGCGAACCCCTTCTACTATTATGACTGGCAACCCTCATCCATTATTATAATTGGCGAACCCTTTCTACTATTATGAATAGCGACCCTCATCTACCATTATGACTGGCGAACCCCATCTACTGTTATGACTAGCGACCCTCATCTGCCATTATGACTGGCGAACCCCTTCTAATATTATGACTGGCGACCCTCATCTATTATTATGACTGGCGAACCCCATCTACTATTATAACTAGCGACCCTCATCTGCCATTATGACTGGCGAACCCCTTCTAATATTATGACTGGCGACCCTCATCCATTATTATGACTGGCGAACCCCATCTACTTTTATGACTAACGACCCTCATCTACCATTATGACTGGCGAACCCCTTCTACTATTATGACTGGCGACCCTCATCCATTATTATGATTGGCGAACCCTTTCTACTATTATGAATAGCGACCCTCATCTACCATTATGACTGGCGAACCCCTTCTACTATTATGACTGGCGACCCTCATCCACTATTATGAATGGCGACCCTTATGATCAACGAACCCTTTTCCTCCTTATGACTGGCGACCCTCTTCCTTTATTATGACTAGCGACCCTCTTGTTTGATTATGAATGGCGAACCCCATCGTTGATTATGACTTGCGACCTCTATGAACAAAGCCCCTTATGAATAGCGACCCTTATGACTATTATGACTAGCGGTCCTTATAACTAGCGGGTATTATGACCAGTGGTCCTTATGACTGGCGGGTGGACCCCCTTTAGACACGTCCGTTCATGGCGAAATCTCAAGTAGTAAATTAGAACAAGTTACAAGGACAGTCAGGGGTCTGGGGCCGATTGCACGAAAGGGTCTTTGCAAGGTCCGTCTTTCGTGTCGCCCATCTTTTATGATGCGCCATGTGAAACGCATTTTAAATAAATCATATGCAAACATATTTCATTTTTCCGTTCAAATAAACAAAATATTTGTTTATAAAATGATGTAATATATCATGAAATTGTATAAAATTTTATTTAAAAGCAAGCTAACGAATCTCATTCTTTATCATAAATTTCAGAAACACCCCGCTTATAGCGTATCATAAAAGATGAGCGACACGAAAGACGGTCCTTGGAAAGAACCTTTCGTGCAATCGGCCCCAGGTGTGTCAAAAAAGTCGAAGATGGCGTCCAAAAAGCATTTATTACCTCCACGACCGATAACACTGGAGAGACCAGTGCCAATATAATGATGTATTTAGTTAGAAATCATGTTTAAGACCGTAAGTATACTCGTACATGACAGTTTCATCACAGTTATATGCATTATGATTCTCACTCTTGTGAAAATTATTTTCCCTATTTGCATGTTACATAATGTAGTTATAAGGCTTATAGAGTTTATTTTGAATGTCAAAATACAGTATTTATCACCTATATGGAAAAAGAAATGCTATGATAAAAAAAAATCATATAACAGTTTACTCATACAACAATATCATATGGATGTCATAGTCAAGCAAATCCAAATTCTTGCAAAAAGTGTCCACATTCACATTGTAGATAATACTGTTAGGGCCTATAGGGGCCATTTTGAATTTCATAATACAGCATTTATCTCATGCATGACAAAAGAAATGATATGACTTGCTATAAAACATGTTTTCAGACAATATTTTACTCGTAGATCACAATTACATGCGTTTTATGTTTCTTACTCGTGTGAAAATTAGTTCGCAAGTTAGTTCGTAAGATACCAATACCGCATCTAATATATTCATTAACAATTTAACCACACACTTCGATAGACACGTACCACTAGTCAATAAATGCTATAATTATAAAAAGAGTCAAAGACTTCCTTCGATATCGAAATCAATATTACTGTCAATAAATCGTAAAAACAATTTATACTATGCCGACAAAATAAATCGTCAGAGAAGTCGCATCGCAAATACATTATGTATAAAAATACCCTCACAAAAATTTTGCGCAGCGAAAAACGAAAATACTTCGCAAACCAATTAATTCGTTTCAAGCATGATGCAAGAAAACATGGAAAACTATAAACAATGCCTAAAATAAGTATAGCGTAAAATCGAATATATAAACAATAAAACACAATGATATCGAAATTCATGATTCTGTTCGGATAGCTAACATATTCAATCAATATTTTTCACAGATCGGAAAAAATCTTGCCGACAATATACCATTAACACAAAAGAAATTTACCTATTTTACTCACCGACCAAATCCTAAGCCTCGTTTTCTATTACCAGTACATAGGAATGAAATAATAGAAACAGTGAATAACTTAAAAAACAAAAAGAGTTGTGGTCATGATGGTATTGATAATATTTTATTAAAGAATGTCATAGAATATATTGTTGATCCATTAGTACACATATTTAATCTTTCCTTAATTAATGGCGTCGTGCCCCACAATATGAAAATATCTAAGGTAATACCAGTGTACAAAAAAGGAGATAAGAATAATATATATAGTAACTATAGACCGATATCTTTATTGCCTACTCTATCAAAGATTCTAGAAAGAGTGATATGCAAGACTATTAGATTTTTTGAATGAATATAACATAATTTCTGACTTTCAATTTGGATTCCGCCAAAAGCATAGTACATCTCATGCCACTCTTTCATTTGTTGAAAAAATCACAAAAGCTATTGATAACTTTGAACACACAGTAGGTGTTTTTCTGGACCTCTCCACTTGCTTTGACACTATAAATCATGAAATACTACTATACAAACTTGAAAATTACGGAATCCGTGGAAAGGCCTTGGAATGGTTCAGGAATTACCTAATAAATCGTATTTTGTTAACATACATGAACGAAATTCTTTTCTATTAAAGGTCAATTGGGGTGGTCCTCGAGGCAGCATACTGGGCCCACTTTTATTTTCGATCTATATAAATGACATCCGCAATTCTTCGACAATGTTATCTTATATTCTTTTTGCAGATGATTCAAATGTACTTTATTCTCATCTTAATCCCGATATTTTAGTCAATATATTGAACATTGAACTGGAGAAACTAGTACAATGGATAAGATCTAATAAATTGTTAATCAATGTACAAAAAACGAAATGTATGCTTTTCAGCAATTCTTTAGATAAATTACCATACGATATTAAATTGGACAACGCTGACACTGAAGTGGTCGCTACAACAACATTTTTAGGTCTGATAGTAGACAACAATTTATCTTGGAAAATACACATTGATTCTATATGACGCACAATTTCACGCAATATTTGTGTTATAAATAAGGTCAAGTTTTTTCTTCCAACTTCCTCCATAAAAATGCTTTATTCAACATTAATTTTACCCTATCTAAACTACGGGATAATTGTCTGGGGGAAATACACATATCTAGAACGGATATTACTTTTACAGAAAAAGGCATTGCGCGTTATTTTCAATATGTCCTGGAGATCCCACACAGACCAATTGTTTATTGACAATAAAATCTTAAAAGTAAAACATTATATCAATATAACTTGGGTCAATCTATGTATCAATTAAATAATTATATGCTACCATCAATCTTTGATTCTTCATTTAACAAAAACAAAACTATCCATAAATACCCTACACGTCAATCCGACCAGTGGCGTAGCTAAGGGGGGCCTGGGGGGCACGTGCCCCCCCCCCCCCCTGAGATTTGGTGTGCCCCCTCCAGGTGCCCCCCAGAAAAAAATGGCAGAGCAAAAAAAATAAAATAAAAAAGGGTGAAAGAAGAAGGAAAAAGGAAAAGAAGAAGAAAGACAGAAGAAAAAAGAAGAGGAAAATGAGAGGAGGAAGACGAGTGAATGAAATAATGTGAGGGGGAGACTTGCAATTAAAAAAAAATCTTTTCATGTTACTATATAAATTTTTTGCTGGCGCTTCGCGCCATAATTGCGTGTTCGATGGGATTCATATCTTGCTCAATAGGCTGATGTGGAGCAAGTTTTGAAGGCAATATGCAAAACATATTTTAGCTCGGACATCGAGCTTCCATTTTTTTTTTCATTTACTAATTTAAGTTCTCTTTAAAACGTCCATTTTATGGTCTACATATCAGCATTTTAAGCTCACGCTGCGTGGTCACATTGTTTGATTTGCCAAGTTCATATTGTCTACGTGTATTCCATAATGTTCCATTAAACAAATGTATTCAGAATGCCCAGATTCTAGGTCTAAAAAACATGCGCGATAGCCTGCATGCTCTTTATTCAAAATGTACTTTAAATTATCCAGTTTTACATCAGAATATCAATAATTGTCTGCTCATGCTTCATGATCGCATTATTAATGATACCCAGTTGACTATATCCTATTTATGACTTACAAAATATGAATAGAGTGTCCCCCTTTAGGTCTAAAATCTCAATTTTCTTCCTCTCGCGCTTCGCGCTCGCATCAATTGTTTAGTTACATACCTATCCCATTAGTTAATACAAAAAGTGCTCAGAATGACCATTTTTTTTAGGTCGGAATGTCAAAAAATTTGCTCGGGCTTCGCGCTCGCATTATTGAAATATATACCGTCTTCGTGGGTAACTGTAAGCAGTCCTTAACAGGTCCCTTTTCGATAATGCTAGAACAGTTGATAAAAATTTCTGTTCGCGCTTAGGGGTACATACGAATCTTGTTCAGGATCACACATAACATTGCCCAGAAAATTAAATTTCAGGAAAAAATACATTACAGTTAAAAAAAAAATCGCTCGCGCTTCCCGCTCGCACTTTTTATAAGGCTTATGAGATTATTTTATGTTTATGTTTTTTTATAAGAATAAAACTAACAAGTGACTGATATAGGTGAAGATAATTTCGGGCCCCGTCCCCTATTGGCGAAAGTCGGATCCGCCCTTGTGGACACATATACACACTCCGGAAAAATGGCCGGTGCCCCCCCTGAAAAAGCAAGGACCCCCCAGTGCCCCCCCGGGAAAAAAATCCTAGCTACGCCACTGAATCCGACGAATTTCATTTTCCTCTATCCCGGACAATTCTTGCTAAATCTATCTTTACTTTCGAAAGCCCTCGACTTTGGGGCACTCTTAATAACACTATCAAAGATTCCACAAGCCTAAATTCTTTTAAATTTAAGTTGAAAAAGTTTCTCCAAGACACTCGTTAGTTTCTTTAAGTCTTCATCACTCATACATTATATTTTTCATATATACTCAGAACTATATGAAATATGATATTTTTCGTTGACCTGTTGATCCGTAATATTCGCTGTGAGTGTCGGGGCAAGAATCTGGAGACCATTGATCTCGCTTTTTCTCTCATTTTCTATTTCTTTTTTTTCTTTTAAACTATTCATTCAAATAGATTTAAGTTCAATTTTCTACCATGTTCTATTTGTGTTTTGTTTACATCGGGTAAAGGTGGGTTTCGAACAATGACAAGCCCGTTAAGGCACCGGCGTTCAATGCTGGGGGCCCGGGTTCGATTCCCGGCAGAGACATTTTTTCGGCATCACCAATTTTTCCAAAGGGTATAGCTCTGGGATACCTTGATTAAGCTCCACCTACCATTGTTCTCTTCATCCATTTCTTTACAATATATATAATATATATATATATATATATATATATATATATATATATATATATATATATATATATATATATATATATATATATATATATATATATATATTTATATATACATTATATATATATATATATATATATATATATATATATATATATATATATATATATATATATATATATATATATATATATTTAATTAATATATAAATATAAAGAATGAAGGAGATAACGTACTCGATAAAAACAAAATATCATGGGCCAAAGCAGACGAGTTAAAGATAACAAAATAACACGATCTGCCTCATGGATTATCTCGTGTGTCTTTTAATCACTTTGCTTTCAGCAATAAACAGGGCATCCAGTAATAAACAAACTTCCTTGCACACTTTTCATGGAAGTAATCTTTTGTTTGATTAATGACAATGAGTAAAGATGATCATAAGAGAAATGTCATTTGTCGGATGTCTAGTTATCATCTTGGTCATGACAGTCCTGCTTAACATGATCTAGAATAACTAGTATTCCTTATTTTACTAGTATAGTAGTATACTCTTTTAAAAGTAGCGATATTGTTAATGATCAAACGAATGAATCAACAACTAAAGGAATAAACAAATAAACAGCCAAATAACTAAAAAAATATCAATTACAATTATAGTAATAGGGGTTAAATAATAAAAGCTCAACATTATATTTCTTATCCACGTGCAGATATGCGGACACTAAAATGATAAGCACACTCTGTTTAAAATTACCGACAATGAACACGCTGAGGGTCGAGTTAGGCTTGTTCTGTGATCTTAGACCATAAATTAATCTTATCCATGGATTGATTGATTCAATCTGCCTTCGTGAATTAAGGCATGTCTATATATTGGATGATTCTACCTTCTTTGAAAAGCGCAAAGTACTCTGAAAAAAATAGTGAAATAGTTCACTCTTTAAGGAGTGAATATTGAGTGAAAAAAAAACGGATATCACTGAGGCCATCCAAAATTTGCACTTTCATTCCAAAATCATTCATTTACTAATTCGCTCCTTAGAGATTGAAAATTTTCACCTTTCCTTTGCAAAGTAGGGGTTGAGGACATGGCCAGCAGGGAAAAGGGTCAGTGTATGTGTATAGGTAATTTCTTATTAATTCGTTTGAATAGTGTTAATGTGTTATGAAAGCAATTGCTCTGAAAGGGAGTGATTAAGCGACACTTTCTTAAATCTGTAATGAAATATTTTGAACTTATCTCCTTTGCAAATACATAATTATTATAAGGAAATGTACTTGGTGAAACTCTGAATAACGATCCTTAAATGTATATGACGACGCAAGACAGTTGTTATTACTTAAAACTTGCAACTTCATATAAGATGATTGACTCTGAATAAAAGTCCAATTTTGATCATGTTTGTCATTGCTGTACGTTATGATTATTACTGCTATTATTATTGATTGATTTTAACTAGCATTCATTGCTTTATTACTGTATAGTTTTGCTTCTTCCCCCACAGAAACCTGGGGGATGATTGTACACACCATCCCCCACCTAAAATTCTGGGGGGATGCATCCCCCCGCTATCTACGCCCCTGTTTTCCCCAAAGCTTTTTTTAAGACTAGCCAAACGTGTTTGAGGTATGTTTTTTCCCCAAGCCTTTTCACCTGAGGTCATTTGGCGACAACTTCTTTTGGGGCCAACTGAATGTCTAAAGCCTCACGAAAAACTCGGTTTAGGGGGTCCACCCGCCAGTCATAAAATTCAGGACTGCTAGTCACACAGAGAAAACTCGTTTGGTTCCAGTTAGAAGTCATTTCCAGTTGGAAGAAATGTCTAGTTACCCAACTGGTTCGATCCAATTAGGATTTCCAGTTGCCCGATTAATTTCAATTGGAAATATTCCAGTTAAAACCAATTGAAACCATGCAGTGCATAGAAATCCAACTCTGGTTTCGATTGGATTTTAGGGTTAGGGGCCTCTGGGGTACGTGTTTGGAAATACTTGGTCACGCGTGTGCTACAGCAATATATTTGACTCGGCATCCCCCCCCCCCGCCCCTTGGGCGGGTGCTCGCGCTGCACTCTTCCGGGCGCCACGGCCTCGACAAGAGGCTATAAAGTAGCAGATTATGCAGAACTGAATTGAAACATGCAAATTGAATTGCAGTGAATTGCAGTTTAAAGACATTGACGTAGATTTACAAAAAAAATTTTATCTTACCTGTTCCTTTATTGCACTTTTTTTTTTACTTTGTCTAAATTTTGCGCCCCCTGAAACTGGCACCAAATATACGGCACGTGCCCCCTGCACCCCCAAATACGCCACTAAGGGTGACAGTGGTACAGACCTGCGCTGGGATTCACAGCATGTTTCTTTCAGTATCTCGGGTAAAGGTAATTGGTGAAATTTATTTCACAGGGGGGGGGGGGCGAGAGCGGTACCATTCTTTTGATCTCTGTTATAATTACTAAATTAGTCGACAAGTTCAGCAGAAACCCAACTTTGTTTTGAGGTGAGTATAAGACTAACTTAGGTGGAAATATGGACTTAAAATTCTTAAATCGTTGATTTCAATAAAAAATTATATTTTTAGAGATATAGGCGCCGAGATATACGACTATGAGTGAATATATTAGATTTTATACGCCCTTAGATCTAAGTGAATAAATTTGTTTTTGATTGTGCTATTATTGCAATGCCGGGAAATGCGCTCAGTCCGAGGTATTGGATTATGTGTAACGTTAAAGTTAACCTAGCCAGGAGGCGTTCTGGGGTAAAAATCATAGTACTATTCGTACCTTTTACCCCCTAACGCCAGGCACTTGCCCGTATAGGGCCGCACGTCGGAAAGGAAAATGCAACTATACAAATGCACCAAACAGCGCCTTATAATTTGAATCTGACGTTAACACTTCTGTACATGGGTATAAATATTGGTTAGGAAAGTTTGGTATGTTTGGTAATGAAAGGGAACAAAAATCGCAGAAATGGGATGAAGAAATAAAAGTAGAAGAGAGTTTCCTACTCACATTTGTTGTCTTCGCCATCTTGGATCCATTGTTAATGCAACCTAGTTACGTGACGCTTATAGAGGGCGGCAAAATCAAGTGCTAAAATGTCCCGCTTCAACCACTGAACCAGGGGGGTGTTTCATCAATATTGTCACGCGACAACTGTCAGCGCTGATAGTTGTCGCGCGACAATATTGATGAAACACCCCCCTGGTTCAGTGGTTGAAGCGGGACATTTTAGCACTTGATTTTGCCGCCCTCTATAAGCGTCACGTAACTAGGTTGCATTAACAATGGATCCAAGATGGCGAAGACAACAAATGTGAGTAGGAAACTCTCTTCTACTTTTATTTCTTCATCCCATTTCTGCGATTTTTGTTCCCTTTCATTACCAAACATACCAAACTTTCCTAACCGATATTTATACCCATGTACAGAAGTGTTAACGTCAGATTCAAATTATAAGGCGCTGTTTGGTGCATTTGTATAGTTGCATTTTCCTTTCCGACGTGCGGCCCTATACGGGCAAGTGCCTGGCGTTAGGGGGTAAAAGGTACGAATAGTACTATGATTTTTACCCCAGAACGCCTCCTGGCTAAGTTAACCTTTAGGCGCTAATGCAGTTTCGCACAGCACCGGCCGATTTCGAGCAAATTTCCCCACCGGCCACATATTGTTCATAAATGTCAAGTCTGTCAGTCACATTTCGAGGTCAATAAACACTTTTTTCCAAATAATGCGAGCGGGAACGACTATTTCAAGTCCGATCTCCACACATCAATTCTCTCAGACTCATTCTGAGTCTGACATTTTGCTTGTGCCTCGGCTTCACTGTAAATGATGTTGATATGGACTAGTCTGTAGTTAGCGACCAAAAGATTTGCCAACGGCAGTTTGTTCGCTGCATGTTTGTATAATGTTGTGGCTAACTTCAGACCATATCAAAATAATGGACAAGCAAATAAATCATAGTCTTGAATGGAAAAAAATGAAAATTTTCTTGCCATATTACTTTTCACCAATAGAGGGCGTACACAAATATATGCCCAAAATTCAAGTTTTTGAGTGCTCTGCTGAATTGATAAATTATGTGCAAGTTACAATTAAAAATAAATTGCAACTGTATTGAAATTAGTGTTTTTGGTCACAAAAGTTATTTTAATGATTTTTTTAAGTGTGTGTCGTGTACTGCATTGGCACTCACACATATTGCAAGGTTAGTATTAGTATACTAATACTTGGTCCTACCTGTAGATTCCCAACAGGCAAGGTGGTTGCAGTGAGTAAGTGGATAGGTCTAACTTATCTGGTGTAAATGTATATTGCTATAAGTTTAATATCTTGGATCTAACCTAAATGGAATTATTAAATTCTTATCCATTTATAACTGAAAGAAATCATTAATGTTTAGCCTTCAAGAGCAAGATTTAAACGTGTCATCACGACAGTGTATAATACAGCAACTGCACCTTAGATTAATATGCTTAGCCTTGACTCAGAGTGCAAGAGTACAGCAGAACTTGGATCTATGTTAAAGCTTTGCTGGTTGATCTGGAAACTATATTTTTAGACAAGAAACAATGATTATGATATTGTGTTACATTGTGTTGAAAAGAAATTAAGTTTTTCTTCTGGTAATTTTCTATTTCCCCCCATATTTCTGATGAAATTCAATAAGATATAAAAAAAGGGACAGTCATTAAGTAACAAGTTTACCTGGCCATATGATAGCATGATGCTATTAAAAAATGCATTTCTGGGGAGCGTTCCATGAAAGAAGTTGTCAAACGTTTTATCCGACAAGTCATTTAATGCGACAGTTACCATAGAAACACTGCTTCTTAGCCAATCAACATTGAAGAAAGTTGTCAGATCTGACATCTTGTCCGTCAAAAATGTTGCTGAAACGCTCCACAGATTACATAATCATATATTTTGAATCATATTTCTTTCCATCTTTTCTTTTTTATACAAAGGAATAAGGTACGAATGATGGCTGATTTCAAGGTAGCTCGCAAAGCGTGGCGTTCTTTGAGTGGCTTGTTCGCAGTCTACAAACCAGAAGGACTATCACCTCAGAAAGTCAAACATATTGTGAAGTCTACCCTTCTACAAGGTAAAAGAACAATCATAGTATCATGAAGAATATCAGTCACAGATGGGAATGTTAAATAAAAGTAATATAACTTCATAATTGTATCAACTTTGAGTCTGAGTTTGAGACCTGTAAATCTGAACCAACGACTTTCTTTTTTCCAGCAACTGTAATGTGTGACATATATCTGGAGTCAACACCTTTGAATGTTTTTTTTTCAGAAATAAATGGGGCTACACGATTTTTCTGATTAGCTCAATATTTTTGTTTCAAACTATTATTAGTCCTGTCAAATAAAGACAATAAAACCACTCTAGAAACCTACCCTTTGCAAAGCTACTGTATGGTTACACCATTTGTTAGGTTCCTTTATCATTTTGTTATTTTTTGTGCAAATTTTAATCCTGACCAGTCTGCAGACCTGCCAACCAGTGTAAAAATTGTAAAAAATAATGATTTTTTTATCATAATTTATTGAAATAATCATTTCTATATGTCTCTATTGCATAAAACTGAGACAAATATGGTTATTAGATCAATGTAATTTCAGGTAACTTGTTTTTTTTTTTTAAATTATTTTGTTAAAACCAGGACGAGATATACACATGTTTCAATGGTTTTTTTTCATCTGCAAGAGCAGTGACATGCAAATGAGACAGTCAATAATGTCGCTCACTCACTATTTCTTTTGTTTTTGTTGTTTGAATTATACAATATTTTATTTTTTATATGACAATAAGGACCAGTTTGACTGAACAATATGGTATACTATTAAACAATGCTAATTCCTCATGTTCTGAGAAGAAATATTCGTTGTTTCACTTGACAATGAAGAGAAAATTAGAATATTTCGTTAAGAAATAGTGATTGGATGACTTTATCAGTCTCCTCATTTGCATAATTAAGCAAAACTCTAAAATGTCTTCATAACATTCTCTACATCCGATTTTAAGGAATTTTTCAGCGTTATGCTTGTTGGATTTTTCTCTTTTTTTATTCAGATCACTATATTTTGGGGCGGACTTGTCCTTTAATTGGATTGGCCCCCAATTATTCTCTCCATTGCCTTTTTTACTTTAACCTTATGATTCATTCCGCATGAAAGCTTGAGACAGCCTAAAGTAATACTCTTTTTGCCATCCCTCACAAATTATGTACAGAGCTGAATGCGCTGCAGCAGCGACCGCAGAACACGCTGGTGAAGATTGTCCCGGAGACCGATTCCCGGTTGACTGCCGCCAACCCTGGTGCCTTGAGGGCTGTGGAGGTACCCAGCTTCACAGATCATCCTTTGGTGAGGGGACCGGCCTACAAGGACATCGCTGTTTCTGTGGTGTCCTTGGGACTGGACACCAAGGCATGTGGTGTTATGGGTAAGTAGACAGCGAATTACCTGGAGCAGGGAAAAAATTACATGGGGGTTTGGGGCGATAATGCCCTGAAATGATCAAAAGAGCCCTGGAGAGTTTTTTAAAAAAAGGATCCCCGAAGTGCCCCCTGAACTGCGATGTTAAAGCTTATCCAGTGTTGCAGATTAGGGCAATTGGTTGCAAAATGTAGCCCCCTGAAAATGAAAAAGAAATAAATGTTTGCCTGACCTGAGGTTTTCGGATTCTTAAAACTCTTTTGTCAGGCTTTTTACCAGAATTCAGAGCCGCATCTTTCATGCAGGAATCCTAGAAGTGTATTTTCATTGCTAACCCTCACACTTCATCACAGAAAAAAAACGATGGGGAATGCAGGAAACCTGTGAATTTGAAGATGCATGCACGTAACGTCTTTCCTAGCAGGATTTATATCAGGGCCCCATCTTACAAAGAGTTACGATTGATCTGATCAATCTCAACATTATGGAAATTCACCAGTGTCATAATTTTTTCTACAGGAAATTTGCACAATGTTCTTTACAAACAAAGAAAAACACACTAAATTTTCAAGAAGGCAATGGATTTATGACTATACAGGGTATCTAGATACATGTAATATTTTGAACAAACATTTGAGATGTTGATGTTGCTGGCTTTCCATAGTAGCGTTTGATTCAATCAATCGTTACTCTTTGTAAGACGGGGCCCGGGATTCCTGCTGATAGACATGGCACAGACTTTTGGTAAGGTGCCTTGGTCTTATACTTTCAATATACAGTAATTCTATTCTATCCTCCACCCTAAACTTGGGGAAGGGGTGCACTGAGGGGGACTTTTAGTAAAATGCCTTGTTTCATAATTACATTTTACAACAGTGTTTTTCATTGTCTTAGTTTACACACTAAAAGGGGATGGGGGACTGCGCATAATCTTTACCATTTTGCAAGGGTTCAAAAGACTAAAAGCTTTTACATGGTTGAGCATACTGAGTGTCAATGCAGGGTAGGTCTCAAGTTAATTTTCCCAATGCGTTTTCTTCACAATTGAGAATGGTTCAGTGATGGTGTTTATTTTCCTTGATGTTATTTATGCTCTTAGAGTCCATTTCTTGATTAAAATGCGAAAGACCGGAGGAGCTGGTTCGGGAAAATTGTAATCAGCATCAAACACCAAATTGTGTCACAAATAAAGAGCGATTGTTTTGTCATTACAAAATGATAAAGATAAAGGTGTAACTTGATGTCCTATTTACTAATCTTTTTTGCAAGATTATTCAAGTTTCAAGTTTAGTTTATTTCTCTTCAAGAGATCAAATAAAATACATAATACATGAAATAGACAATGAATTACTGTGTATAGAATCACAATGTACATCAAATAAGTCATAGAAAGTGGGGAGGGAAGTGGCAAAAAAGGAAGATACCTTGCGATAGGCCAGCCTATGAAAAAAATAATAACTTGAACATAAAAACATGGTTAAAGATGTGAAATATGGAACTGTATTGACATCCAGCATTACTGTTGCAATTAAACTGCTGCATCTCTTGCCAAAATAAGTGTTTTCTTCCCTTATTTTGTGTTTAGTCTTGGCCGTACGGGATGGAAGGAAGCTCGTCAATCAGTACCAAGCAGCAAGATTACCGCGGCAGTACACCGTAAGAGGGCGCTTTGGCGTGGCAACAGACACACACGACAGTGAAGGCAAGATTTGGCAGAAGACAACATATAGTGAGTTTCTGAGAGATTCAAAAACCGATCTTGTGTCTTATGCAAAATGTTCTTGCTTATTTACACAGACTGGAGAAATAGTACACTTCGGCTTGTAATATTTCAAATTTTTTGGCTTGTGCAATTAAAGCTATTTTAATTTGTAATTTCTCACACCCCTGACAATTATACTGCCATCCCATGACAAAAGGAAACAACTCAATAGAAAGGGTTTCTTATTAAATGAGGAAATATATCATCCCTTTTTAGTCTAAATATGTAATATTTTGAAACATTTATATGTCAGAACTCAGGAGCATTGCGACTCCACTTCCTTTAGCATTATATATAGATTGCATGCAAAAAATGTCTTAAATCTAGAAAAAGGTCAAGTTTTTAGAAAATCAGAGTTGCTTCCTTTTGTCATGAGAATTCTGGGAATGATGAATTCTTCATTTGGTCTGTGAACTTTTTTTTTATTGGTGCCGCCTATATGGTAACCACGGGAACTCCCGCCTGCTACGCGGGCAAGAGCCCAGGAGCTTACCGTGTAATTGACCATACTCACCGGACTAGCGTGAAGTATGGTCAAAATAATTCTCTGAATAAATAGTTAAAATATAAATTAAGCACTTACCACAATTATATGGATGAAGGTCTAACGAGTGGCAGTTTCCTGACATCTGGGCACAAACTGGAACCTCAAAAAAACGAAAATTTCTCTCCTTAGTTCTACCCCAGTCTCGGTCGGCCATTTGTTACGATTCATCACAAAAATGGCCGATCAAGACGGGGTAGGAGAGAACTTTTCATTTTTTTGAGGTTCCAGTTTGTGCCCAGATGTCAGGAAACTGCCACTTGTTAGACCTTCATCCACATAATCGTGGTAAGTGCTTAATTTCTATTTTAACTATTTATTCGGAGAATTATTTTGACCATACAGTACTTCACGCTTGTCCGGTGAGTATGGTCAATTATATGGTAAGCTCCTGGGCTCCCGCCCGCGTAGGTACAGCACGGGCGGAGTATGATACAGACCCAGTCAGCAATCTTTGAGCATGATTTACACTCGATTTTACACTCGAGCAAGAACAAAGGAAATGGTCCAGTGAATCTATTGTTCTCCTTTTGTTCTGGCTTGGTCACTCTATTGTTCTGGACTCGAGTGTAAATTCGAGTGTAAACTATGCTCAAAGATTGCTGACTGCCACTGTATATGCATACAGTAAATGCACTATATGAATGAATCAATTTTTTTTTCTTACCGTATTTAGGATTTGCTGAAGTGACAACATCTCTTGTCTTAGACAAGAGATTTTATAGACAGACTATAAAAAGATTTAATCTAAGTCGCCTTTTCGTTATACGTACAAGATTATCTACCGAGTGCCATTCTGTCGAAGTCTCTTCCAAATTCCAGTGCTTCATTCATGTGTTATGAAAAATGATAGTGGCACTATAAGAGTTTTGAAAAGAGGTACACGTTTGCTGGCTTGTTTTATCATCACCTCTCTCTTTCTCTCCCTCTCTTTGAATCTCTCCATCTCCCCCCTCTCTCCCATACATAATATCCTCTTATTCCATCTACGTTCCACAGACCACATCACCATGGAGAAGCTGGATCGCATCACTTCCAGAATCCACCGCAGCTACCAGCGGGAACTGATCCGCCAGTCCGGCGTGGACATCCACAGCCAGGAGGCGTACGAGCTGGCAGTGAGGGGGCTGCTACACCCCGTAGGAAGGACAAACCCTCTTCTGACGGACGTCGCATGTACCGTGTTTGAGCCTCCAGTGTTTGAGCTAGGTATGTAGTTTCCAAAGAAAATGAATAAATCGCATCTGCAAGCATGTGGATAATTTCAAGCACAATGAGCAACTTCCTGTTTTCTAGCTGCTCTTAAAAATGGCTAGAAAAAAGTAATTTCGTCCATTTAGATTTCTCCTTATCAGGGTATGAACCATCTTCAAAACAGAAAATTCAATCCATTTTGGGCAGCTTGGATTACTGTGATGTACGGTGTCTCTCTCTTGTGTCAGTTTGTTTTTATAACACCATTAGTTGGTGCTGGAGTTTGTGTTAATTTGGAGGCTGTGAGTTAAGCCGATGAACTGTGCTCTAACTCTGACAGTGAAAGATGTCCCTTAGTTGTATTAATGCCTAAACACCTAGACATCTATTCTGCACACCAGCTTCATTTCATGTTGGGTGTAAATTGTGACTGGTTTCACTAGTTGTCATTCTCTGTCAGCATAGTGACAGTTGTCACTGATTTGCGCAAAATAAATGGAAATATTTCTCTTGTCTTCTATATGAATTTAGACCTGTGTGTCTTCACTTCATGGTATTTATTTTAGTTACGCAATACACATTTATTTTTCATGATGATTTTTCAGAGGTTACCACCTATGCGGACACAGCTCAGTACCTCCGCAAAGTCGTCCATGATATTGGCCAAGAACTCAAGTCCTCGGCCATTGCCACCCAAGTAAGAAGGACACACGACGGACCGTTTAACATCGACAATGCCCTGCTCAAGAAACATTGGAAGCTAAATCACATAGCTGAAGCCATCAAGGAATGTCGGCGTTTAGTTCGGCCTTCAGAGCTGGTCCCAGTTAGTCAGGGTCGAGAGGCTGTTCGGGTGATGCAGGAGGTAGACCAAAAGTGGAATCAGGTTTATCAGGATTGACAGGACAGTAATAAAGATTTATGCTATCAAGAAGTGTCAGTAACTGGTTGTACCTTCAGAGCTTGTTTGAGTTAGTCAGGGTCAAAAGGCTGTTAGGGTGATGCAGAAGGTAGAACAGAAGTGCGATAAGGCTTATCAGGAGTGATAGGACAGTATTGAAGACTAACAGGAATGTCAGCCAATTAATGAAACATTGAGGGGATCCCAGTTAGTCAGTTTCAGAAGACTGTTTGGTGATGTGAGAACCGTTCATAGGTGGAAGTAGATCCATCAAGAGTGATGAGACATTATGGAGGACTACTGCCATCCAGGAGTGTCAGCCACTGGATAAACCGTTAAGGTGGTCCTGGATAGTCAGATTCGGAAGACTGTTTTTGTGATTCGAGTGACAGACCATAATTGGAATCAGGTCCATCAAGAGTGATGGGTCAGTATTGGAGAGTACTGCCATCCAGGAGTGTCAGCCACTGGGTGAACCGTTAAGGTGGTCCTGGATAGTCGGGGTCGGAAGACTGTTTTTGTGATTCGAGTGACAGACCATAGGTGGAATCAGGTCCATCAAGAGCGATGGGTCAGTATTGGAGAGTACTGCTATCTTGGAATGTCGGCCATGGGATAAACCATTGAGGTGGTCACGGGTAGTCAGGGTCAAAAGACTGCGATTGATAGACCATAGATGTAAGCAGGTCCATCAAGAATGACATGATAGTATTGAAGAACTGCAATCCTCCAATATCGGCCTCTGGTTAAACCATCAGTCCTGGTGCTGCTTTGAGAGGGAAGTAAGCTAGAGGGGTCATTGTTCGAGGGCAAGCAACAAGCCTTTTGAACCAATTTTCTTAATGTGCAATTACACTAGTACATGGTTTGACATCAACCAGGGAACCTGCGGCTAAAATTCTATCAGGGGAGCTGGATAAGAGCAGATGGTTGAAATGCCCCGTCTAACGGTGACCTGAATGCTAACCTTGAAATATCACTTTGGATTTAGGTGGGGAGGTGGTGATTCACAAAATCGGACAAATTTATAATTTGATTTTTAAAACTTATGAGGTATCTAATAAACTTTATGATCTCAAGGACCCATGTTCCTGTATACTGATTCTTCAGTTCTGTTTCTTGTAAGTTTATGCTCTCAAATTTCTCAAAATCCAAGGATTTGGTCTTGTGTAATCAGGTATATGTCCCTTTTTTCCCCAATCTCACTTGTCTTTGTGTCCTTATGTCTTCTTTTTTTTCTGAGATACTGTATATTTTGTTCCCCACCTCAACATTTCTTTCTCATGTTGAAGTCTCTCTCTGTCCCTCATTGTCAGTCATCAATAGAGAGTATTCGGCCAACCCAGTTTAAATGGGTTACCAGCATCTTCATCCAGGGGCCATATTCTGAAAATTGTCTTAAGATGATTTTTCTTGTATCTTTGGAGTTACAATAAAATCCCTATTCTCAAAATTCTTGTAAATTTTCTTGTAACTTTAAGTGAGCACGTAAGGTTTCAGAGCTGTAATGATGCGTAAGTTAAAATCGGCTCCTAAATGTCTATGTGCACAAGATAACACATCGAGATACATGTAAAAGGTATTCTGAAAATTTAAGATTTTTTAAGAGAATTTTAGCGAGCTGTTATCTTGCAGAGTTACAAGAAAGTTGAGACAATTTTCAGAATACGGCCCAGAGCCCTGTAATATAAAGCTTAGCACTTTGATCAGTGAATTGATTTGAACAATTCATTGATCATTGTGTACGATCAATCACACAAATCGATCATACGATCAAGCGCTAGTCCTTGTGTTACTTGGCCCCAGTTAGGCTGTCATTGAGGAAGTGCTTCCACTTTTGAAAACAAAACCTTGGAATTTTCTCTGAAAGTTCCTGGAATTTTACAAAATATCTCTGAATTATCTGTCATTCATAAGATTTTATATACTTGAATATGACGTAGCTGGCAAACTTTATTCAGAGTTGCAAGCGAGCTAGTGAACAATTTTTTTCATTACAAAGATCCTATTATGAGATTTTTTGACATAAAAATTCAGAAAATATCATTCCTCGAAATGAAAACTTTACTATGTACCAAAGCACCCACCGCCTATACACTCCTGATTTTGCGTTAGTTCTTGTTGCTCTCTGTCCACAAATGTCAGCTGACAGGTTTTTTTAAATGACAAGTGGAATGCCTCTGGCCGTCTCACCTGCATCACGCGATTCAACATAGCAGCATTGCTGACTTTGAAAACTACTATAACTCGCACAAGATGTTCAGTGATACTTGGTTACTCTCATTTCCACGTTTTATGAACTAGACCAATACACTTACAGAGATAGGATGGTAATTCAACAAATACCCCCAATGTGGCCCAAATTCATTGACCTCACATGACCTTTGACCTTGATCATGTGACCTGAAACTTGCACAGGATATTCAGTGATACTTGATTACTCTTATGTCCAAGTTTCAAAAGTCAGATCAATAAACTTGCAAAGTTATGATTGTAATTCAACAGATAACCCATTTAGCCAAAGTTCATTGACCTTTGACCTTGGTCATGTGACCTAAAATGTGCACAGGATGTTCAGTGATACTTGATTACTGTTATGTCCAAGATTTATGAACTAGCCCAACATACTTTCAAAGTTATGATGGTAATTGAGGAAATACCCCCCATTCGGCCAAAGTTCATTGACCCTAAATGACCTTTGACCTTGATCATGTAACCTGAAACTTGCACAGGATGTTCAGTGATACTTAATTACTATTATGTCTAAGTTTCATGAATCAGATCCAAAAGCTTTTAAAGTTTTGATTGTAATTCAACAGATACCCACAAATCGGCCAAAGTTCATTGACCCTAAATGACCTTTGACCTTGGTCATGTGACATGAAACTCATGCAGGATGTTTGGTGATACATGATTGACCTTATGTTCAAGTTTAATGAACTAGGTCCATATATTTTTTAAGTTATGATGACATTTCAAACACTTAACCTCAGGTTAAGATTTCGATGTTGATTCCCCCAACATGGTCTAAGTTCATTGACCCTAAATGACCTTTGACCTTGGTCATGTGACATGAAACTCTGATGGGATGTTCCGTAATACTTGATTAACCTTATGGCTAAGTTTTATTAACTAGGTCCATATACTTTCTAAGTTATGACGTCATTTCAAAAACTTAACCTCAGGTTAAGATTTGATGTTGACGCCGTCGCCGTCGGAAAAGCGGCGCCTATAGTCTCACTCTGCTTCGCAGGTGAGACAAAAACTTGCAGCGAATCCTAATTTAAATAGCAAGAACTAACACGATACTAGAGTGAATAGGCAGTGGCTGCTAGTCACATTGATTAGTCTACAGACCTGCCCAACTTTGGCAAAAGGAAGCAAGTGACACATCAGTCAAATTTGAGTAATTGTTGTTTCTGAAACGCCCTTTACATATTGCACGTTCAGGCAAAATTTGGAGAAGAAATGATCTTTCGATGGAAAAATATTGAAGAAAATAGGCTGTTAAAGTGCATTGATGCCTATGTAAATGATGAACACACATTGCTCGTTTACAACAAATTATACTTGTGTAACTTGCTTTCTTTTGCCAAAGTATGGCAGAGATGTATTGCCGACATTTTGCCTAACAGCATCTGACTCATAAAGCCGAATACAAAGCTGCAGAGGCAGACTATCGTGCCCAAGTGGGCTCCCACTCAATACATATTATGCGAATTGAGATTGATATACAAAATGTAATAAGAATAAAAAAAATCACATATATAGATACAATCAATTCTCTTCTTGTGAATGTTCATTTTATTGCAGTTCCCAAATTTCAAAACTATCAATAAATAAATCAGTTGAATTACAATGCAGTACCTAATATTAACCACAAAATGCAGCCTAATTACAAGGATATTACAGAAAAGGTGACGGCGTACAAACAAGCCAAAAACTTGTGTGAAGTGTGCCTTCCTTTCTATCAGAAAGTCAAAATATGCAACAAAAACAAAATACTATAAATTTCCGACATGTGCCGAAGAAATACAAAATGGGTAAAAGGTAATGACAAGACAATGAAGACAAACACGTATCATTAAATAACTTTGTATTACATAATCTTTTAAAATAAGCGTATTTACTTTTAAAAATATATGTTGATTACATAACACAAAAGACACACACATCCAACATTGATTTTATGAGAATATTTAATTCAATAAGAATATTTAATTCTAAAAAAGGTAATAGGTAGAGGCTATATAAATTGTCATAAATTTACAAGATTTACAAAAGATAATTATAAATTGTCTATAAAATGAATGTTCATATGGATTATTGTACAACCATGCGGAGTAAAGCAAAAATATACATTGCAATGTTTCAATTTGGGTCAAATTACATCATTCATCGAATATATAAAATTTGAAAAATTGATAGTTCACATGATAAAATACGAGAGAGTGAGATTGTAACATAATTGGTTGCCTCATTTGCATACTGATCAGGATGTGCATAAAATTCTTTTGTGAAAATAGACGTAAAAATGCCAGATTAAATTAAAAGGCATTTGTACAGCACCATCTATCTACATGTAGATCTAAATCTATTCCAAGGCACAATAATTTTAAGTTCAAATAAAACGCTAATTGAAATAGACTGCTAACGGACAAAATGAGATTACCAACACAGAACGAGCACATAAATTGGTACTGCCTATCAAAAATAGTCTTAAGATCTCTCTAAAAAGTACAAACACGTAAAAATTCATAACACAAATTGAGTACAAACAGCGTGCAGGTTTGAGCACTCATATACATGTAATCTCATAAAATCTTTGAAAAACAGAATTTCATTCTGACATAACACAAGCATCATATACTAATGATGTTTATCACTTTTTTTGGGGGGGGTTAATATATATTTTGCACCAATTATGAATATACAAGTGTAAAATGCACACATGTCATAATGATTGATTTAGATTGCCCCATTAAAATTCTCACAGAAAAATAATCACATTTTACAATAATGATGGCAGGGCAATTTGATTTAAACACCACCTAATTCACATCAAATGAAGTTTGATCATAACCTTCATTAAAAATGGAGATTGTGAAATGTAAGTCATCCTTAAAGAGAAATGAAAACTTTGGAATAAGTAGGCTTGTGTCGAAACAGAAAAATCAAACAATAAGAACAAAGAAAGTTTGAGAAAAATCGGAAAAATAATGAGAAAGTTATGAGCATTTGAATATTGCAATCACTATTAAATGCTATGGAGATCCTCCCTTTGGCAATGCGACAAAGATGTGTGATGTCACATGTGAACAACTTTCCCTTTGATGGACTATAAAATGCCCTCATAATGTGTCTTTCTGCTTTTTCTTGTAGTGATACAAACTCTTTATCCATGACGTATTCTTTAAAAATCTGTATTACATGTCCTCCTGTAGAAAGAACACATGATCTACTGATTGATGTGAAAAAAGAGGCAATTTAAGTGAAATATATACTAAAGTAATGGGGAGAGTCGTTCACAAGTGACATCACACATCTTTGTAGCATTGCCAATTTGAGGATCTCCATAGCATTAGTCATCAAATGCTCATAACTTTCTCATTATTTGTCTGATTTTTTTCATTCTTTCGTTGATCTGTTTCTTTGATTTTTCTGTTTTCACACAAGCTATCTTGTTCCAAAGGTTTCATTCATTCTCCTTTAAAACAAACTATTTCTAAATAACGCACTCATGGGATTGTTATACAAAGAGTTAAGTATGACCGAGAGTCGCACTTAAATGTCCAGTGGTGTGGCGAATAAAAGGCATCACTGCATTGGTCAGATCATGCCACGAGGGATGCGTGCTACTGCGTATTAATGACTAATGCGCATTATATATCGTATGCGCGTCATCACTAAGCATGACTTTAAGTCGCACTACACTTGTGAAACACACCCAAATTTCTAAACAACAAAAATAGAAAAAAATATACAAACATTTTACATCGGAACGATACTGTATGGCGAGGAAGGTAAATTGGCATAAGAAGGCCGAGATTATGAAAGACTGCGGTGATCTCCTACTGGACTAAATGCCTCGCTTGCTGAAATCTTTGACACATGACCGGGGTACACGGCCTTTTTGACCTTTGAACTCCACCTCCAGCCAGTCACCAGCTACGAATTATGAGAAAAGAGAAGAAAAAGGGAAAGAACATAATCATAATGAAATTTTTATTACAATGTACATTATAATCATAGTAATAATAGAGGATGTTTATTAAGCGTATAATAACTAGTATAGTTCTCTCTGCGCTGATATGCCCTCAGATGCTGAACTAAGTATTCTTTTACACAAATATGTATGTTGCAAAATTATGTCGGACGGATCATGGTTTCAATTGGCATCTATCTTCCCTGGCTTTTTTATACTTGTGCTGTCCTTTCCAAAGCTGTACAAGTATTTTTTGCTGGTGCTTGCATAAACTAAACATTAAATGCCCTAAATTTGAAAATGAAAAAAAAAAAATCAATCCCCATTTAAAATGCAAGTTGGTAGAATGTACATGTAATTTTTAAATTAAATGAAATTTTAAAATATAAACTTTAATTCATATGATACCCATATTTTCCAAATGAAAAAAAAAGATATCTGTTGCCAGTTTGAGAAGTAAATACAGATTAATTTACATCAAACGTTTAAACATACCTTCCCCAGTAATGGTGATCAGATCACCTTCTGATACGGACACCTCTCCCTCTACATCCGTCTCACGAGAGGCTATAACAAGAGCCGTCTTACGTTTGCCTGGCTGACCGGGGCCTGGACCTTTGGCTGCGCGTGGCTTGAGGTCTGGCTTGAAAGCAAGGATAGGTGGCTGGTTTCCAGCCGGAGTGTGCTTGTTTGGGGTTGCAGGCTTTGGCTTCTCCGATGGAGGTGGTTTCTCCTGCAAAATCAAAAATAATAATAGCTGGGTTTATAAAGCACTCTTTGCCTGAGGATACGAAATGCTTTTATTACCCCAGCTTTAGCTGCACTGCCTATAGAGGCACTTAAGCATTCAAGGAACTTCTTCCTACCAGGTACCCAATCACCTCACATTAAATGCCCAAAGCACCTTTATTTCCTTCATTTTAAAAACATACAATCCCAAAGAAGTTTGTAGAAGGCTTGCATCAATGCATATTGGACAAAAGGCAACATTTTTTTTTTCTGGCGGGGAGGGAGAGAGGTAATGGATGCAGAAATACCTCAAACTATAACAATCATCTACAGATTTCACTTGCTGCAAATAATAATAATAATAATAGTGTGTTCTTACAGTACTTCTTAATAAGCACTTTTCATTTTGTTGGCGTTCATCCGAGCTGTCATATCAGTCACTTTTGTCCAAATATTTATTTTGAGATTTTGGCAGAATTTTTCAAAGTACAAGTCCTATTCTCTAAGATGTTCAATTTCTATGCAGCAAATTATTTTAGTTTCTGAAATATATGGGGATGCCATGCAAATTTTTGAGAAAACTTGCAAATCCCATCGAACACATGTTTTGTAGCTATGCAAAAAGCTGCAAGCACTTAATATGCAAGAGCGCGGTCAGCCAAACCGTCGTATCAGCACTGCATTGGCTTTGCACATGAAAGCGATATGACATTTTTCTTGATCGCGCATGCATTGAAATTGCAGCCAGGGTTGTTGTATCCTCTGTAGCATTTTTGTACAGGGAAAATCTATCTAAACCGTTCAAACCGAAATTACAAGCATGTAGCTCTTTTGCGAATTTTTCTCTTGATTCTTGGTTTTATGTAAACATACAAGCACCAATGTCGAACTATTGTCTTGGTCTTTCCAACCATGTAAACATTTTTTTCTAGCATTGAAAATGGTGTAAGGCTGGGGAACAAAGTGTGGAAGTAAGAAGTAGGCTAAACCTTGAAGTCAATTTTTCTCTGAAATGGGTTTGCACTGTCGTATGTGTGGTAACATACATGTACATGTATCATAAATTGACTTGCCATTATTACCTCTTTCTTCTGCACTGTGACCGTGACTGCAGCTGCTCTTCTCACTACAGGTGGGCTATCCGATACAATCTTGACCAACTTGGCTTTGTTACCAACAGGCTTTCCACCGTTGGAAGCAACTTGGTTGTTGTTGGTGTTGAACTGCTTGCGAGGGGGAACGGGGGAGGGGCCACGCTGCGGAGGCAATGGTGGAGGTAGATCTGGTAGTCCAGGACTGGATGACCTCCTCTCTGGGTTCAAGAGATTAGCATGAGAAGAGCTTGGAGGGGGTGGAGGAACAGGTCTATCTTGGATCGGGTTGGAACTGCCAGGCTTGGGCCTGGGTGGGAGCTCAGGTTCTGCATTGGATACCGGAGGAGGTGGAACTGGTCTTGCAGAAAGGCTATCAGCAGAGATCTTCCTTTGAGGAGAGCTGGGTGCTGGCCTCGGCGGAAGTTCTGGCATTGATTGGGTTGGTTTAGGAGGAGGTGGTCTTGATGGGAGATCATTCTCAATGTTTTCGCCTGGTATTGTAGGTACACGTCTGTTTGACAAATCGTGAGAATCATTCTTTGGTACGGGGATCCCAGGTAATTTGCGGCCTGCATTAGGGGAGGGTGGAACTGCTCTATTGCTCAAGTCACTGATTCTACTTGCAACTGGTGCAGGCCTTGGAGGCAAGTCAGGTTCATCTCTACCAGGAGGTAAGGGAAGTGGTCTGCTTGGAAGTTCTGGAGAAGCAGTACCAGGTCTAGGTGGGACAGGTCTATCAGCAAGTGATAAGGGCCTACTTGGGACATCAGAATTACTAGGGGCTTGTGGTACCAGCCTCTGAGGTAGATCTGGGCTGATGGATCTCTGGGGAGGTCCAGGTAGTGGTCTTTCCGGAGGGGGGGGACTGCTACGTTTTGGTGAAGGCAAAGGCCGAACAGGTGGACGATCTCCATTCTGTTCAGGAACAGGCCTTAGTGGCACTTGCCTGTCCGGAACTGGACTGCTACGGTTTGGCAATGGTGGAGGCCTGCTTTGTGAAGAATCACTGGTATTTGTTGGGACAGGCCTCTGAGGAAGTGGCCTGTCTGGTACAGGGCTTAAACGACTTGGTGATGGTAAGGGACGACTTGGTGGCAAATCAGGGCTACTTCTTTTCCCAGGTTGCTCAGGAAGAGGCCTATCGGGGACAGGACTGAATCGTGTTGGCGACGGTAAAGGACGACTTGGTGGTAAATCAGAACTGTTCTTCTTTCCTGGGGTCACAGGAAGTGGTTTATCAGGTACTGGACTCAAACGAGTGGGTGATGGCAATGGACGACTTGGTGGTAGCTCAGAACTCACCTTCCTACCAGGACTGACAGGAAGTGGTCTTTGAGGGACAGGGCTAACTTGTGCTGGTGCCTCTGGCAGTGATTTATCTGGGTTGAACCCTCCAGACTGTGAAGGCGGAGGTCGGCTAGGTGGCTTGGAAGATGTCTGCAGAGAATCTACTGTCACTACAGGCATCTTCCAAGGGACTTGGGTGTCAGGATGACTTGGTCTTGGTTGTCTGGAAGGAACTTGTCTGTCTGGAACTGGACTTGATAGATTCTGAACCTTTGGCACTGGCAAGGCCTTTGCAGGTGGTGCTGAAGACGGTGTTGGTGTTTTACTTCTTGGAGTTAACACTGGCACGCCGAGAGAGCTGGATGTTTGAGGCGGGGGAGTAGATGATCCCTAGAAAAATCAGGTAAAGCAAAGAATATAGAAATTACGTATATTCCATAACATGGTTAACTATTGATGGAATCAATTATTAAGATGTTGTACTCTTTTAAAGATACTGACTAGTGCTGGGAGACGTGGCACTTAGGATATTTAACATTATCAGCTGGAATTAATATAACTACAAATACTGTGTATTGATGTATTATCTTAAATTACAAACACAGGTAGCAAGTGTTTGAGCAAAATTGATTCAGAAATGGCTAAAATGGTGGAATTCAAACATTGATTCTTGTATGTGGGTCTCGTACAAGGTCGCTCATTAGAGAATCATTGATATTTACATTCCTGCTAATGTTTAAATCATAAATAAACACAAATATCTACAGAACAGTTTTCCAAATTATGTTGCACTTTGTTGAAAAGAAAACACACACACTTACTCTTCTCACAGTTGGAAGCTTGGCAACAATCTTAGCCTTGCCAAGGTAATCTTTCCTGTCCAGGTTATCGATTTTTGACTTTGGTGGCTTGAAGAGCAACACCTTGGGAAGCTCATAAAGTTTGAAGGAGCGCCCACTCTGTAGTAAATTAAAAACAATACCAATTATTGCTCATACTACAAGAGAGTATTAGGAACAAAAAACTTTATACCTGTGAAATCGTCAATCTATTGAAAGTCCTTTCCCTGAACATGTATACGCCCTGAAGAGTATGATTCCGGGTCATTTTCATGTGGCATATGTTCGTGCCTGGATATTTAAGAGGTATGTTCTGTTGTGATGTAAAATTTGAGTTGCGCCAAAGTAAGGCGTGAAAGCAATGACTGAATCCGTCTTACAAAGAGTTACTATTGATCCGATCAACCTCAACTATATGGAAATCCATCAATGTCACAATTTTTTTTCTAGAAGAAATTTGCACAATGTCCTTTGTTTAGAGATACAAGCATACAGAATTTCGAGAAAAAAACACTGAATGAATGAATATACAACATATCTAGAAATTATTTCACAAAACATGCATTGTATATGTTGACATTATTGGCTTTCCATTGTTGTGGTTGGTACAGTTCATTGCAAAATGTGGTTGTAGTTTTTTCTCCAAAAGTTTAACATGGTAATTGTTAAATAAATGTTCAATAAACGCTTTTCAATTAGTGTGTAAATATGTATTTATATATATAATTTAAAAAATGAATGCAGCCATAGATGCTGGGTACAATGAACATTTTTTTTAAACATGTGCACATTAACAATGCATATTTACATGTGATGCAGGATAAAAGAGCAATGTTTATGTCAAGGGCCGAGAATCGAACCCCAGACTTTCATGGTTTAGTCGGGTGCCCTAGACCAATTGGGCACGGCACCTCGCCTTTATCCAGCATTATAATGCTTACAGTGAATGCCCTGTAGGAGTCCTCGATCTTTTCGTGTCTTGGATCTGCTTTGCATTCTCTGGCCTCATCCAGTTGGTTCCTGGCCCAGTCCCGTTGGTCCAACTCATTGTAGGCCCAAGCCTGGTTGTGAAGGACCTGTCAAACAATCACATCGAAGATAAAACAAACTTTTACATTTAAAGCAAATCCAAACCAATAGCGCCATCTCAAGTCCTCAACTACTCATTCCTGACCAGTTTCCTTACCCATAATGCTAGTGTAGTCTAGTAATATAGACCCACTTGAATGATAACATGCTCATCAACTACTCAATACATTTATACCGCAATGATTATGTTACCAAGTAGCAAAATAATTACTTTTCCTCTCAAAACATTTTAGTTTCTCTATACAAATACAATTATAGGTCAGTTTACTCTCTGTATTTCTATTAGATATCTGAAAACGTATATTCAAAGACTATGTATTTATAACACACAGTCAATGAGAGACCACACACAGTTCACTCCCCATATAATACAAAATGTGTTTTGTTTAAAAATGACATCATGTTGGATCATGTAGTGTGTCCACCATGCTTTAGAACGAAAGCTACAACACACCTCACACTTATGGAGTTTGTACTGTAACCCAAGCTGCTTGTAGTCAATCATCTTCCCTCGAAGGGTCTCCCTCGCTTTCTCGAAGGCATGCCACGCATCGTCGCAGTTCCCTGCGATTCCAAGGACCACGCCCGACTGGAAGTGACCAATAGCAAGGTGGGGATCCCGAGACACCACTTCCTTTAGAGTCTGCAGTAAAGAGATATCAAGGGGAAAGACAGAATGGAAAATAAATTAATATAAAACACAAAACCTGGACCGATATTATGTTTCTCTCATTCCAGAAGGAAACATGATTGAGAAAGCAGTTCTGGGGGTGTTTTAATCAATTCAATTCATTTTATTTCCACAATTCAATAAAAATTACATCAAAATTGCATAAAGTGATTCAAAGAACAATGAATAATACAATACATAGACTTACTTCGTACAAAAACAAAAGGATAAACAAAGTATGGAACATTAACAGAATATTAAAAAGTGGAGGGACAAACAAAGGCCTGGGGCCTATCAAAGGCTTGTCCCCAACATATAAAGATAACATATGACTGAGCAATAAAGTTATTCAAAAATTAAAAAGAGAAGTAAAATCAGGGAGTATAAGAATTAATTAGATTATTTATGTACATCTTCTTAAACCTAGACAATGTAGGGCAACTCTTCATATCAGAATCTAAACAGTTCCATAGCTTTTGACCAGTGAAAATGATTGTGGACCGAGAAAACTCATATTTTAATTTAGGAACACCGATGTGATTTGACTGAGTTATAAGTCTAAAAAGTCATGCTTATAAGTGAGTGTCAATACAGAAATTATATTTACAACATACATGTAATCATAACCGCTAGAGAGTTTGATCTGATTAATGTTATGATGCTTCATACATTGCAAGCAACCGCTTGGAATTCGAAGCTTGTCTAAAGATTTGGTAAACGGTGAAAAATGTGATTTATATCATCTTCCATCCTAATCTTACAAAATGTATTGGCTTTTGAATGTCTTTTCAATCCAAGGACTATTTGTGAAATCTTCAGTTTAGGGTGGACTTCAGGCAAAACCTCAACTTTTCATTTTCAGGGGTTACATTTCACAACTGATTCCCTAAATCTGCAACATTGGTTAAGCTTTAACATTGCAGTGAATGGGTAATATCAGGGGCTCTTTTTTAGCATTTTGGGGGCGAAATCGCCCCAAGCCCCCATGTGATATTTTCCCTGGTGGACTTTCCCTGTGAAATTAGACATACAAATATTCTTACCGAACTTGCATCTTCAAGTTGCCCTAAGGATTTCTGCAGGATACCGATGTTGTAGAGAATCTTGGCAGATGGATCTACGATACCATTCAACTGATTCAGAGCCTCGGTATAATCCCCCTTCTCGAAGGCCAGGACGCCCTCGTACCACGTCGCTATGGTATCCTTGTGCGTCATCTTCGCAACCATAGAGGGCGTCGGTGAGGAGGAGCCATTGAAAGTCGGCGAAAGGTCATCATCGTCCGAGAAGTCATCGTCGATGGGGCGGAACGAGTTGGGGGATTGCTGCGCACCTTTCGTGGGAGGTTGGAAGTTCTGTGTGGAAATTAAAATAAAATGCACAGCTAGGAATATAAGATTTTAGACCATTTTCATGAAAAAGAAAGCATATTTCAGAAGAACTGAAAGGGTCCCCCCCCCCCACTAAAAGAAACATGAAGGCATGCTAGTTTACATCATAGATGAAATGACAATTGCTCCAAGCTTCATTTTTTCTAAGATATAGGGTTAGGGGTTGCAATAGGGTTTTACATGCATGTTAGGTTTAGGATAGGGTATAGTGGTAAATCCAGGGTTAAAGTTGGTAATTCCTTTGGTGTATGGAATAGAGCAGAGCAAATGTCATGGGACAACATAATAAACTTGAGGTCTATATTAGAATGAAAGACATATGGATGGTATATCCATTAAAATACATTTTATGCATAACATTGAAACTATATACATGTTGATGAAATTTGAGATATTATTACAATGAATGATTATGATATCATATTGCACATTTCGGACCTTGAAGGATTCTTGATGCACTTCACAGAAATAAAATTATACAATAAATAAAAAAGACAAGTACATGTATATGTATAGATATTCTAAATGAAACAGGAATACAAAAAACAGGAAAGAGGAAATAAATGTCTTTAATTTAAATAGTTTGTACTGTACTTAACAAACAAAACTTTTCATTTCATTCGTACTTGTGATGTTTTATTATAGAACATATTCTATAAAAAAGTAGCCTTTTACAGTATCATCATATTCAAATATAGTATGTATTTTAAAAAGAGTAAGAGCAAATTATATAAAGAAAAGAAAAAATACAATACAGGTTACAATAAATTAAAAAATACCTTTAAAAAGGGGATTTTAATTTCATCTTTATCCAGTATGACAATTATCAATCATTTTCATTCATGTCAAAGTCATCCACAGAACATATATATATCATATGAACGTCATGCTGAGTATAAAATTACTGCACTGGAAATAATAGAATAATGTCACTCATTACAGCAGATACTACCTACATGAATATGTAGGTCTAAAATAATAAGCAGCAATTGTATTCAAATGTTATTAATAACCATGATTAAGAATAAAAATAGCATGAACTCATGGTTTCCTGGTATACACTGTACATGTACGTACCGATAATGTATTTGGGCACACGTACAGTGTACACACATTTTTAAACTATAATGGTGTCCCTGACCCAAAAAGTTGAACTATCCAGTATACACATGATGGGTGATAACTGTTTTGTGATTGTTTTGTGAGCACATGAAGGGCATGTTTGCTAATTAGTTCAACTTAAACTGGGATTCTACTTCATAAATGTGTATGCACCTAGGTAAATACACTGCATATTTCCAGTACATACGGAAAATACCTGATTTTGTTAATGAAGTCTTATTTGTACTGAAGGGAGTGCTATAACACCAAGCTCTTGCATTTGGGGGCTCTAATTATGTTCTGTAATAATTAAACTTTGAATATTGTTGTGAATTCTGTCTGTTTGAAAAAAAGAAGATTAAAATAACTTTAATGAAATGAAGATTTATAAAGGCAAGATTCATGACTGAACTTATAGCAAAATACATATTTTGTATAGTTGGGTTTGAAAAATCACTACTTCTAGAGCAATTCTTAGAGGATGTCAATAGACTCTACATGCAAATAAAAGCACCAATCAAATAAATCATGAATACATGTATTAAGTACTTTGTACCCACATTAGGCCTACACATGTAAAAGAGCTAATCCAGTTTATTCTTTGACCTTTAAATCTTTAAAGGTAAATGCCAGTTGTGGTAACAATATCATAATGAGTTCGTACAGAATCCAATGAAATGACCACCAAAGTGTCTGTTTGTATTAAAAATATGTGCCAAAGGATTGTGGAAGAAATTGTGTAATTGCTGAGAAATTAGCATATAAGCACAGGATTCGGGTCAAGCGTCGGGCTGACATTCAAGTCAATAGTAATACACTGTCCCACGTGCGCTTATCTGTGTTGGTGATCTTCAGTGTGAACATTTATCACAAGATTTCACTAAGTTCAGTATATGTCTAACTGTACCAGATCTAGATCCTTGATGATATTATACTGACAATTAAGCCTGGTTTACAGACTTTCTTATGAAATCAGTGATACTGCAACTACTGGCATTTCTCTTTAAATGACTGGCAACCTCCATCACAAGGCTCTGACTTTGAAGTTTTCTTCTAAGGATTTGTCTTCTCAGTGAGGTCTTTTCTGGAGGCCGTTTTATAAAGCAGTTTGTATGAAGTTAACAGTGACTCTCGGAATGACTGGTGATCCTTTCTTGTGGTAGATGATATTCACCATTAAATGTTCATTGGTGATTATTTAGAACATGTATAAGAAAGTTCTGCAAGTCGTTCTAAAAGTCGCTCTTCACTTGTGAAGAGCTGTATGCAACACCCGGCTAAGAAAATAGTATGGGGTTAAGGATAGTCCAGGGTTAAGGAAATGCGGTGTAAAAAGCATATTAATCTTTTTTTTGTACAATTGGTAGTACCAGGATAATAATATCAACACAGGAAACTGATTCACTACTGCTTTCCCATAACAATAAATATTGTGGGTTTTACAAATCATTGACACATCTATGGCAGGAATATATGCCAGACACATGATGGAAAATGCCTGCACAAATGAAAAAAAAATCGACTTACATTATGTGACTAATTGATCCTAATTTTACACAAATTTGTAATCAAGGTTTTCATTGAACTCAGGTCTGGAAATATACCAATAATATTAGGCTAAATCAAAGTCAAGGTTTTGCTGTACTAGCCACTTCGAGAAAGTCAGTGTCGATTAATCTAAATGCACAATGACAAAAATATGTTAAAAGTGAAGAAAAGTGTCCTTAATATAAAAAAAAACTTTAGTAAAATAAAAATTGTGGGGAAGAGAAATTTACATAAATATTTTTTCGTAGATTTGGCATGTGAAAAAAATAAAATTGACCAGTTATGCTAGGATAATCAATTATGATGCTGAATAATTTATGACACAGTTATGCCTTACAAACAATATAATTTTGGTGAAAAATTTGGAGGGATATAGAATCAAGCCCCCCTCCCCCTCATTTCTCATCCCCATGCCTTCATCCCCTCACAAGTACAACTGTGGCCCTTGGTAGCCTACAATGTATTAAAGGAAACCAAAACCCAAGAAGAGAAGTAATCTTATTGGAAAGAGTAATTGAGAGGAACAATTAAAAAAGTTTCATCAAAATCGGTTATGAAATAAGCAAGCTATGGGAATTTGAAAACTCTTGTTGTAGTGTAGTGTACTTTCTATGGGCATCCTCAAATTGGCAAACGTGCTTCAATATGGCTGATTTTGTGGACAACTCTCCATTTGTTTTGTACACAAATTTTCAGATTTTCCCCTTTATTTTACATATTTCACATTATCTCATCCTGACCTTGACATATATGGTGTGGATTATATTTTCCCATGACATATGTTGTGCTCAGCAGGAGGCAAGATGCAATTTGAAAGATAATGAGGAAAATCTGTAAATTTGTGTACAAAACAAATGGAGAGTTGTCCACAAAATCAGCCATTTTGAAGCACATTTGCCAATTTGAGGATCCCCATTGAAAGAACAACAAGACTTTTTAAACGTCCATAACTTGCTTATTTCATAACTGATTTTGATGAAACTTTTTTTAATCGTTCCTCTCATTTTACTCTTTCCTATAAGAGTGCTTCTCTTCATGGGTTTTGGTTTCCTTTAATGTGACAAGCCCTGGCTATGTTAAAATAAATTTTCTTCAATAATCTTGATGATTATATCAAGCACTTAGACTATTATGAGGAAAAGGAAAAACTATCGCAGGAATATTTAGCTGATTTAATGAATACGGACCTGCCAAACCCCACCCTATTCCACTCCTACATTCTGCAAAGGGAATCATAATTCAAGCAAGCAACATTTTCTATTTTGGGAATTAAAAGGGGGAAAACCTCTTTCCAAAGAGGGATGCAGTAGGTATAGAAAAAATACTAAAGGTCAAAAACCTAGGTTATGTCAATTTGATTTATTTTGTAAAAGGGCACACCCAACCCAAATAAACATGAACATGCATCATTTGCACCCCCCCCCCCTTTGATTTTCCAGGTGACAAGAAAAATTCATAAGGAGGAAAGAGAAAAAATATATCAGAGGAAAGAGGAAGAAAGCACACATAAAACAAAAATGCTGCATCATGTATATGCAATACATTTTTTTTTATTGAGGAAAAAAGATATTTAAAATCCCTGTGAATTCCCCGCCCTATTGTTCAAATTACTATGCCACCTCCCATTGAATGATTCAGATTACAATACCTACAGTAGAATTTTTTAACATTATTTGATAATGAAGTTCAAGTTACACATATTAATGCAGTCCAAACTTGGATGACAATATATTTTTTAAATGATAAAAACTGATAAGTCTAAAGAGTTGCCATGGTATACATTAAAGGTAAAAGACAATAGTTGCAGCAAACAATTATTTCAAGAGAAAGTCTAATTCAAGGTAAATTGACAAATGTTTTCATACATCTAGATCTGGTACATGAATGTAAACTAATCTTTGTAAAGTCATGAAATCTTAGCTCAAAATCGATAATTCTGATGATCACTTACACAGAAAAGCATATGTGGGACAGTGTATTAATATTGCTTTGAAAAATACCCGACATTTGAAGAAATTCCGTGCTTATTTTGATCATTCCTCAGCAATTGCGCATTTTCTTCCAAAGCTATTTGGCACATATTTTTTATGTATATACAAACAATTTGGTGGTAATTTCATTGGATTCTGTTCAAACTCATATTGAGATCATTACCACAACTGGTATTTATCTTTAATCTAACACCACCGATAAAGTCATGATCATCATGGCCGTGGATCCCCTGTTGATTGAACCTAATGCCCCTCTCATTGGGAATGGTGTTATGCTTGTTGGATTTTTCTCTTTTTATTCAAATAAGCTTTTTGATAATATTTTGTCAATTAACCTTGATTTAAAAGACCTCATGAAATAATTGTTTGCTGCAACTATTGTCTTTTACCTTTAAAGGACAAGTCTACCCAAACAAAAAGCTCATTTGAATAAAAAGAGAAATATTCAACAAGCATAACACTCAAAATTTCATCAAAATCGGATTTAAAATAAAAAAGTTATGACAAATTAAAGTTTTGCTTAATTTCACAAAATAGTTTATGCACATCCTGTTCAGTATGCAAATGAGGAGACTGATGATGTCATCCACTCACTATTTCTTTTGTATTTTATTATATGTGACTCGGCATACCGAAATGAGAGACAAGTCGGAATTTTTCAAATCCAACTTTTTTAGTGATTATTATTCCCCGTTTCTTTACCTTTAATTTGATATATCACTCGACCCTTAGGAGTAAATATTAGTGGAGATATTAGCTTTAGAATGGAGGAAGAATTGGGCTCTTGAAAATAAAAATCAAGAGAAAAACGCCTTCGAAGTTTGACTTCCGTTTTGACCCTGCTCCATGAAAAAAATATATTTTGCCACCGCCGAGCTAACCGAAAGGCCGTAGTAACCGCATGCCAAAAAAGGCGAAACGATTAACCAATGAGGAGGCTGCATTGAGAACAATAGTCAACTTGCTAGTCACATGCGACTGCAAGACGAAACAACGCTCCACGTCAATCAATTATCGTCTACGTATACATCATTGGTTAAACCAGGGTTTTATAATAATCTTCGTGAAAGAAAAAAAGAATGCCATGATCTCCCTTATTAATGAAATAAAAGGCGGGGTTAAAAAGTTGGACCTAAAACCATGGAGGAGGGATTGTGCCATCGGCTTGTTTGAATGTCGATGGCGTTTACTTTTACCCGGACTCGTGACATGTAGTCTATCAAGCTGTCATTATGACCTGAACTTTAACCGCATGTTCTAAAAAAAATATCCCTTGTAAAATGGTAAGATGGGCCTTCAAAATAATTCGTGATAATTTCAATAGGTGTATTTTAAATGACTAATATTTTCAATCAATATCGTAAGACCCGTATACCATTATCCAAAAATTAAAAATGCAAGCCTACTGCATGGTCCCATATTTCATTGGTCAAAGTCAGGGGCGGATCCAGGATTTACCAAAAAAGGATTTTTTTTTGGTTATTCGTACCCGCCAAAAAACTGACAAGCAAAAAAAAAAAAGAATAGAAGTCTTCGATTTCAAAAAGGGGTACATCCCGGGGTACATCTCGGCTACAATGGCATTTTTACATTACAAATTTTGGGGGTTTTTTCTTCTCGGGGGGGGGGGGGGGGGACGTGCCATCCCCTGGATGCGTGCCTCAGTTGTTGAAGTTCTGACATTTATTTCTTTCTCTATCGTTCATTCAAACATGATAAAAAATTGAAGGCAAAAATAGTTGGAAATAATAAAGCACACAAAGCTTTCATGATGAACTTTTTTTCTTCTGTTAATGATATACTGCAGATCAATTAACCCACATTCGCGAACATACAACACTTTTATGTATTTTAAACCCTTTATTTTGAAATTAGAGTTTTCTCATCGAAACATCCCGATCACTTGCAAATAATAAAGAGAATCTTCAACATGTCCATGTTATGTTTTATGAAATTAATCCTCGCCAACAAACCGTGTTATATAAACACTTTGCGTTTACGCATGACCTTTTTCGCGAGACAAGCTAGCTATACACTCTAAATCAGGTAGGCCTATCAATCTATCGCTAACGCCCCCGCCTAGTACCAACTACCATTATTACAAAAAATAGCCCTTTAGAAGTTGAATCCCGTTTGTTAACTTTCAGAAGCCCCCTTTTCAATTTCAGAATACCTATTGAAAGCGATGCTTTTGATCTTTCTTTTGAGGCTCATTGAACCGATCGATCGAGCGGACGGTCGGCGGACGCCGCCAGCTGTACTTGAGTTTAAATGAATAGCCAATCAACAATGGCGTTACGTTGCTAGGGGCGGAGCTTAGTATGAAGCGAAATTCGATGAAATCGAGCGTGCCAAGTATAAAAAAAATTCGAACTGACCGAAAAAAAACACTCGCAGAAAAACTGTTTTTTTATCACTTTCCCGTCATCAAATTCACTCATTTTTTTCACACAGTAATTATGAAACATGGAAGAATCTAAAAATGAAAAAAAAAATCTTCAAAATTTTGACTTTTTTATTAGTTTGTCGAATTTCTAGGAATTTTCATTTGCGACTTCTCTCTCATTTCGGTATGCCGAGTCACATATGAAATATTCTAATTTTCTCCTCATGGTAAAGTAAAACAACGATTAATTCCTCCCTAAACATGTGGAATGGAGATTTATATTCCCATTATCATTTTTTTGTGCAATAATATATAAATAAGCCTTTAAATGGAAAGTGGCCTTGTACTAGTTCATTTATAGCCTGATGTCATTTAAAACAATACCCAAACCGGTTCTGAACTGACAATATCAAAGGAATATGATTTAAAAAAAGTTTTCATAGCAATCAGTCTCAGGCAGTGCAACCATGACAATACATGTATACAACAAACTCCAGGGAGTGACAGTGCTAAAAAGTGTTATGCTGTTAAAAGGGGATTTTCCCTTCAATATGATGACTCATCATTGTTGGTTCATGCCTCAAGTTCGAGGATGTCTCGCTAACAAATTAACAATTTTCTTTCTTTTTCTCTTTTAGTAATTCTTATCCCGTGTCCTCTATTAAGGAAGAACTATCCCCAGGTAGGACTATGATAGACAAAATTTGGGGGTTTTACTTAAATGAAACTTTTGAAGGTTTCCATGGCGAAGAACAGTTTAGTGGGTTTCACGGACGGTACACCATGTACATGTATCTTTCTTGGGCAAATGTTAGTCCCGAACAGACCACCCAAACTCGAAATTAAAAACACTGTTGTGCAACAAAGAACCAACAGCTATATGTAATGATTACAATAATTTTGTAGTTATGGTAAATGGTATCTATGTGACCTGCCACCCACAAACCAACAATATGTCGCTCAAAATGAATTTTTAGTTTTTTCTTATTAGAGCTTGATAAAGCAGGGGAATGAAACCTTTGGAACAAGTAAGCTTCTGTCGAAACAGAAAAATCAAAGAATAAAAACAAAGAAAGTTTGAGAAAAATCTGACAAATAATGGGAAAGTTATGAGCATTTGATCCTCCCATTGGCAATGCGAGAAGGATGTGTGATGTCACATGTGGACAACTTTCCCTTTGATGGACTATAAAATACCCCCAAAATGTATCTTTTTGCTTTTTCTTATGGTGATACAAACTGTTTATCCATGATGTATTCTTTAACAATCTGTATTACATGCCCTCCTATAGAAAGAACACATGATCTACCGATAGATGTGATAAAAAAGGCAGTTTATGAATGTGGTCTTATTATATATCAATGGAAAGGTAATGATGTGGGGATCATCAGTGGGTTATTCAAAAATACCGAAAATAATACAAAAAGGTGAAAATCGCCGATTAAAAAACGCTAAAATGCCCCTCCGAAATATGCCTCGCATCGGTCTCTGAATTGACTGGAATTTGATGACGTCACTGTCTGTACGAGAGGCGTGATTGGCTCTCCCACGTGAAGCTCCACTTGCATGCAAAACCTGTTGCGTGGGTACGTTTTCTCCACACTGTCACTGAATACTTCTATCACGAAATGAAAGAAAACCCAGAATTTTATCTAGATTTGGATTTTCAAATTGATGATTTTAAAGATGAAGAGAATGATGATGAAGTGAACAACACAGTGAGGTAGTTGGAGGTAAATAATGGGGGAACAATGCCGATGATTATGATGAAAATTCAACTTGCCTGACGATCACAAGTAAAGTCATGTACATGCCGATTCGCTACCAACTCATGCAGCTGCTGCTACAAGTGGTAGCTATACGTACACCGCGCGGGCCCAATTTAATCCATGAAAATGAATAACCACATCCAGAGAGAGTCTATCATAAGAAGGAAAATAATGATATAACTGTACTTACAAACAAGTGAATAATCCGAATTAACCTGAAAGCAAATCAACTCAACGAATAGCAGCAGACGATATGCACCGACGATAAACTTCATGTGGCTGGGATAGATTGTCACTCGTTCTGTTAGATGTAATTTGTTACTCATTAATTTGACAAAATTACGAAACTCGGGGAATTATTTATATATATAAAAATATAGTAACATCTCTTATTATTTTTTGTATTACGATAAAACCTCTTTTGAAGGAAAACGTTGAGATAAACTAAAATTACTTTTAAATCCCCCCCAACATGCGTAGCTTGTATGTCATTGCAAACAAACCATCGCAAACATGCACGTATTCCTTCCTTGCTGATTGAGAGCTGTGCAACACGTGCATAGATCTCAGTCTCAGCCAAGGCGAGCAAACAATACGGCATGTGTTGTTGTGATGGTTTGTTTACGATTACATAATGCTACGCATGATGGGATGATCTTTTACATCTAATTTTAATTTACCTCAAGGTTTTCCTTCAAAACAGGTTTTATCGTAATTCAAAAAATGATAAGAGATGTTAATATATTTTTATGTAGAATAATAATTCCAGAGTTTCGTAATTTTGTCAAATTAATGAGATAAAAGTTACATCTAACAGAACGAGTGACAATCTATCCAGCCACATGAAGTTTATCGTCAGTGCATATGCCATATCGTCTGGTACTATTCGTTGAGTTGATTTGCCTTCAGGTTCGGATTATTCACTTGTTTGTAAGTACAGTTATATCATTTTCCTTCTTATGATAGACTGTCTGGATGTGGTTATTTATGTTCAGCATGAATTCAATTTGGCCCGCGCGGTGTAGCTAGCACTTCCAGCAGCATGAATGGGTAGCGAATCGGTATGTACATGACTTTACTTGTGATTGTGTTGCAAGTTGAATTTTCATCATCATCATCATCGGCGTAATTCCCCCTATTTACCTCCAACTACGTCACTGTGTTGTTTCACTTCATCATCATTCTCTTCATCTCAAAATCATTAATTTGAAAATCCAAATCTAGATAAAATTCTGGTTTTTCTTTCGATCATTTCGGGATCGAAGTATTCAGTGACAATGTGGAGAAAATGTACCCTTGCAACAGGTTTTGCATGCAAGTGGAGCTTCACGTGGGAGAGCCAATCACGCCTCTCGTACAGACAGTGACGTCATAAAAATATCCCCAATTTCGCGGACGTAATTCTGCGTGTTTGAAGCATTCAGAGAGAGAACTTTAAACTATCAATTAACTGAGTTTCATCAGTCTCCATGATAAATGATGTACACCATCGTGTTCTCCTTATTTTCTCCTTTATTGTGATATATGATTCTCCAGTTTTACGATTTTCAATATATTTCTACTTTAAGTGAAATACATGTATATATACTAAAGTAATGAGGAGAGTTGTTCACAAGTGACATCACACATATTTGTCGCATTGCCAATGTGAGGATAGCATTAGTGATCGCAATATTCAAATGCTCATAACTTTCACATTATTTGTCTGATTTTTCTCAATGTTTTGTTGATCTATTTCTTTGATTTTTTTTTTCACATAAACTATCTCGTTCCATTCTCCTTTAATAGCTTCGAAGTAATAAAACTTGTTAAAACTGCTCACCAGCAACCAGAACAAGTACTTGATTGAATCTAGAAATTCAGTGAGAGATTCCAAGAAGAAAGGGAGAACAGGGTTTATTATTAAAGGGATCAGACAAACAAAACACTGAAAATTTGAATAAAATTGGACAACAAATAACAAAGTTATGGCATTTCACAGATTTGCATTATTCCGGTGAAACAGTTCTAGGCATATCTTCATGAATATTCAATGAGCAAATTGATGATGTCATTTCCCCATATGTTCTTTTGTATTTTATTATGTGAAGTCAGGTTTATTCACATCTTTTCTACCAAGAACTGGAAAAATTGGTTTGACAACTGATAAGTGCATTTGATATTGCCATATCGAATCCTAGTGGACACTAGCTGTGCATGCTTTCCCACGTGTCTACCACTCTATGGAATTACCATTGGAAATTTCACGTTTTGTTAACAATTTTGTCATTCCTGAAAAAAGTTCCCACTAATATAATGCTGATATCATATTTCCATTAAATAATTGAAATTTTTGCAAAGATGTTAATTACATTCGCGTTTTGGGGTCAAAAACATCCCTTTCATATTAAAAACAGGATGAAACTCAACATAAAATCCTACTTTATGTCACCACAAACAATTTCCCACTCAATCCAATTTCGCTTGATGGTATCTTACAGCTTGGTTCCCATGAGTCATTGTGCAGTTTTCTCTAAGCTTTACAATGATGTAAGAATGATGTTCATCGGTCAAACTTCGCGTTCACGTTTTAGCTTTAAATAAACATGTGTCAGACCACAAGCCAATGGCAAAAGTTGTCATATTCGCGCCGGGCGCGTACTGTACCTACATGTAATATGCATATCACCATAGAGAATGCAACTCTATCATATGCATCACTAGCATGGCGCGGCCGGGCCCGGGCTGGGCCGGCACGCACTAGTACATACTATTGCATGCTGCGCTGGCCTAGCCTGCAAAATGCAGTGCACTGCAGCGCACCTATAGCTAGGTGCCTAGCCTATGTATGTAGCTGTCGAGCTGAGCTGACTGTTTCTTGAAGCCTGTTAGCAACAGTTTCTTTTCTCCTGTAAGTTCTTCCCTGAATAAGTAGTGAGTATAGCTATAGTATTCTGTGATTATATGTACATATTTAGGGTTATGTTTTTAAGGTTATTCAGTTGTTACATTTATTAAAAAGTAAATCGAAATTCTGATTCATTGAACCGGATTCCCAAACAGTACGTTTCATTTCACTGCTCTAAGTATGGGGCCGGGTAGACCGATCGCGAGCTGAGGTTAGACAAATAATTATTATCAGTCTAGATCTCATGTAGATCTAGATCTAGTTCTGGTTGAATGCTGCATGCATGCACACAACGCCCTGGTCAGGAGAGAGTAGAAAAGACAGCGCAGCAGGCAGGGGCCACGGCCGCCCTGCCCTGCCCTAGCGTACAGCCCTAGCGCTAGCCAGGCTGCGCTTGTGCGAGCGCCGCTGAGCATTGGCACAGTATGTATAAAAAAATTATACAATTATGATCATATGTAATAACATAAGAAAAGGGAAAGAAGGGATATGATGTCATCAGCCCACCTAATGAATATCTACATGTATAATGACGTGCATATACCGTAACTATTTAAAAAAAAAATAATGCTAAACTTTAAAATTCAATAACACCATTAATTGTTATCCCATTTTGATGAAATTTTCAGCACTTTGCTCTGTAAATTTTACTCTATTAAGATTTGAATATTTTCAGCCTGGAGTATTCCTTTATAAAAAGATAGGAGTTTTGCTCAAGCGTGAGATGAGCATGCTGTGCAATCTCATTGAGACTTCCAAGCAGTACGAGGAAAATAGTTTTAAAATACTCCTGTATATCTCCTCTTTTATCTATCAAACTTTACAACTTCAAATTTTAATAATATAGAGGAAGAGTTACTCTCCTTGAGATGAGCCAATTTTCAATTTTTTACTGTTTAAAGACCAACTTAACCTTCATTGGCAACTTATTTATCGATTCAGGGAGGCAGGTCACTACCATTACACTGTTAAAAAAACCCTGATTTTACAGAAAAATAAAAGAAGATTTTGAAGAAAGCAATACCAGAATCATTCTTTAAATTCATGAAACAGGAATTTTTCTGCAATTTAACAGAACATGTCTGTTAGAAAAAGGGGAAAAGAGTGTTTTATTTAAGGAAATTTGTAAGATTACACACACAAAATACCAATTTCCTGTAAGATTACGCAATCTGGTAAGATTACAGGTGTTCTCGAGACTCTGCTGCAGGAACTTCTTTTAGTTTAAGGATAAATTTTCTAACAGTGTACAGAGCTATGCAGCCAATTAAAATCAAGGTTTTTATGGTTAATGTCAGCCTCAGGGTGGTGGGGGCTGTAAGAATTTTGCAATTATATGTAGGCCACAAGAATAAAGAGCCAAATAAAAAGCAAAGTTTTCATGATGCATTCATTGACAGTTGCTAAAGATAAAATACGCTTGCCCGACCCCATATATCAATCTTTTCAGAAATCACTTGTTTTCTAGTTGGTATGAAAATTTCATTTTTAACTCTACCTCTTCCCCCCCCCCCCTAAAAAAAAAAGAATATTAAAAAGACAAACTAAAGAAACATAAAGGAAATAGTTGAAATACAGTTCATTATAACTGTAAGAGACACAAAGTGAAAAATTGAACTTTGAATGAACAGTACTTTCATTTATGTTTTTAATGTGCACATAGTAGAAAATGATACTTGTTCTTCTTCTTCCCATAATACAAGTAGTTATTGGTGAATTATATACAAACGCATTTTAATTCTTTCACTTCCCTGGTAAAAATTACTTTGACAGGAAACAGAGATATAATGATATTTATTTGTATTGAAACCAGTGACCTGTGTGTCTGCAAAGAATATTAAAGGGACCTTTAAAGGGGAAAAGAGGGGAAAAGAAAAATCAGACAAGCAGACTAAAAAGGTGAAAGTTTTAACAAGAAAGTTATACATTTTTAAAGTGGGAACATGTTTCTATGGAGACTTCAAATTGGCTGCCTTGGTAAGTAAAGCCCCTTTCACAAAATGGTGTTGCGACAGCTGACAACCATTGCTATTCTGTGCAACATATATTGGGACCAAATGATCGCAAACAATTGTACAAGCAATTGTGAATCCCTTAAAGGCAAGTACTACTTTTCCATTGACACTGTACTCCAATACTAAAAGTGTTAAAAACAAAATGCAATTTTTAAAAGAAATTAACTTCCAATTATATATTTTTTCATAATGCAAATTCCATGTCAATAGGAGTGGGCTATACATGGGTCAAAAATACTTTTTTTGTAATTTCAATATGGGAACAGTTTTTTTTTATTCCTTGTAATGTATCTCAACATGAAATGACAATATTTTTTTTCTTGGGTCCGAGAAAAAGTGTGCCGGGCCAAAATCCAAAATGGCCGCCAAAACCCCCCAAAATCACAGTTTTGGCCACAACTTCTTTATTTGGTGGTCTTTTTCTCTGGTTTTGGTGTCTATTCATATGTGTTTGGGGGCAGGCAATTTGTTTTTCCTATAATTAGTACTTTTAAACCATTATTTGTAGAGTTAAATGGTAATTATACCTAAATTTTCCAATTTTTATAGCCTTTTTTCAGCCAAAAAGTAGATTTTATTGTCCTGGGGTTCTTGGATATTAGATGGTACTAGGTCAACAATAGCAGGTAGCTTCATAGAGCTATATTGCTTTTATTTCTCTATTATGGGTTTTACGGATATTTGTGAAATATATCTTATTTAATAAAAAAATGTGAATTATCCATAGAGGCTACAGTGTATATACAGTATACAATGTACATGTACTGTTACTGTACATACTGCACTGCATAAATGCATTGGCCACCATGACAAGGCCTGTATAAACTATAGTGGTATACATGTAGAAATGAGCTCTTAGGTTTAGAATTAGATGCCTCAGAAATTGAAGATATGTTTTGTCTCAGAAACTGAGGACATGTTTTGTCAAATATGCTAATTCAGGGGGCGGAGAAAGGTAATTAACCCCACATGGCATTTACACTGTAGCTTATTCTGGGCCACGTTGCATAAAATTTACCATTATGTTAACTTAATGGTAACTTGCATGGAATCCTTGGTTCTGATTGGCTGTTGATCAACGTTACCATGATAGTTACCTGACCCCATAAACATAGGCTAGTTACTTAGACACAACAACCAGGTAAAAAAAGCCTCCAAATGAAGAAGATATGGCTAGATATGTATGTACATTACGTATATGACATACATGTATGTGTGATATTTTTATGTGCAATTTACGTTGCTGGTTTCATCATGTACATCAGCTGACAAGCAATCATATTCACAATTCACAATCTAATTTTAAACCTTAGCAGCTTATTTCTATGACACTATAGTCTATATACAGGCCTTGTCATATGTCATGGTGGTCAATGCATGGATATTGCAGTGTAGTACTAGTATGTACAGTAGTACATTGTATACTGTATAGCCCCTATGGATAATTAACATTTTTTTATTTAATAAGATATATTTCACGAATATCCGTAAAACTCATAGTAGAGGAATAAAAGCAATATAGCTCTACGAAGCTGCTTGCTATTGTTGACCTCGTACCATCTAATATCCAAGAACCCCAGGACAATAAAACCTACTTTTTGGCTGAAAAAAGGCTATAAAAATTGGAAAATTTAGGTATAATTACCTTTTAACTCTACAAATAATGGTTTAAAAGTGCTAATTATAGGAAAAACAAATTGCCTGCCCCCCAAACATATAAATACACACCAAAACCAGAGAAAAAGACCACCAAATAAAGAAGTTGTGGCCAAAACTGTGATTTTTTGGGGGTATTGGCGGCCATTTTGGATTTTGGCCCGGCACACTTTTTTCTCGGACCCGAGACAAAAAATATTGTCATTTCATGTTGAGATAAGGTAAAAGGAACACAAAAAAACTGTTCCCACAGTAAAACTAAAAATCACCCATTTATAGCCCACTCCTAATGTCAATGCACAGATCTATAAAAAGCTACTTTCACAAGCTATTCACCCTTGCAAAAGCAATATATATCTGTTATATATGCCCCCCAAAAAAGGGATTTATCATTAAAAAACAGAATGAAAGATGTATTACAGAGGATGTGTATTGGAATGCATACATTTCAGTTAAATGCAAATTCCATGTCAATACACAGAAAACTACTTTCAAAAGCTATTCAATCGAGTAGAAGCAAGGTATGTTGAATAGGAATTATCTTTCCAGGACCTTCAAAAGAGACAACTGGTCAATGGTCTTTGAGCTGACCTATTAAAGCCCAAAATAAATATAGGTCAGCATTCCATCTTATCAAATAAAAGGAGGACCTGCAAGTTACTACAGACTGAATAAACATCTTTTGGTGGGTCTAATACCATGGTCACATTTGCTCTACGGCGGCCGTACGGCGAGTTGAAAACAGCCGTTTTAACATTTTTGTACCAGCTGCATATAGGTTGTTTGAATGAAAATGAATAAAACGGCTGTTTTCAACTAACCGTACGGCCGCCGTAGAACAAATGTGACCAAGGTATTACTGTATATCTTACATTGACTGGCAAAGTTACTGTAAATCTTCCAGTCATCTTGTGCTTTAATTGCATGTATATTGTGCATTCAGAGAATAAAATAAAAATTATCAATATTTTATCACAACTTAGTAACTAAATAAAAATCTTGAGAACAAATGGAAAAATTATTGTAAAGCTTTATAGAGTCTCCTCTACAATTTCAATAACAAACATAGGCTACCGAAAAGTCAATAAAGCAGGTGGTATCTGAATTTCAAAAAGGACTTCTTACGTCTCAGGTACCATATTTTTTGTTCAAAAAAATACTTCAATGTATACACCCATCAGAAAGGCCTCTACTATGCTTTTCACACTGCATTTCCATAACACCATACTATCTTTAACCCCGGACTATCCTTAACCCCATACTATCTTTTTTTTCAATTCACACTGTCTTTCTTAACCCCATAGTATCTGCTCAGTCGTACATGTAGTTAATGCCATAAACCGGACTAGTGCTGCAGCCGAACCGCCGAACCGAACGGAAGTTCGCCGAACTTGGCACTTCCGAACCGGACCGAACCGAACCGAACTCAAAGGCCTGGTTCGGAAGTTCGGTAAAAAAAAGTATGTTTGTATGCAATGCGTGAATGCGATGACTACATAGATTTAAGTATAAAATCAATAAAATATATATTGGTTAGTGATTGTGCACAAAGAGAATTCCACTCAATATATTTTTAAAATCCACTATGATAGCTCCCATCTTGTCTTTGATTGAACTGTTATCAACTTGAGAATATTTTATTAACATAAATATATTTTTTCTTGATAAAATGAGGGGGCATTTTGAAGCTAAACTCGGTATACAAGTGTGGTGTAATTACGTATTGCCGTAATCGATCGTGATCGTAATCGGACCTAATCATTTTGTATTTAATAAAGAAAAAGAACCAGACATAAATTCATTCCTCGTAAATGACAAAGTATGACAGTTTCGGTCTCGTGTTTGATTAAATTTTCATCATTTTCAATTTTTTTATAAACATGAATAGGCCTGGGAGTAAACATCGATTGATCGAATGGTTCGATTGGCATGCCGCCAATCACCAATCGATTAGCAAAATTTACACTAATCGAATGTTCGGCAGATCCCGATTATGACGTTGGGATACCTCTAATACCCAAGTAATAAAAATAAAATGACAAGAAAACAATGATGACAGCTGTTTTTTACAGGTTTAAAAATTATGTTACCGAGGTAATGTTTCAAAAATTATCAATGATTGTATCACATTCACAGTTACATACCAACATGATAGCGCTCCGAAACTGTTAATCCCACCCGACCTTGCCCTCATACACAAAATAAGTCATTGTGTGCGTGCACAATAATAAGTAAACACATAACCAGCTCACTTGAGCTGATTGGACCTTCGGATAGCCAATGAAACTTTGGGAAACAAAGAAGCGGAAGGCGTGTAGTTCCCTTATCAGGAAAGGTCATCACTTCAGAAATGAATTTACCCCTCTCCCATCTGTGTGTATGTGTGCGTGTGAGGGAAAGAGAGAGGGAAGGATAGGGGGTGGGAGCCGGAGAATTTCTTTCATGTTTCAGAACAATGCAACCTTTTTTATATCCCCCTCAAGGCCTCAACCAATGAAAACTACATTCCAACACGCGCCCGCCTTCACCAGTACTTTCTCGACTAGTCTCCAAAAATAGACCCAGTTGTACATGTAGGTTCAAATGATAAAAAAAATCGTTATTTTGAAAGGTATTTCACATGAAATATTTTTTTTTAATACATGTGTAGCATCGTGGGCAGTGCCACAAGTGGAGGCGGGGACATGGTGTGGGCAAGGGATGAAAATTTTCAAGTGAAATGCTCCACCTGGGCTCAGTCTCAAAGAATATACTTCATGAATGAGTTGTTTACGTCTTTGGACTCGGCGGGGCTGATTCATTTATATGCAGGGGTGTGGCACTTGGAGGGATGAATGCATAATACCAGGGTACCAGTATTAATTTAGGAAAGATTTTCATTGGGACAATAAACTGAAAGATTTAATCTCATTTCATGAAGTTTCTTTTGATATAAAAAAATCATGGAGAAGGGGGAAAAGGGCCTCATTTATGCTAAACATGTGACTTTGATGGAGATTTCTTCATGGGGGGGGGGGTCACCATAAAGTAGGACAACTATTGTGACTTAAAAGACGTAATTCCCGACGAACAATCGAATCATTCAATTATTTTTCCAGGAAATAATCGAATGGTAATAATGACAATCGTCCCAGGCCTAAACATGAATATATTTTTCCTTATAAAATGTGGGGACATTTTAAGCTTAACTCAGTTAAAAAGTGTAGTTGAATTACGTATTGCTGTAATCGGATGTACATTTAATTGAAAAGACATAAATTAATTCCTTGTGACTGACAAAGTAATGGTAAAGTATATTCCACCTTCTGAAATTTCCATATTAATATAAAAGATAAATAAATAAGAGATGAAGGAATGAGGGTGAAAAAAACAAAAAAGATAAAAATTCAAACCAAATCAACGCATGTTCCCTGATCGATGTTCCGGAAATGGTTGGTAAGGAAAGTTGAAACAGGAAGTCCAAACAACCTGCTCTCGGTCGCTATTATACAGGTAAAATTCGTATTCCAAACTTGAAACGTTTTTCCATTGTCAATATTTTCTTAAGAGTGGTTTAATCTGGCCAATTACTGAGAATGAAATGATAAATTATCAGTTCCGTCTTAGTTCTGACGATCAACGCCGAGTGATTTCACAACACTAAAATATGCAGTACAGTCCAATGCACTCATTTTCGTGTTAGAAATATGTTTGAAGTCACGTAGCGTCGATCTTTCTGGACCAAGAATGGACTGATATTTATCTTTTTAAAGTAATTCATTGACCAGATTTTACCACTTTTCAGAAAATAGGGACTTTCTAAAACACTCGTATTCTTTGGAATGTGAATTTTTCCGGTATAATAACAGTTGAGTGGAGGTTGTTTGTCTACTATTTCGACATTCCCGATCAACACTTTCCAATTTGAGAAGCTGCGTTGGCAATGACATCGTAATCGATCATGATCATAGCTACATGAAATAATCGTGAAAAAAATATTCTGATCTTTGTAATTCTGTTTCTGTCCTGATTCTCTCGTTATCAATATTTTTTCTTTTGATTTTTTTTTATTTTCATTTCAAAAATGAAAGTAGAAATGACTTATTTTTTGTTAATTAAAACAAAAGAAAGTTCAACAATTATCTTAACTATTCTTTTTAGAAACAAAATTTATTATTAATACATGACGGATCATGCACGAGGTTGCTTGTTTGTAGGTCGGCAGTCTTTATTTTTTATGTGTTAAATTTAATTTGGCATTTATTTCCGAACCCCGAACCGAACCAAAGTTCGGAAAAAAAGTGCCGAACCCTGCCGAACCGAACCGAACCCGAACATGCCTCCTGACTTGCAGCACTAACCCGGACTATCCCTCAGCTCATGAATATTGATAATTTTACCATACAGAGCGTGATTAACGTGCAATTTGACTTCTGTGATTGGCCAATGCTTAGTCCCACTTTCCTTAGCCCTGTTTCATTTTCACACTGCATCTCTTAGCACCACAATTGTGGTGCTAGCACAATAAGCCGGCTAACCCTGCTTTTTTGCAGGGCCAGATAGTAGCGTACTATTTACCGTGCTAGCCCACTTAGGTAGTGTGAAAACGAAGTGGGCTAAGCTTAACCCCGGGAAATTGGTGGGGCTAAGACCCCGCTTAGCCCCACCAATTTCCTGGGGTTAAGGATAAAAAGTGCAGTGTGAAAAGCATATACATGTACTTACTGTTTCGTTGTTGTTGTTGCTCGATTCCGGAAGCTCGCTAACCACCTTTGCTTTGCCGAGGTAATCCACATCTTTCAAATTGGCAACTTTGCTCTTGGGCGGGGTGAATAACTGGTTACTAGGCAACACAATAGGCTCATACAGCTGATTGCTCTGTAAAAATGCTACTATGCTTTTCACACTGCATTTCCAGAACACCATACTATCTTTAACCCTGGACTTTCCTTAACCCCATACTATCTCTTTTTTTCGATTCACACTGTCTTTCTTAACCCCATAGTATCTGCTCAGTCGTACATGTAGTTAATGCCATAACCCGGACTATCCCTCAGCTCATGAATATTGATAATTTTACCATACAGAGCGTGATTAACGTGCAATTTGACTTCTGTGATTGGCCAATGCTTAGTCCCACTTTCCTTAGCCCTGTTTCATTTTCACACTGCATCTCTTAGCACCACAATTGTGGTGCTAGCACAATAAGCCGGCTAACCCTGCTTTTTTGCAGGGCCAGATAGTAGCGTACTATTTACCGTGCTAGCCCACTTAGGTAGTGTGAAAACGAAGTGGGCTAAGCTTAACCCCGGGAAATTGGTGGGGCTAAGACCCCGCTTAGCCCCACCAATTTCCTGGGGTTAAGGATAAAAAGTGCAGTGTGAAAAGCATATACATGTACTTACTGTTTCGTTGTTGTTGTTGCTCGATTCCGGAAGCTCGCTAACCACCTTTGCTTTGCCGAGGTAATCCACATCTTTCAAATTGGCAACTTTGCTCTTGGGCGGGGTGAATAACTGGTTACTAGGCAACACAATAGGCTCATACAGCTGATTGCTCTGTAAAAATAAATAAAATAACTTTTTAATAGTGGGAGGGCTGTTTTTCACAGAACAGGTAAAGTGAAGTACCGAGAATAAGATTGCACATTATCCTCAGGCAAGCAAACACAAATGGCCATTATCAATTTCAATATGAGAGGATAGCGATGAAATATGCATGAATATAATTATTTGCTCACACTTTAATTCAAGTTTAAATATCAAGACTCATCATGTCTTTTTTCAATTTTTTTTTTTACTTTTGTTCACAAACATCAATGTCAGACCCGATTTCAAATTAAACCCAAGTTTAGAATACTGGGGTGGTATTCTGGAACACTGTCATAACTTTTCTCATAAATTTTGTCATTTTTCTCCGAGATGTGACACCGCTATAATTGTCACAAATCTGTATTCTGAACATTGTCTCTCCCCTGTCATATCTCTCTAAGTTCCCGCCCATTTTTTCGTAAGCAAACCAATCAAAATCAACGTTAGTTCCCAGTGGAAGCCCTTCTAGCCAATAGGAAGGCCCTGTGGCAAGTAGGGCGTATCCCCAATACAGTTGCTGGCATCGCGCAATTACGCATATTGATGCGCTTAATTACAAAGAGAGACAGGGAGCTGTGAAGGATTTTAGAGAAGTAGAAAAAAAAGGGAAAAAGAGGAGGAATTAACATGTAGGGCCTTGTAGCCACTAGCGTACCTAAGGGGGGGCAGTCTCCGCCCCCCCAGAGTCACAACCCATGCAAGGGACGTATCCCTGTCCCCACCCCCTGACGAGCTGAAAGACCCTTTTTTTTGCTTGTCAATTTTTTTTCTTCTACGAAATCCTATATTTGTGGTTGAAGACTTTTTTTTTTGCTTGTCAAAATTTTGGGCGGACGAATTTGCCCCCCCCCTGTGAAAAATCCTAGGTACGCCACTGACTGATTGTAGCATGAAAGTAGAATTTTTTAAAATGGCATGGATGATGAGTGAAACGAATACCACAATCTTAGCAAATGATGTCATTATATGCTCGACATTTAGTCGGCAGGATATCGGGATATTTGGTACTAAAAGATGACAAAAGTTATGACTGGTACCCCCTGTCATAACTTTTGTCATATCTTTTGCTAGTATAAAATGATTATGCGCATTTAAAGCCACATATTTTTGGTGCATGCTAAAGAGAAGAGACAAAATTTATAACAATTTTTATGACAAAAGTTATGACATCCACCAGAATACCACTTTTGTCATATCTCTGAGAAAAGATAAAATATGGAGAAAAGACAATGTTCAGAATACTGCCCCAGGGGGGTGTTTCACAAAGATTTAAGGATGACTTAGGTCGCACTTAAATGTCGACGCGTACATTATAAGCAACGCGCAATCTTATTGATCAATACGCAGTAGTGCGCGTCTTCTTGGCATGATCTGACCAATGCTGTCTTGCCTTTTATACTGCGCGCAACAAGACATTTAAGTGCGACTCTAAGTCATACTTAAATCTTTGTGAAACACCCCCCTGGTCTTTAGTGTCCATATGATTAATCTACACTGTATAGGCTTACATGCATTATTCACCAACAATGCATCACTGTTACTGAATTCTTATATCTATTGATTTATTTATATTGGCCCGTATTCTGACGTCGGGTAGAATTCAAACTCTGGTTTAAAGTTATGGTTGAAGTTAAAGATAAATTCCAGTTTTGGTAACGATCTCAAAATGACTTTTTACAGAATCTAATATAATGACCACCCAAGTGTCTGTTTGTATGAATAAAAAATATGTGCCAAAGGATTCTGGAAGAAATTGTGTAATTGCTGAGAAATAAGCAAAATAAGCGCAGATTCGGTCACTTCTGTCAGGTCTTTATTCCAGCAATAATAATACACTGTCCCATGTGTGCCTATCTGTGTTGGTGATCTTCAGTGTGAACGTTTTTCAGCGTAGATTTCAAGATTTCACAAAGTTCAGTTTATGTAACTGTACCAGATCTAGATCCTCGATGATATACTGACAATTAAGCCTGGTTTTACAGACTTTCTCATGAAATCAGCGTTTACTGCAACTACTGGAATTTCTCTTTAATAGAATGCCAATTGTGACATAAATCACTAACAGTAGAGATATAATATTTCAGCTCAATTGACTCTCAATTGTCTAGGAAGTATGAATAGATAATTGTCTTTTAATACACGCAAAGAACCAGGAAAGAGCACAGTAAAACATAAGAAACATACAATACAATACAATACAAATTTGGATACTTTTGGCTTCCCATCATTTTAGCAGAGTTAGACCATGGTCTAAGTCAAACCCGACTTTAGAATACGGGCCAATGTGTTCATTATAAATATTTTAATACTCTATTTTACACATTACAAAATGACAAAATTCAATAAATTCTTCTTTTTTTAATAATAATTTCTTACCATTAACTGTTTCTGCGCCTTTTCAATCAGCGGACCATGTCTGGCCTCAACGCTTACTTTCTTGGCATCAGCCAGTAACTCCAAGGCATACTCTGAATTGTTCATCATTGTTGCATAGGTAAGGGCTAAATTATACAAAACCTGCATGAAATAAGACATTAAAAACACAACATTAAAGGGAAATCTAATATGCAACAGCCACTTACATGTCTACAACATCAGCTCGCGACTTGGGCCTCCATATTCAATTGCATAAAACCTTGATCACCTTTATACAGAAGTAGTATTGTGCACTGTGGCATACAGCATACATGTATTGGGGGCCAGAACTACTAAAGAATTCCTCGGTTCCCTATCCAAAGTTTTTTTTAATAATATCAAAAAAATCATATTATTGAGACATCTTTCAACAAAACATAACATTGATCAGTTCAAAGTATAAACACAATTTAGGATAGCAAAATTACATCCGTATATGTAGTAGGTTTTAAACAATATAGGTTACTAAATATTTTATTTAAAAAAAAATAAAGCTTTCTGGTTTGGCCAAATAAAATTTGATGTGGAGTCATACAATCGTACAAAATAATCAAGGAATAATTAAAAGGTTACAAAATTACAAAAACGCATACCATGTACATTTTTATCTAATCAATGTCTTCATAAAATCAACTATAACATACCTCACACTCGTAGAGTTTGTGCACAAAGCCGAGCTGCCTGTAGTCTATGAAACGGTTACCACGGAGACAGGTCTTGGACTTCTCATAACTGTTCCTAGACTCGTTGTATCGATGGAGGTGATAGTTGACCATGCCAAGCTGGAAGTGTGCAAGGGCCATGTGAGGGTCCTTTTCTATGGCAGCTGTGAAGTTCTACAAGAAAAGGAAAATTTTGAAAACAACTGAATAAGAAATGAAAATGTAAATTTCAAAATTCAGTGACAAGAGCACAACACATACTATATAAATCATGTTTCCATGAGTTTATTATGGTACAAAATTTAGTATTTCAGAGAATGTAATTAAGTACAATTTAAACAAGAAAATGAATCATGCATATTGTTTTACAATTTCGTCAGTACCTATAAAACAGAGAGGCCAACCAAAAAATAATAATTGATACATGTACTGTAGCACAGTCAAAACCAGTGCCGGCTGCACAGAAACGTTGTTAGCCTATTACTGAGCAAACGGTAAGCCCAGTCTCATCCGCTTTGATGACCACCTTTTTCAGACCTAATTTTGTAGATACTCAGCGACTTACATGTAAAGTTCCATTCAGGAGCCACTCTGCCCCGCTCGCAAGACCCTGTTACGAAACATCTCTGTTCCCTAGCCCTGTCAAAATTGTCCACTGTGAGCACCATATGCAAGAGCTGCAAGCACGGCTTCACAACTCACTCCGCTAGCAGCTCCATGCACCGCTAACGCCCACAGATACATGCACAGCGCTAACGTGCACTGTACATACTGCGAGGCGATCCCGTTGCGTAGACTGTTTTCAGACAGCCCAGGCACAATACTTGTTCCCCAACCTTAACATTCAATTTAACTTAATTCATTACACATAAGTTTATCATACAAATTTTTAGTCATTATGTTTATACCAGTATTCCAGCAAGGTACTTGAATATGGTACATGTACATAAAAAACAGACCTTTGAAATACATGTAGCATACACAATATGACATGTGCTGGCATTAACAATATTTTTTTTAATCACATCATTTCAAGATATAGAACATCTTCCGATCTGTGACCATTTAAATGAACTTCTTCTCCTGACCATAATTACCCTAGGAAGTGAATCACAAACCCTCTTTTCCCCTTCCCAGAGGACCCTAGCCATTTCCTGTTTTCTCTTGTCGTCACAATTTCGACATACAGCAATCATTACTTTCCAAGAAGCCAAAGAGGCAATTCGTGTGATGTCATCAACGTGAACACTCAAATCTCACACACTACTCTATGACGTCAACGAAAAGGCTGATGAACGCAGGTGTTTGAAGATACTGTACATCGTTACATCTGCCCACGCATAACCTAATTAATTATTCATAATGAGCAACTTCAAGCAACTGAATAATAAACAGCAAAACAAAAACAAATGAGTCATTTTTTACAAAGTGAGAGGCAGCAGACTGTCCTTTCTCTATTTCATAGTTTTTACAGTTCTATAAAACTGCTCTATTAAAAAGAAAATAATGCATCTTTACTCTTCCTGACAGTTCAAACCTGTTTCTTAGATTTCATTTACCAAATCATCAATAAATTTTACATTATGAACAGTCTAAAATAGAGGGGGAAAATGAGTCAAGGTACAATGTAGGCTGTGATTATCTAATGTATGTTTGATAATACTAAAAATGCAAAAGAATTTTTGAATACAAGTGTAATTTAATGAATAATTAAAATAATAACAGAGGAACAATTGTTGTGTTTAATGACTGAAAAATGTCTTCTTTGGATTTTGGCAGGTACTGTTTCTTTTTCCTTTTTTTTTGTATCCAGATAAATGTATATTTACCCTTCTTTACAATAAGTAATAATGTACTTGTACAATACATTAAAAGAAATGACCTGATACTCATTTTAGTTCCTGTTAGCATTTTTATACATGTAGTAAAAGAGAAACTAATTCCTGAAAATGTACACAATGTATTTGGTTTTTGGTTTTGTATTCCAGTGTAAAACAAATATTTATAAATAAAAAAAATACATTTCTTTGAAATACATACATGTTTATAGGTTGTGTCCTCTTTGAAAATCCATCATGTATGGTCATAATAATTGTCAGGTTGTATGTGTATGTAATGTACATTTTTCAGCCCTTTTTATCCTTGGGTTATATTTTTGGGCAATTTTTGGCTTTCTCAGAAAATTAGTTGTTTCAAAGCTAGCTTACTATGGATTTCAATACTTCCTTTCTCCAAGATTCAGTAATTATATATTGCCCATCATCCCTTACTCACAATTCTCTATAACATTATTATGTTCAACATTATTTTGTTGTTAACATTCCACTGTGTCCATGGCTCTTCTCCCAAGTACCTCATTTCACTGATCAAAAGTTATATCCCTTCAAGATCCTTACGTTCCTCCTTTTCCAATTCTCTTGTTACCCCCAAAGTTTCCAAAACCAGTGGGGAAAGATCATTTGTTTACTCATCCTCTATTAAAGTTATGGAATAGCCTCCCTGAAAACATCAAACAGTGCTTGACCTCTGAAACTTTCAAACATTACTTTTGAAAATAAAACATTTCTCTTCAATTCTTCTTAATTTCTTCTATAATTTCCTAAAAAGCACCTTGAGCACTCTACAGAGTGGATTTTGGGTGATATAAGTCTCATTATCATTATCATTATTATAACTTTGATGTTTAAAATATCTGACTCAAACATGTACTTTCTAAGAATACTATAATTGTTAAAATTGTTATTGATTTCCCATCTTTGGTTGGGTAGTTCTTTATTTTATACTAGTCGTTTTTCCCATTTAATCCTCATACATGTAGATTATGCCCCTATTCAATTTCTGACTATCCTTCTTAGAACATCAACCAATTAAAATTAAATGAAATTCATGAAAGAGACAAAATTATGCTCAAGTAATTTCTAAGCATTATTTGAATACATGTACATGTGTGAACATGCATATTACATGTTCAGGGAAAATTATCTAAAGTATTTTAACATTATGCTTGCTTATTCTTCTCATTAAACCTAATGTACATGTAACATAGACAGACAAAGCTAATAAATCAAACTGTCTCATAATTACTGGTTGAATATACAGATATCAAACATTGAAAAATTTGCTTGATAATAAAATAACAATGAAATAGAGATCATGGCTAAATATGAGCTCCATGTAGAACAAACAATTCCCTCCAAAGACAAACCTTTTTTTTTCATTAGTAAGTTCACATTTTCATGCATCCTTGCAGACATTGTCCTGATCGAGCAAAGCACACAGAAGATGTCATGTACAATTTGGGAGATCTATAGAGAAAATGTGGATTGCAGAACTCTGTGAAAACAACGCAAGTGCCATCAATTCAATGAACTTGACACAAAAGGGAATTGTTTTCTTTTATAACAGACCCGGAATGTCACAAACTGACAGACAAGTGTAATGACGTTTTCATAGTTTATTTAAGACATGTAGTTTGTCGAATTTCTTTGAAGGTGATTTGACAAGTTGTACTCAACTCTTTTGACAGCTTTGAAATATTTTGCAGTCTTTGGACTTGTGGGCAGAGACAAAAAAGGGGGAAATTCCCTTGGAAATGCTAAGTAATTACCTGCTGATCAGCATATCAATGAAATTTGTAGAACTCTTCTCTTTCTTGGAAGAAATTTTACATATAACTTCCTGAAGTTTGCTGCACACCCATTTTAATGTATAACTTTTTATAATTCCACAATGAATGTTTTGAAAGTTCATGATAAAATAGTGTTCATCTCTTTAAAAGATACCTGGGCGATTCCATAAAGAACATCTGACCCCCTATATGTGGAACCTTCATGAACATTTCTGTCTCTGAATTCTGGTTCTTTTGACAGTCTGTAATGCTCTCAAATTACCGTGAATTGGTTAGGTAATATGAAGTGAATTCAAACTTGAGAAAAATGGGGGTTAGATGAACAAAAAGGTTGATTATTTTATGGAATTGCCCACCTTCAACCTAGTGAATATTTCAAGACTACCTTGTGATATAAAGTATGCACAACTTGTGAATTAAAGTGATGGTCCAGGCTGGAAATATTTATATCTCAATGAATAATTCACAAAGCAAATTGCTGAAAATTTGATCAAAATGAGATAACAAATAATGCAGTTACATGTATCTAATTTTTAAACTTTGCATTATTCTGGTGAAACAGTTCTAGGCAATTCTTTACGAATATTCACTAGGTGGGCTGATGTTATATCCCCACTTGTTCTTTTGTATATTATTATATGAAATTAGGTTTATTCAACATTTTTCTACCAAGAACTAAAACGATTGGACTGAAAACTGATAAAGTGCACTATTACTGTCACAACTTATTTCATCATAATGGAGACACATCATTTACACATACATGTATGAGAAATGAAACATTTACAATTTCATGCAATAACAAAGAAAAAGGAAAGTGGGGATGTGACACTATCAGCCCACCTAATCATGATGATGTGCATACATGTATAACTGTTTTCACAAAATATTGATTAACTTTAAAATTTAATTACTTTGTTATTTGTTTTCTGATTTTGATGAAATTTTCAGCATTTTGCTCTGTGAATTTTACTCTATTTATTCATTTATTTACCACATAAATGTGTTGCTGGGAGTCCTGGGGCTATTAAGGGCTACAAAAATAAAACAGGGCATAGAGCGGGGGGGGGGGGGGGGAGGGGAAGAGTAAAAAATATGGAGAAAGGGACAGAGACTGAGACATAGATACAGAAAACTGACAGAAAGAGATACTACAGAAAGTTAAATCTCTCTAATTGATACTTTCCAATATCAATTAGGACTGGTATGTGCACTTGAAACTTGACTTTGAATAACAAATTAACACTACATCCAAACTACGATATTCAGTGTATCACACATAAAAACCGCCTGTTTCACTTGTTAACCTTCATAATGTCTATTTCAGTAATTCAATAAATATTACTGTCATGACAACACACGTCATTAAAATGACGATCCTAAAATATTAGTTGAAACCACCTGTCTGATAGCTGGAACCGAGGAAATTGATCATTAGAATTTGATATACATTTTTTACACAACATAGTACTTTTGTCTTTACATGAACTCTATAAAAATAGGTCTGTATGGTCTACCTACATGTACCTACATGTTGACTTTGACCAGGATATTAAACACATAATACATGTACATGTATGTAACTGCCCTAAAAACTTTCGAGAGCAGATTGAACAATATCATCTTTTATTAGCACGTGGAAGGAGTGAGAGTAATGTAATGAGGATAGGGGGAGTATATGTACTACATATCCTAAACTATACAAGCCCATAGGGAGTTCAATGAACCCCCTAAACTTTCCAAAGCAAGAAAAACAGAGGAAGAAACAATTTTTCAAGACGAAATTCAGCCAACAACTATTGTTTCAGCCAAGAAGGAAGCAAACACCCCAATTGAAAAGTCTGGCTAGGGGGCTGTAGGATACGTATTCTATTTTCATACAGTGAGACAGTGAGAGTGATGGGGGTCCAAGTTTGGAGCCTTTGAGATAATTCTCATGGTGCACATGGGGTCCCGGGGGACAGTCAATTTAAATTTATTGCTGTACACATGCATGACCAAATTATTACCAAACACCCCCTAAACAAGTTTTTCTCTGTGTGCAAAATAACCTCTATTAAAATAAGTTTTTCGCGGGCTTCTTTAATTTATAAACACATTTTGGCCCCTTAACAAGTTGTCGTCAGAATATGGGAATATGACCCCTAAACAAGTTTTCCCGTTTCCCAGGGTCGTTACTAACAATTGGGAAGAACCCAAACACTTTTCAGAAATGAGCAGGAAAAAGCTTTGGGGAAAAAACATACCCTAAACACGTTTGGCTACATGTAGTCATTAAAAAAAAGCTTTGAAAAAAATACCCTATACGTTTGACCCGGCGATTGACCATTGACTAATCTTTCAAAACCACCTGTTTTTTTTAAATTGGCGCTATTGATACCAGTAACAAGTGCATGCACGGCCTGCATCCAAAACTAAAAAAACATCCCTTTAAACGCGTTTTTGGGTCACACTTGTGTACAGCAATATATTTGACTGTGTGGGGGGGGTTGACCATACAATATACACAAAATCACAATTAAGATGGTAATTTTTACATTTCTGTAAAAATTTTGCTGAAAAAGGGGGAGGGGCTGAACGAACGCCCCCAGCTCAGACCCTTTACCTGAAAAAAAACAGGCATTAACATCAATCACTATTTAAGGCTTGACTTTCTGTACAATACTACAATTACTTTCAATTTCAGAAGCTACATAATTAAAATATATAAAAATATCACAGCATCTATACTTTCCACAGCATGAGTTGTAAATCAAAATTAAATATAGCTGGAATAAGAACTACATTTGATCAAATAATAGTACTTGCAATAGCAGACAGAATTTTATGTAATCAAGTAGGTAGGCCTTAATTTCAGCATCATGACTTTCGTATTATTTACAGTTAATACAGTACACCACTTTCAGGGACAAAACCAACTTTAATGACTGAGGGAGTCCAATTCTAAACTTCTGACAAGCTAAGACCTACATGTACATTGTAAAAGGATCTCATGCCAAAATCTGATAAGTTTATCATTTCAACAAGAGGAGGCGCAATGCTAATCTAATGATTTAAAAACATACGTACATGTATGCTCCGCCAGCAGATGTGAATTGCAATTGTGAATAAGGTGTTGATGAATCGACAGTGAATTATGTGTGAAGAAATCCATGTAGGTATGGGTTTCGAATCAGAGATTATTTAATGGAATAAGGAGTTGACCTGTTGCTTTAATACCACTCAGGTAGGACTACATGCCTGGCAAGTTCATTTTTTTGCATCAATTACATGTGTTTACTTATTTTTCAAAAGAATCTTCCAAGTCGTGAATTGACTGCCAAATTTCTTTTGTTTTGATCTGTTAAGTTCATTTTTTGAATCAATTATGTACTTATTTTCAAAAAGAATCTTCCAAAGTTCCAAGCCGTGAATTGACTGCCAAATTTCTTGTTTTGATCTGTTAAGTTCATTTTTTCATCAATTATGTACTTATTTTCAAAAAAGAATCTTCCAAGTCATGAATTGACTGCCAAATTTCAATGGACTCAACCCGATGGTTTGTGTAGTCTACAATGTAGCATACACAAACCATCACCTGACATAGCACAATGCCAATCTCTCAATTATTGTTCAAAACTTCACAACAGAAGAGTAATGTGAACACTCGCGCACCAAAAAAAAAGAATCAGACAATATCTAGAGACTTGTCATACCTCTTTGGCAACCTGAGTGTTCTGCAACACCCAAGCAACCTGTCCCAAATTGAACCTCATTTTGGCAGAATAATCCTTGATGGTTTGAAGACTGTTGAAGGCATCCTCCCAACTGCCACTCTTTGCACTTTCTACCGCATCGTTCCAAGTGATGATCACCTCCTTAAATGAATAATTGGGTTCACTTTGCATGTTGCCACTCCTCTTCCTCAACTCATTCTCATTCTGCAAAATCCCATGGACTGGACAGTTCACTAGAGGCTGCCGCGGTGGCAACGGATCACCTCTCAAAGGCACTATCTTGATCGACTTCTTGGTAGCATAGCCCGTGATGCAACCAATTTGCTTTCCCTGAATATAACCAGATTGTCCCTGTCCCTTATCACAGCAACATACATGTAAGTCAGCATATTTCTCCTTGTTGACGTTGGTTTGTAATGACATGGGCAACACCTGCGACATTTCTATCGGCAATTTTTGCCCCCTCGATTTTCCCTTGCACTTGTTGCAGAAAATATAGTTTTTCTTGATGAATCACTGGAAGGCCTATACTGGGGTTTCCTAAACTCCTATGATTTTTACTGAATTCTGAAATTCGATTATAATTTGTATCATACAGTATGTCCATGCTCACGTCTCATCTGCATGTCTCATCTGCATCTTCCATTCCAAGTTCAACAACATGGTAGTTCGATCTGAATGAGTTTTTTACCGATGATGGACTGCTTTGCATGTATCATTTGGGGGAAAGTTTTGATAAAATAACAGTAGACTACAAATGGGGGAAATGACGTTTTGGAACAAGAACAAAAAAAAACATTCAATCTAAAATTAACAGCAAGACTCGGTCCTCTAGCTACTTAGGAATAGGAAGTGCTGCTAAAATATAGTTGATCTGATAACCATCAATCACAATTTTGCCTGATCAAAGTCAAAGCCGAAGCTAAGCGTCTCAACATGGATTGAGGGCCAAAATCTAAACTGGCGCCTGCACTGCATCAGCTGCACTTGGTTGATGCGATGGTCGTGGGTTGATACCGCCACGAACTGTTGTTCCTCCGCTCAGCTCAGGCGTGGGTGTAGGCAGAGAGAGCCTCCAAATCCACTGACACGACTCCAAATCCAATTCACAGAGCTTGCGGTATCTATCATCTTCGTAAAACAGGTGATCAATTTATATCAGTTTCAGACTGTTCGAGATCGTCACAAATATTCTAAAGCCTACATCTCTATCCAACAAATGATCTCCCTTACGAATATATAGCAGAAAACAGAAGTCCCCTCGAATGAGGTCAAGATTCATGGGATGGGATGACCACTTGTGGGATTCCTTACGTCATCTAAAAACTCCGCCTACTTCGCGTCACGTTGTCACATGAATATTCATCAAGTTCACTGACAGACTGCCATTGGTCAAAATGTTAAATCCTGCCTCCAAAACTTTGACTCGATGTCGCAACAGTCTTCTCAGAAATTACGTGTATCTTGTCACTTCAAATCTATATTTGCAAAATCCTACTTTCTATCATATTATGGGCCTATATTATTTTCACATTGATATACACCTCCTCTTCTAACAGTACTAGTCACTAGCACGAAGCTAAAGAGTCAAGACCTTTTTTCACAGAGAATTTTCGAATATCGTGTACTTTATTTTGTCAATTCAACATGAACGATATGAATTATAAAAATATTTATACATGTGTTTCCAATAAATGGGCATAATACGCTAATCCAACAATTAAAAGACATTAACATGATCAACAATCCAAATATTGAGCGTTTGGAGAGCGTGTGTGAACGTGTGCTGGTTGGTCAAAGAAAAACAAACTTTGCTATCATCATCATAAATAAGTAACTGAATAATGTTAACATAAGCCAGATTTTTTTTAAACGTATCATTATAATATTCACTATAGACATGCACAGAGTGAATTTAACCCTTATTTCAGCCCAATTCAATTTATTAGCCACGTTTACTATTTTTTACTTAAAATAATTAAGCGCTTTCCATTCATTTCCGTATACTGACATGACTGAGACAGACAAGAACAAGTGAGAAAATATACACCCCTTTCTCTTTGCGAACAAAATACATGTGTTTACATATTCTTTGTTTCATGACCAAGAAACAGTGTCCAGTGGTAACATGCCCGTGATGGTCTTCGGGAGTTGGAAAACAGACTAATGGCTATTTCCTTGACATCATTAAAGGTAAAAGAAAGTAGTGACAGCAAACAATAATCATAACAACGTATTCTAAATCAAGGTTAATCGTCACCATAATTTATTGTCATATATCTAGATCTGGTACATTCATGTAAACTTATCTTTGTGAAATCATGAAATCTTAGCTCAAAATCAATGATGATCTCATGATCAGGGTATAGGCCTTCTTCCTTAAACCCCACATGTACATATTTATATTTTTCATAACAAATTGATTTATGTATGAACTTATGTTTACACGAAAAATATGTGATGAAATGGAAGAAAATAAATGTTTTATTTGAATTGAATTGCATTGAATTGAATCACTAACACAGATAGCATATATGGGACAGTTTATTAATATTGTTTGGGAAAGTACCCGACATTTTAATGAAATTCCGTGGGTTTTTTTGTTTTTGCTAATTTCTCAGCAATTACGCATTTTCTTCCAGGGTCATTTGGCATATATTTGTTATGTGTACATACAAACGATGGGTGGTAATCTCCGTTCGAACCCATTTTCGATCGTTACTACAACTGGTATTTATCTTCAAACTGGTTTATTTGCCCCTCTGTTTTCAAATCTATAGCGGGGTTTACTAGTACCTGGACGTGCCATTGGTTGGCGAAAACATCAAGTAAATGACAGGTGAGGGACTCGATCAACTTGGATGAAAATAATATTGAGGCCATTTTCAGTTTATTCTAGGAAATAATTGATTGACCTTCCGCAAGAATGGTTGAATTCCATTTCAAATTCTATGGCCACTTCATACATTTTCCACCCAAATTACAACTAATTATCGAATTAAAACATGTATATACAGTAATGATTAAACAAACGAATCATAAAAAACGAACCCATATCCCTCCCCGATCACTTTCTCTTACAGAATCCTCCACAAAATATGCAAATCACCTGCAACTCAATTTTGTAGTGGTCACTATTTTCCCTTTTTTCTAATCGAATTGGTTAGAAATTATCATATAAATCCACAATCTCCCCTTCCCACCTACCTACTACTTGTACTTCCTCTGTTATAACACGATAGCTTAGTCGACAGAGCGGGAGATTCGTATTCCGGTGACCCGGGTTCGATTCCCACTTGGTGCGCTAGTGCCCTTTGGTAAAGCATTAATCCTCAGTAACAGGTCCTCCGGAGAGGACCTTAAGCCGTCGGTCCGCTGGTTGCTTGCTTACAAGCATTCATGCTTTCTTAGCAATCAGGTAAAAAAAAATCACCATCACCACCATATTGATGATGATAATAATAATTCGCTTTTATATATCGCTGAATACATCGGACAACGTCTCTTTGCGCTTTACTGATAGGCATATATATATATATATATATATATATATATATATATATATATATATATATATATATATATATATATATATATATATATATATATATATATATATATATATATATTATATATTAACATAATTAAAGGAAAATAAAACTGATCTTTCGGACAAGTTACTCGTTTTGCAACTCAGTATTATTTCAGTAATTTTGTTAAATCTTGTTTCGATTAGTTTCTAAAATAGTTTTGCTTCTTTTTGGTTTATTGTCGGTTTATTGTCGCTATTGATTAATCTAATACAACATATTAGTGTACTCGGCCTTCAACAGAAACTGGGATATACCTCCCGGCGTGACTAAGATTTCACTTCCTACACACTCAGGTGGATGATGATAGGAAGTATATAGTCTGTCCATGAAATATGGATGACTGTACCTGGAGGCCCCAGTCACAAAACCAAAGATTTCACTTCCTACACACTCTGGTGGATAATGATAGGAAGTGTATATCCATGAAATAGGGATGATTGTACCTAGAGGCTCCAATCACAGGAGGAAACCAATCAAAATGAATTTTGTTCAGATATCAGTCATCCATATAGTAATTATTAGTTAATATATTGTTGTGGTCAGACGGTTACCTATATAACTAATTTAATGGAGAGGTTTGCGGCAACAAAACAATAAGATCGAGGATTAACCCACTTTGTTTTCGGTGACCTTGTCAACTGACACGTGTTATTTGTTGTTGTTTGTTATTATTATAATTAGTAGTAGTAGTAGTAGTAGTAGTAGTAGTAGTAGTAGTAGTAGTAGTAGTAGTAGTAGTAGTAGTAGTAGTAGTAGTAGTAGTAGTAGTAGTAGTAGTAGTAGTAGTAGTAGTAGTAGTAGTACTAGTAGTATTATTATCATTATTTATCAAAAGGTAACATAAAGGCATGATTACAAGAAATGTGCGAAGCTACAGTACACGTAACATTCAAATAACTTGTTTTTAAAAAAATGACCAAAACAGGCGAAAAGCAGAGAAAGTAGAAGAAATTAAAAGACGGAGTAGAAGAAATTAAAAGACGGAGTAGAGAAGAGTATTATTCATAAGAGAACTGTGTCGCATGCAATAATACCGGTGTTCTCGGTAAATTACTATGGTAAATTATGACCCTCAAATTTATTTATTTGTGACAAGCGCCCCTTACGGTCACATCATTGTAATCATGATAGTAGAAATGATCAAGGAAATAAAGGGAAATGACAGTGAATCCACTTAACTATATCTTTATCTTGACAAATCCAATGGTATTGTCCTGTTGTTGTTGTCACTGTGCCGAAATTTATAATAACATGGCTGCATCAATAAAGTAGAGGGCTCCGTTTTACTGTACATTACGAAAATCATCTGAACAAGCTTATTTTATTTGTGTTAATTCACCAAAACTACAATTGTGTCATATATGATATAATGTTTTTGTAATATCACTTTGTTATGTTATGTTCATTATATTATGTACAATATTGTGAAATGGAAACCAATTACTGAAATGAAAAGAAATTTCACCCCCCCCCCTATTTATCAGAAGTCTCTAAGCGCTCTACAGTAATTCAGCAATTATACAAGTCATGTATAAGTAATCCGCCCTGGCCTCCAATATTTTTCTTATCCCTCCATTTTCACCCCCCCCCCCTTAAGAAATCCTGGTGCCGCCCGCCCCGCTAATTTTACAGGGAAAAGCATTGTGCATGTAAGCTAGTCCTTTCATTGGAACAAGGAGAACGCGTCGAAGAAAAAAAATAATTAGGAAGCTGCAGTGTCAGTTTTCCAAAGATGCCTCAAAATTTTATTTTTAAAAGTGTTTATTTTTTCTCTCAAGAGGTCCTACTATAGGGTTTCATCGATCATGGCACAATGTGCAAACTAAAGAAATATCTATTTTCAATATTCCTTCGAATATTCATGCAAATTTTTGTTTAATCACCCCCTACCCAAATAAACTCTTACATGTACATATTGAGGCAAGCATAACCCATCCCTCGGATACGCTGTTAAATGAAGGTCCCATGTGATTACTTATACGAAAGAAGAACATAATTCCAAATATCATAAAAAGGAAATAATTTTAAAAATTTTGTTTCCTATGATAATTATCAATCAAAAGCATATTACGTCACAGAACACGTCATCACCATTTTATTAGGAAAGTCAAAACCTAAGTTTCTACTGCATGTCAATGTGGTGGGAAAAAGCATACATTATACAATGTGCTTTGCCATTATTTAGTTCACGGTAATTCAACAAAAGTATACAGATCAAAGGATTCAGCGAACTAAAACATGTTTTGTTTATTTTGTGATTTTAATCAAAGTATCACAGATGTGAAGTCAGTAGAGTACTAGGAAATATACCCGGGGAGCACTTCCATTGACGAGTGGATACCAGCACCCTAAACACGTAATTTCCATATTCTGAAAATGCACCCCTTAACAAGTATCGGCGTGTGAAACCATACCCTTAACAAGTATTGGAAACATAACGATACACTTGGCAAGTATTCCCTGAATTGACCCCCTAAACAAGTACAACGACATTTGTATTGTTATGTCACCGCTGTCGGTTTTACCTTTACCTGATAGCATGGGTTGAGTACAGTCCAATTAACCTCCCACATCTCGCGCAATCGTACTCTAAACACGTACTGTCGACACTTGGGGCAAAAAGTACGTCCTTTATAAAACACTTTAGTCGTAATTTTTACACCCTCGCAAGTACGACCCTAAACACGTAGCTTTCCAACGAAAATAGATTTTTCATTATTTCAATGTTTACCTGATAGCATGGGTTGAGTACAGTCAAATTAACCTCCCACATCTCGCGCAATCGTACTCTAAACACGTACTGTCGACACTTGGGGCAAAAAGTACGTCCTTTATAAAACACTTTAGTCGTAATTTTTACACCCTCGCAAGTACGACCCTAAACACGTAGCTTTCCAACGAAAATAGATTTTTCATTATTTCAATGTTTACCTGATAGCATGGGTTACCTGATAGCATGGGTTGAGTACAGTCAAATTAACCTCCCACATCTCGCGCAATCGTACTCTAAACACGTACTGTCGACACTTGGGGCAAAAAGTACGTCCTTTATAAAACACTTTAGTCGTAATTTTTACACCCTCGCAAGTACGACCCTAAACACGTAGCTTTCCAACGAAAATAGATTTTTCATTATTTCAATGTTTACCTGATAGCATGGGTTACCTGATAGCATGGGTTGAGTACAGTCAAATTAACCTCCCACATCTCGCGCAATCGTACTCTAAACACGTACTGTCGACACTTGGGGCAAAAAGTACGTCCTTTATAAAACACTTTAGTCGTAATTTTTACACCCTCGCAAGTACGACCCTAAACACGTAGCTTTCCAACGAAAATAGATTTTTCATTATTTCAATGTTTACCTGATAGCATGGGTTACCTGATAGCATGGGTTGAGTACAGTCAAATTAACCTCCCACATCTCGCGCAATCGTACTCTAAACACGTACTGTCGACACTTGGGGCAAAAAGTACGTCCTTTATAAAACACTTTAGTCGTAATTTTTACACCCTCGCAAGTACGACCCTAAACAAATAGCTTTCCAACGAAAATAGATTTTTCATTATTTTAGTTTTTTTGACACCCTTATTACGTAACGTGCCATATCTTGAAAAGACATCCTTTTTCCGTGTTTTTTGGTCGCGCATGGTATTCAATCGTCAATGTAAGTGCCCCCCCCCCCCCGGGAAAAATAACGAAAGTTGACAAGTAGAGGAAAGATTCGAGTACGTATGATACACGTCAAATAAGATTTTTGGAATAAGGGCGGAATACGCTATAATATTTTTTCTTCATTCTCAAGATTTCTAGTGGGGGCAAGGGGGACAACGGTCCAACTGAGGTGGAACTGACCCCATGCCCACCCCCTCCCCCCCCCCCACCTGGTACTGTAAAACAACGTTCCTTTCACTGTTGATTTTTTTTATTTATTCATAAAACTTTAAATGAAAAACATATTGAAAATCCTTATTAAATAGATTTAAAGTCATTGAGTGCATTTGGGGGGGGGCGGAATGCATACATGGATGCTGAACCATGTCTTACATTATCTCATATAGGTCTACGTGCATTTTTGCAAGTTCATCTGAAATTAATGACTTGCATGTTTTATAAGAATAAACGAAAGTTCATGTTGGTGGATTCGTATGGAGGACAGATTTTGGGGAGATGGGGGGGGGGTGGTGACCCACTAATTCATATTCGCGTCGTAAACGTTATGATTTGGGTTCGTCATACTCTTTCGTTCCCTCCCCATTTCTCTCCCTCTCTCTCTCTCTCATACATACACACACGCACCCTCACACACACACCCAACCTTACACATTCCAATAATTTAAAGTTCTATCTTTTATCAAGGTATTTCTATATGACTTCAAAAAGTATAGATCACTTGCCTCCCCCCTCCCCCCCCACAACACCTGTATACAGACGCGGACTCAAATGTGACACTTCAACAAAATTGTATCATGTGTAGAGTTGAGACTACTACATGTATGTCTGTGTCATCATAGAAGTCACAGTACACTCCTGCAATTTAAGACATATTTATCAAAATTGGGTTTTTAAATGGGCTCTAAGAGCTTCCTTAACCCTGCCACACTCATCTGTACACCCTCGTCTCGAAGACAGTGAGATGTGGCCATCAAGGTAACTTCAAGGTAACATGGGTGAATCTGGTCTTTTACTCTAGACTTTGCAGTTAGTAGCGGGAACAAAGTATCGGTGCCAGGAGAATAGACCCGAGTTCGTAGTTACCTCATGGACAATAATTCTGGTCAAATTACCTTTCATTTTTTTACATTATGATAGGCAGATTTCAAAGCAAGATATTATGCAAGCATGTCTTACATAGCAGTAGGAGATCAGGGGAGCGTGTTATGAAAGGAGTTGTCAGACATTTTATCTTACAAGTCCCATTTTATCCGATAGTTACCATAGTAACAATGCTATTAAGCCAATCAACATCAAGGAAGGTTGTCAGATCTGACAACTTGTCGGACAAAAATGTCGATGGAGCGCTCCCCTGGTGACGAGAATCAGAGAACAGCACACTAAATAATGAACACTCTATGTAAGTATTTGTTGCATTTTGACTTTGAATGCTTTAACAAGTCGCTATCTAACAATGTACTTGGCCAACTGTGAAATACCAGTCGCTAGTGGACGCGTTGTCGTTGTTGTTGTTTTGTGTGTGGATCGATCTAATGGAAAAACAAAATTCAAAAGAATATATGAATAATCAAGACATGATGCTTATCTCATTAGATATTGACCATGTCACTTTTAGTCCGAATGACCTTCTTCTGATCATGCGCAGAATGGAACTCCGAACTGGCTTATTCACCAACATCGCAGTAGCGCCATAATGCTGAGGACACTGTTCTCTTTCACCACCATGACCACAGCAATATTTCCTTCACATCCGACAATGTTTACTTTACCTCGATCCACAATTATTATAATCCGGAACCGGGATCCGGAAAGACGTGCGTAAAGATGATATAAAAGAAGTCAAGAAGTACCTTTCGGAGGTTGAGGGGGAAGGCTGTTTTTGAAACACGTTCTTTTCTTTTTTTTTCTTTTTTTTGCAGGGGCGACAGGGTGGGCATGGGACATTACCCCCATTGCTTCAACTATTGGAGGGAAAAGGAGGTAAACAATGAAGGAGCGAAAATGAAGAAAGAGGAAGAAAAGTATAAAATACCCCTTGTAACCCAGTTCTCTCTATTAAAAAAACCTGGTGCCGCAGTCGCCCCCGATTTTATGACGATCCACCTACTGTTCACGACCTCTGAATTTAGGCATTATTGTCTACTTTGTCTACATAAGAATTATTTTCTACAGAAATCTTATAAACCTTGCTTTTCAGTTTCAAAACATGCCCCGAATGTGCATAGTTGACTTACACACATGTATATGATTGTGGTTAAAATGACTATGGTGTTTGTCGTGTGTATTATTTCAGTTTACATCGAATATCGGGTTAATTACTGGACAATATTTAAATGTAGACAAACACTCATTGTCAAGGCCCTGTGGAGCGGGAGTGCTGAAAATCACTTTGATAGATTGCTGACAGAAATGTTGAAAAGTAAATAGAAAGCTTAATGTAGTATTATTCAACTTTCAATGAGCCTATATGTGTTGTAGTGGGGCGGGGGTCGCAAGTACTGTAAATCATAAAGAAATCAGCAAACCATAATATATAGCACAGAGTGCAGAGGGACTTTTAACCTAGATTAGTGACGAGCGTTTTATTTAGAACTACAGTGCGTATCAAAAAAAAATTTACAATTTGAAAAAGAGCTGGGAATTCAAAAATATACAACATGTGGGTATTTTTTCACATATAATATTGGTTTAGGTCTCATCTTTCCAATGAAAGTAAAAGTTTTGACAGAATGTTACAATTGAGTGAGCACTGTCCATTTCTGTAAAGCTCGCAGAAATCTGTTTGCGCAGAAATGCTTGTTTTCACGCTGTGTCAAGGGGAAAGGGCAAAATCAAACTTACCCTGCGAAACATTTCTCATACATTTCCCTTGCACTTTTAGTCAATTGAAATAAAACGGATATATTAAAGCATTTTGTAACAATTTTGCCACCCAAATTGAAATTTCAACATTTAGTGAGCACAACCTTTACCCTTTTTGTGCCAGCTGGATCTGAGGACATATTAACTAAATCTGAACAAAAGTTTACATCAGACATCTCCAGCATTGTTTTTCAATGAATTTGAAGTGGGTTTACATTTCATTTTCATCTAATACTTGTTTTTCCACACTTTTCCCAAGCTTGACAATGATTTACAAAATTAAAATCAAGCCTAAGCCATTGCATGTAAATCACATCTCAGTGTAAAGCAAATAACGTCTCGATAGCCTCGGTGTATGGGGGAGTGGGGTGGGGCGCAATGCACTCTTTGAATTGTTTTGGGCAAGGAAACAAGTTTAAAAAGGTAAAATATATCTTCAAATCAATTTATCTAGCTAAATTCTACGTTTTCTTCATGATTAAGGTCTACTTTTATTTGCATAACTATTTCAAAGTTCTGCGCAAATCATTTTTCACTAAATTTTCAAAAGCAAGTGGTGCTTACTCAAGCGAAAATATTTTTTGACAGTTATATCGTCATTTGCTTAAATGGACCTAGTATACTAATGTTAAAATGTGGAAAAATCTTCAGGAAATTATAAATGTATAATTTTACAGGATTTATTCAAAGTGTAAACTTTGTTTTGATACGCACTGTATACATTGGAATCTTCGTCCTACGGTTGTTTAAGAATGAAAAAAAAATGAAGAACATACGCAAGTGAGAGAGCGAAGCATCCAAGCTCCTCATATCACTTTGTTATTATTTTGCACCACCCCCATACAATGTACTTCGTATGACCATGTTTTTATATGTCAAAAGTCGAAATGACACGACTGAAACCACAAAACAATGATGTTGCTTGCTGCTTACTTCAAAGAAAGGCGGATATATAGTACAGTGGTTCATTTCCTTTTAGTGATAAAAATAACTTGAAATCGTATAAACGGTAATCAATATCACTATTTTCTCTTTTTTCAGGACAGGACCTGCAAAAAACCACATGCTATATGGTCATGAAGGACAGTAAAAAAAAATGAAAAAATATCTTTCACTGTTTTGAAAAGGAAATAGAAAGTTGTTTAATGTCCGATCATATCGAATGCTAAATTCCCCAATTTCTGCTTTTTGTTTTTGTTTTCGAATTAATGCTTTAATGGTTAAAGTTGTCTGTTATAGAAGAATGCAAATGTAAGGAAAAGCGAAACAAAACAAAATAAATTTTAATCACGGATGCATTTGCAGAGGAGGCAACTGGGTATGTCATGAGTGACCCACTGATTATAAGGGTTACTTGTCTTTGCTCAACGAGCAATATTATGCAGTATCAGCACATCTCATTATTACGCTGTGCGTAGAATATTGATTATCTAAATGAACTTGGGGGCGACGTGAGAAAACATGGTCGCCGAAAAGCATCCCATTTTTAGAATTATAGTGACGATTTTGGCTGTCATGTATTTCATACGCTGCTTGGAAGCATCTAAAGGACCGACGGTTTGGAGTCCATTTCGACGGGAATGCATTGAGAGGAAAATCCACTTGGGGCGACCGCAGGTCGCTGAGTTCCAAGACTATATTTCAACCAATATAAAGGAACTGGTGTTCTTTCTGCTATCCATGGAAACTGTGGACACCGGTAGTCCTTTCTTTATTCATTCATTCATCCATTCATGTGTTTTCATTGACGTTTTCTTTCTTGTCTTTTTTTTGTTTTGAAATAGTATTTATTAAAACATTCAGTTCAAAATCATACGTACAATAGTATATTAACAAATCACTGTTCACAAAGTCAAATAAATAATTATTCATAATAATTCAAAGTCTCTATTAACATCGGTTCGATAAAGAAAATGAATGAATGAAACCAGGAAGGAATGAACGAACAAACCAACGAATGAATGAACGAACGAATAAACATGAATGAATGAATGAACGTATGGATGAATGAAAAAATGAACGAACGAACGAATAAACATGAATGAATGAATGAATGAATGAATGAATGAATGAATGAACGAACGAACGAACGAATAAACATGAATGACTGAATGAATGAATGAATAAAATTAATGAATGGGTGGATGAATATACCTATAATGATCGAAAGATGGGCTAATGGGGTTTCGGGGGCTATTCCACGCACAATGAAGTGAAAGAAAAGTTCTTCACGCAGGAACGTTTTCTTTTATATCCTACAGCTAATTTAGCCTATTCACCTGCAAATACAAAGTTCTTAATCTCCGTCGGGATAATCCCACTGAACCCTTTAGTGGATAATCGTCGAATCATTAGGAAAATTAGTAGGTCATTGGTAGTCTTACCACTTCAGCCTCACTGAACCGGTATTGACTCATCTCGATATGGCCAATGTTGAAGAGGATCTTCGCCGAGGGGTCTTCGATACTCATGAAGGTCTGGAGGGCGGCGTCTATGTCTCCCTTGCCGAGCGCCTGCACGCTCTCGTGCCAGAAGTGGATCATATCCTTGTGCGTCTGCTTCTCCATGGTCGACGATGTCGGATTCGATGTCGAAAAGGAAAACAGGGTGGAATTATAAGCCAAGGCCCATCCGAATCAAATCGGTATTCAAGCCTATATACCTTGATTTCCGTTTATGAGTGTTCTCGTTCATCAAAAGCCGCAGTCAGTTGGCCTATGTAGTCTATCTGTTGATATTTTAACTATCACCCTCGAATATCGCTTTGTCAACAGAGCCCACTTCTCCCATCTGTAACAGGTTGCTGATTGGTCCGAAGTGTTCGATATCTTGGAAACTAGTACCTCAGCGGTGCCGCCGTGCTGGTATACCTCCAGAATATGTTTATCCTTATATGAAATATTCCAAACTTTCCTCACAAACTAAATCACGCGCGCGTCCTGGGCCTGACTGGGAGTGTACCCAAGTGTACGCGTACCTGAACTAATTTTGGACTGAATTCTCTTATACAAGGTAATGACACTATATACCAGGAAGTCACTGCAGTCGTGTAGTGGTATACAAAATTCCTGTTTATTTCAGCAACCTAAACTCAGTGATCGCATTTATGAAAGAATCTAAGGCGGATTACAATGAACACGATTTTGGGGGCATCACTTCTTTTGTTTGGGTTTGCTATGTGTCACCAATCGGTGACCCCATATACTTCCTGGTACTCAAACTCTAACAAACACAAAATACATGTAGCATGAATATACGTCTACTAAACCTTTTATGCAAGGTATGACAAACACAACCTTGTGGTTTATATAAACCAAATAAAATTCATAGAATTACTCAATGGTGCGTTTATATTAATGTTTCGGGAATCCGAAATTCAATTTTACGGGGAATTTGTTTGTATTTTTTTTCTGAAATAACGACATGCTGTAATAATCATATTAATATATTCTTTCGAGCTATAATGTTTTTATAATTATCGTGGTAATTATAGAAATAACTACATATATGCCTGTATCAGAAGAAGTGACATTATAAATGTGATATTGAAAATGAAATCACTGGCGTAAAATGGTTTGGGAACAATAGACCCCCCCCCCCGAAAAAAGTAAGGCTAAAAAAAGGGAGAAAGCAACAAAAAAATTTAAAAAATATACCTCCGAGTGTTTAGTCACAATTAAACAAAAAGCCTTTCTCTTAAACAAAGTAAAAGATTTTTGCTAGCTCGCTTCGCTCACTCGTAGCTTTAAGAATATGTGCCCCATAGGCCATGCCTGATCCTTTTTTTTTTTGGGGGGGGCTCATTACACCATTGATTTAAAGGAAATGTATTATAATATGTCCAAAAAAAATATACAATTTCACATGAGGGGCATGGAAAGGGGGCGGTATCAGTGGACTTTTCCACTTTTTCAAAGGGGGCAAAGTCGTCCGCCCCCAAAAAAAATGACAAGCAAAAAAAAGGTCTTCAACTACAAATAAAGAATTACGCCAGAAAAAAAAAATGATTTTGTACCAGAAGAAAATTGACAAGCAAAAAAAAATAGTTCTTCAAACTCGTCAGGGGGCAGGGATATGTCCCTTGCATGGGTTGTGACTCGTCAGGGGCAAGGGCGCCGGAAGCGGGGGGCAGGGGGGGGGGGGGCACTTGCCCCCCCAAAGAAAATTTTTGGGGGGCAAAACGAGATTTTGCCCCCCATGTGCCCCCCCCCCCCTAAAAGTAGAAAAATTATATTATTTAAGGACAAAAGTAACGATGAAGGCACTTTTCTGCCTAAGAATTGTCATTTCCATTGTCAAAAATGAAAAAATTTCGCCCCTGACGGGGCAATTACACATCATAGTAAGCCTTGCGTCTTTTGACGAATATCTCCCTCTGTGAAACATACCTTTGATAAGCCCCTTTTCCATCTTATTACAGTGTGATAACGTTTAACCTTTTAATGAATACATTTTAGACTAAAACCGAATGGCAAATTGAAAGTGGTTCACCAATGCTGTGTCGGCTAACAAACGTGCGGTCGCCCAGAAACGCTCAGACCGGGGTGGTGTTTCATCAATATTTTCGTCCGACAAGTTGTCAGATCTGACAACTTTCCTGTATTCTGATTGGTTGAGAAGCATTGTTACCATAGCAACTGTCGGATAAAACGTCCGACATTAAGTCCTTTCATGAAATGCTCCCCGGACCCGATATCACCAACGCGCGTGAACGCTATAGTTACTCGAGCAACATATGGAATCTGAAAATAGCTGTAAAACCGAAAAGTTTAAAGAGTTATAGAGGCTTGAGTAGTTGCTTATTGGATAAATGAGAAGATGCTAGCTTGAGTTGGCGAATGGAGTGCAGAGCAGGAGTACTCATCTATCAACTAATCAAGCCTCTTCAAGTCTTCAACCTTTTCTGGTTTATATACTGTCTTTATCAGGACTACGCTCATTTGAAAAAAAAAATTACTCGACTGTCCACTTCCTCCTATCAATTTCACTTCTTCCTCTATCCACTTTTTTCGAAAACTCCACATGGTGTACCGTCAACCACATCTGCTACAATGTAATTGTTTTCTTCTAAATAATGTTACGTAATGTACATTATGAACTGCCGTAGTTTGTTAATTCATGATTATTTACAATGAATATTTCCTGGAATTTGATATTCATCATTTCCTAGTTATGGTCACATTTTCCCCAGAAAATATGTAAAGAAAAAAGAAGATTTTGAAGGGGACATCCAAAAGTGCTTCCAAGCCATACAAAACATGCCAAAGGAAACACATAAATCGAGTACTGAATGTTTTAAATTTTAAGAAAAGTTTGAAATTGTTAGACAATAATTTAGCAGGTCATATTTTTTTTCCTCCAGTTACAAAATATAAAACGTGTGCATGGATAATCAGGGACCGACTATCTCCAAGGCTGAGGTCAGAAATGATTTGCATAAAATGGGGATTTAAGTGCTTATCGACGTCTGCCACGTCAGAACAGTATGACATTTTGAATTTAAAAAGACATTCATTAGAATGTATGTTGTTTCTGTTGTTACGCTTCTTCTGCTTAATACACTCCTTGAAACTTATGATAATTGTGCTCTCTCGCGTCGTCCGTGTATGTAAATGTACATAAATAAATATTTCTGAAAGGATAATGCATGAAAAATGTAATTTCTGGTATTTTGAGTCAATATAAGCGTATTACGTAATTTAGTTAATCAGACACAAAAACCACATTTTGCGCGTAGATTTTATAGGTTCTCATAAACTCTGAGTATAGTCTTTCGTAGTGAATTCTATGTTTAATTCTCAAGAAATTTATTTTTGAATTCTCTTAGAAACGCAACTTTTATACTCCATTTTTACACAAAGTCCTTACGGGGGTCCAACCCCCTCTCCCGCTCGATCGCTTCGGTATCTCACGCTGTCAAATATATTGTGCCCCCTTCGGGATTTTGCCCCCATAAACTGGAAGTGTTCCGGGAGCAGTCTGCCCCCCGTAGGTACGCTAGTGGGCGGTATGGAGATAAGAGGTGGAGTGACGAGTAATGTTCTGTGTTTTACATAATAATGATGCATGTATAGGCCTAAAGTATCACGACTGAAAATATAAGAGAATTTCACCGACAGAATCTGGTTGGAAAAAAGAATTTTGAGAATATTATTTTATTTGGAATAATCAAATTAAAAAGTTACACGAGACTATGTATTTGAGGTAGACCGTGGACAGAGAATGGGTATTGACCCAGATTGCCTACGTTGACATAATAAAAGTGAGGAGACTTGGCAGCTCATAAGAATTTTTAAATAAAGTCAATATTTGGGTGAGTATAATTGTTTTTAGCCTTTATGAAGAAAGAAAATAGATAATTAAGTGTTAAATTCCCTGGGCTAGATTCTATAAGTAAAGGACCTCTTCACTGATATTCGTCATCTTCACTATAAAACTTCTGCCTTTTTATTTGAAAGGCTCGGGGCATTATCGAAATCTTCAAAGTGAAATTCTCCGTGACGAGAACTTTTACCCCAAAATTATTTGTCCTTCGTTTTTTATTTGGGATGAGAAACAGAATGTTTCGTTCGATTTCTTTATCAATGAGGTAGAAGGTCACTATTGGTTCGGGAGGGGGCTGAAGTTTTTTTATACTCCCCCCTCAATGCATTTAGCTTTGAAACCAAGAGAAACATTTTTTTCTTCCTCCCTTACAATACTGTTGTTTGTTACTGCTTTGGATTTTTCGTGTAGTTGGTTTGGTTTTATGTAGCGCGTAGATAGGGGAGAGGTGGACGAGTCCGCTCACCACGTGATCCCCCACCCTTGCTGTGATTGGATACAAGTTTTGCTGATTATGTAATGACAACCTACTCATAGGTAACAACATCATACCTTGGCAAGAGGTCATGTGCTTAGAATCCCAGAAGCTTAAGACGACTACTCTCTTTCGAGGCCATAAGTAAAAACATTGTTTTTTTTTCAGATTTATGGTACTTTTTGTTGCACTCAAGAGTATTGGTGTGATACTTGCCTACTGAAAATATGCCATCGATTTATTTACAGGTTGTACAAAAAAAGAAAATATCTGCCCGTGGGGGCAATTTCGCCCTCATCTACGAACATACACGAGGGCAAACAGGAAACGTACAACGAGCATTCATGTTTTCTTATAGCAATCAGGTAAATACAATCACCGTATATATCACTGTTGTTTTTTTTTTCATTATGAGCTAACTCGCCCCGCCCAACGGGATAATTTGCCCCAGGGTGGGGAAGATTCGCCCTATAGCGAAAATATGGTCACTATCAGTAAAGAACAGTCTATCCTACCAATGTTATGTATGATAATACGCCAAGAAAGTATAGGCCTACATATTATGTTGTTATGTTATGAAAAAAATATTTAAAGGGGAATGAAATCTTTGGAATAAGTAGGCTTGTGTCAAGAAAAAAAATCAAAGAATAAGAACAAAGAAAGTTTGAGAAAAATCGCACAAATAATGAGAAAGTTATGAGCATTTGAATATTGCAATCACTAATGCTATGGAGATCCTCCCATTGGCAATGCGACAAGGATGTGTGATGTCACATGTGAACAACTTTCCCTTTGATGAACTATAAAATACCCTAAAAATGTCTCTTTCTGCTTTTTCTTGTGGTGATACAAACTCTTTATCCATGACGTATTCTTGAAAAATCTGCATTACATGCCCTCCTATAGAAAGAACACATGATCTACTGATAGATGTGATAAAAGAGGCAATTTATGTGAAATATATACTAAAGTAATGGGGATGGTTGTTCAAAGGTGATATCACACATCTTTGTCGCATTGCCAATTTGAGGATCTCCATAGCATTAGTGATCACAATATTCAAATGCTCATAACTTTCTCATTATTTGTCTAATTTTTCTCAAACTTTCATTGATCTGTTACTTTGATTTTTCTGTTTTCACACAAGCTATCTTGTTCTAAAGGTTTAATTCTCCTTTAAGAATGATATGAATGCAGAAGAAAACAAAAAATCAAATCAAGGTCCGTTATTCTGAAGACACGCAAAGTGCATAGACGTGACGTCTGCGTCGCCCCCCCCCCCCCGCAAACTGAAAAGTAGTCCGAACATTAGATTATTATCCCAAAAGTTCGATAGTCCGAACATAAAATAAGAGCTTTGTTTGTCGAAATCTTCAAAGTGAGCAAACTGAAGCAAAAATAAAGAGACGAAGTAAAGGGAGGGGGAAAAAGAGTATATAAAAGGTATTTGTTTGTTCGTTCGTTTGACTGTTAAATTCATCTCTTTGTTATTACCATACACATATTGACTGAAGAAAAAATAGGGAGTCTCCCCCCCCCCCCCCTTCTCACTCCCAATCCCATGCCCTTACGAAATTCCTCGGGCCCGCCACTGTATTTGGACTACCGATCATTTGGAATGATAAACCTTTGGAGTTCGGGAATAGTGAGCTGATAACAAGTGCAGTGCTCCCAATCCAATGTAGCCGTTATACTAGTTTGAAGAGCGCCATCATACATTTATACGAAGATACAAAAAACAAACCAGTTTTATTTGCCCAAAGGCCGAAACCATTCAATTTCAAGACCCCGTGATCAGTCCCCCAGTCCCACATATCCTCCTTTTGTCTCTATCCCTGTTTGCCCCCCTGCTCCCTCTTTCCCCCCAACCTCTATCTTCCTTTCCTTTTACAACTAATTTCTCTGTCAATTTCCAACTTATTCTTTATCATTCATCCTCCAAAAATTTCCCTCCATTTAAAGGGAAGTTCACCCTGAAGAAAAGTTTGTTGTAAAAATAGCAGAAAAAATAATAAAAAATATTGGTGAAGGTTTGAGGAAAATCCGTTAAAGATTAAGAAAGTTATTAGAATTCAAAGTTTTGGATTTGTGACGTCATATGCGAGCAGCATTCCTACATAGCGAATGGTAAAAAATCAATGAATTTCAAATTTTGTACGGTTCCTGATAACTTTATTTTGTTTTCTATTTATGATCGGGTGTGAAATGATTTGTCTATTGATATACAAAAGGCACAGTAAAAACCATTTTCAATTTTCTGAGAAAATGACATTTCATATATTTTTTACCATTCGCTTTGTAGGAATGCTGCTCGCATATGACGTCACAAATTCAAAACTTTGAATTCTAATAACTTTCTTAATCATTGACCGATTTTCCTCAAACCTTCACCAATATTTTTTATTATTTTTTCTGCTATTTTTACAACAAACTTTTCTTCAGGGTGAACTTCCCCTTTAAGCACAAGTTTGATCTCGCCCTTCTCTCTCTCTCTCTCACCCCTTGTTCTTTCTATTTGTAATTATTTTCTCTGCCATTTTCAAACTTCTACTATTATTTATCACCTCTCTATCTTACCTTCACTATATCCCCCTCTCTCCATCCCTCCCTCTCTCTATCTCGCACTTCTCTAATCATCTCTATTCACTTCCACCCGTCTTTATCATCTAAACCATAGCATCTTGCCCCCCCCCCCCCCGTCATTCCCCTGGAGAAGCCTTCATATTACTTATGGTTAAGGGAATATTATTCAGATTTCTTCTTCTTTTTCTTCTTCTTTTTTTTTTTTTTGGGGGGGGTTACATGTTTGAGACAACATGGAAAGAAAAAAATTCAAGTAGGAAGCCCTCAAACATCGTGGCCCGTATTCTGATAGCAGGTTTAACTTAAACTCATGTTTAAAGTTGCGGTTTAAGTACGGATAGCCAATTGTTACATAAATCAGTAACAGTAGAGATATCATAATTCAGCTCATTTGGCTCTAAATTCATAATTGTCTAGGAAGTATAAATAGATGATTGTCTTCACCATCGATGACTCAGGAAAGAGCACAGTAAACATAAGAAACATACAACTTAATCATTTTTTTTTATACTTTTGGCTTCCCATACTTAAACATGAGTTTAAGTTAAACCTGCTATTAGAATACGGGCCCATGTGTTTGGGCATTAAAGGGGAAGTTCACCCTGACAAAAACTTTATTGTAAAAATTGCAGGAAAAGAAATGATAAAAAAATACTTCTGAAAGTTTGAGGAAAATCCATCAAAGATTAAAAAATATTAGAATTTCAATTATTTGATTTTTGACGTCATTGCGAGCAGCTTACCTACATATCATATGATATAAATCAATGAAATGTCTTTTTTCAGAAAATTGTAAATGGTTTTTACTGAACCTTTGGTTTTATCATTAGACAAATCATTTCACACTCATTCCCACACATGCTAAACAGATCTAGAAGAGAAAAAAAAATAGAAGACTCACGACGGACCATTAACAAATTGAAATCTATGCATTTTATATTACCTGAAATAGCTGCTCGTATATGACATCACAAATCCAAAACTTACTTTATCTTTTTTTCTGCTATTTTTACAAATTATCCTTCAGGGTGAACTTCTCCCTTAAAGGTCAAGTCCAACCCAGGAAAATGCTGACTTGAATAGAGAAAAATCAAACTAGAATAGTACTGAAAATGTCATCAAAATCTGATGTAATATAAGAAAGTTACGACATTTTAAAGTTTCTCTTATTTTTCACAAAACAGTAATATGCACAACTAGGGATGATGTCCATCACTATTTCCTTTCTGTTTTATTGTTTGAATCATATAATATTTCATTTTTTTTATAGATTTGACAAGGACCAACTTGACTGAACCATAATACAATGCTAATTCCACATGTTCAGGGAGGAATCCTTTGACAATGAGAAAATTAGAATATTTCATATTTCACATAATGATATACAAAAGAAATAGCGAGTGGATGATGTCATAGTTTCCTCATTTGCATACCAGCCTGGATGTGCATATAACTGTTTTGGGAAATCAAGCAAAACTTTAAAATGTCATAACTTCTTTTTTTTATTTCATATGGGATTTTGATGAAATTTTCAGTGTGATGCTTGTTGGAATTTTCTCTTTTTAATCAAATCAACTTTTTGTTGGGCTGGACTTTAAACATCTGAAAAGGTGACTAGTGACACCTCCTACAATGATTGTACTCAAGTCTTTGTCAATGTCTCAGATTGTCTTATACCACTTGGGCTAATCCCATTTGGTCTACTATCAACTTGGTCTAATTGTTATTGGTCTCTAATACCCACTTGGTCTAATCGTTTATTTCCAATTCGTCTCATGCCAATCCGTCAAATTGCTAGCTCGTCTACTATCATTTGGTCTACCATCAATTCGTCCACTCACTACAAGGTCTACTTCCATTCAGTCTAATGCCATTTTGGCTAATAACCAGTTGGTCCAATAGCCATTTAGGAAGCAAGTGAAACATCAGTCAAATTCGAGTTATTGTTGTTTCTGAAACACCCTTTGTATGTTGCACGTTCAGGCAAAATTTGGGAAAGAAATGATTGTTCTAAGGAGAGATATTGAAGAAAACATGCTGTTAAAGTGCATTGACGCCTATGTAAATGACGAACACACATTGTGCATTTACAACAAATTATACTTTTGTAACTTTCTTCCTTTAGCCAAAGTATGGCAGCATAGGCCAAGTAGCAATTTACCCTTCTGTGCAATATAATATGTAAAAATCCCCTCCCCCCAAAAAAACTTCTCTGGGCACATACTCCTTCCTTTCTCAAATCCTGAAGTCATATTACAACAAAGTATTTAAAATGAAGATCGTTGATCTTGTTCTTAGTATTGTGTCCATTTTATTGGTCTCATTCTTTTTAAATCCATTATGGATGAAAATATTTACACACACAAGGAAAAATAATCATAATTCCTCGTATAAATAAAACAAATGAATGCAAATATGAAAAAACTCGAATTCTTTAATAATGTAATACTGACTGACCTCGAGGGGAACATCGAATATGTTGCCCGCAACAGAATCATATTGGCCCGAGTCTTGAGACGAGGGCAATATGATGCTTTTAAGGGCAACATATTTGATGTTTCCAGAAAGAAGAGCCAGTCAAAATTATTATTATTAAATAAGGCTATACAATGTGTAATTCAAGCTATTATTTGGAACAATTTATAGGGCTGTTTGCTTTTCACTCCTTCTGATTTCAGGTTATTCACGAACTTAGCAAAGTAACCCTTGCTAAGCAACTGTGACGTTAATTGTTACCTTGCAGTCGCGTATCATGCATGGCGCCGGCGCACATACACTTTACGCATAGAAATCTACGCTTGGTTTTGTGTATGCACTGGCCACGCCGCGCATTATCTAGAATGCGTTAGTTCATAAACTGGTTCCAGCCATACATCTCAGATAGTGAAATTAGCGATCAAAATTGGCTCCTATTGCGCATGTGCACTAGTAGAAATATGG